>NC_141990.1:330252614-330557169 GCF_049901715.1 Pseudonaja textilis
AATGGATTTTTTTCCAATTTCTTGCATAAGTCTCTTAGCTGTCAGTATAGGAAAAGGAGAAAACCAAATCTTTTCCCTTTTCTCTCTCCTTCGCAGCTTAAAAATCTTCTTAGGGAACAATGTTATTGTTTTTTAACAGTTTCAATTCCAGGGTACCTTATTTGTTGCTTTTGCTGTTTGACCCAGTCAACCAAAACTTTCTCTTCTTATCTTCCTCCTGCACATTCTTTTCCGGTTGAGTTCTTCTTTGTGGTGGCCATTTCTGACCACCACTGCAACCACCTTTGGGAAAGGGAGTAATGGCCAGCTGGGGGGGAGAGATGCGGCTCTTCTCGACCCTGCTGGTGGTCTCCCCTCTCTTCACCACCTCTACGGGGTGGCTTAGCCCCGAAACCAGCCGGCTCGGGGTGTTCCAGTGGCGAGCATGGATCAAAGCCTCGCAGAGATGAGGTTTCAGTCTGTCGCTGAAAAGCTCAAACCAGAAGTCCATTTCAGTTCTTTCTTAATGTAATATTTAAAACATGTGAGTGTGGATTGCTCGAGTAATAATTCTTCATGATTTATTTTGTCATTTTGACTAGACTGGTCTTCTGCACCCTGGTGTCTTCCACTTGTGTTGGGATGCACCCTCTGAAGAGGATTTTTACCCAAATATTTTGAGTGGGGGAAAATAGATCTTGTGCATGTGGTGGGAAGGCTGGTGGTCCTTTCATTACTATGTACAAATGTGTATGTACTTTGTCTTTAGAACAAAGCAAATTCCAGGAGATCTTGAAGGCTGCTGCAGACAGTGGGAAGTTGTCCAACTTAGTACCGGTGAATCCAGTGGGGCAGCCCAAGTAAGTTTATGAATCTGTGGTTTTCAAGTTTCCCAATCAGAGGGCAGCATCAGTTAATTTAAGTGGGCTGGAGAGCAGAGTTTGTGTAAATGCAGATTGATTTTGTACCAGAGGGAGTTGCATAAACACTTAGCTCCATTTCTCGGTTGAAATATTTGGTCCCCAACAGCAAAATTTCTGAAACTGACTCTTAAGGTTAAAAACCAAACCAAGAACAGGTAGAATAGAATAGAATAGAATTCTTTATTGGCCAAGTGTGATGGACACACAAGGAATTTGTCTTTGGTGCATATGCTCTCAGTGTACATAAAAGAAAAAATAAAATATATTCAATCAAGAACGGGTAGCCAATAAGATTTCAAAGAATTAGCTCATGAGAATTAAAGCCATGTAATGGGATGATACCATAATCTCAGAGGCTTTCAAAAGATTGTTGGAAAGGAGGAAGACAAAGACGGTGGGATCCCTTCGAAGGGATCCCTTCGATCCCTTTACAGCCTGCTCAGGATGGCTGAGCAGGCTGTAAATCACAAGCAGACCATCCTCTCCAGGTATTGAGAAAGGAGAAGCTGTGGAGTGCGCTGTGCACACAATGTTTTTGTGTGCTTCCTAAGAGCATCCAGTTAGTCACTGTGAAGAACAGGATGTGGGATTAATATCAACCTTGACATGCGTCCAAATTCTAATGACTGGTCAAGTTATTTTGATAATCCACTTAATTCTTTCCTTGTATTTTGCTTTTCTTATCCCAGGAGCTAAAGGAAACATTGACAAAGACAACTAAGAATTCAAAACAGCTCCTAAGGATAAGACTGAAGTGTTGAGTTGGGACAGGAAAACATTTACCTCTGTGGAAAAGACTTCAAGCAGTAATTGAAGAGAGAAGGCGGCCTGGGAAAGCTTTGGAGTGGATCTCAAGTTAGGATCCTGCCCTCTTCTCTAACATAACTGACAGTTAATTCTAGCTCAGTCTTGCACCCTGATGTCTTTTACTGATCCAACATTGATTTCTTTCAGTATCTTTGGGTTCATACAAAAATCTTACTCCTTCATCAGGTTGAGGGTCTATTGATGAAAATTCCACATCACTCCTTCTGTCTCAGGTTTCTTTACTTGTTGAGTTATGGCAAGGATAGAATGTAATCCCTGTGACATCAGCCAGGTGAGATAAGAAGGCAATCAGTCAATATTTTCAGGGATTTCATGCCGCTCCTACATTCATTCAAAATGAAAGCAAACAGGATGGAAATTGTAAGTGCACTCTTCACATAAATGAGGAGTTATTGTTCCTGCAGTTTTGTAAGATACTGTGGCATATTTATGTATATAGCTTTATGTAGGCATGCACACATATATTGGAGAAGTTGTGTTTCTCTTGATTATTAGCTGGGATGAAGGTCCCCTATTCATCACTGGCATCTGATTATCCAGTCCACTCTTGTAAGTTGATTACAATTACCGTGTGTCTGATAGCAAAGGTGAAAAGCTCTCCCTCTACATTAAAACTCTGAAGAATTTTTTTTTTAAAAACTAAAAGTACCAAGCAAAACAGATTTGTGGTCTATCAGTGATGACAACTCTCTTTCTCAATACGACTTTGTTCTGGGATTTCGGGAGGCATCGTGCTAGCCTGTTTAGAAACAATACCATGGTCTATAGATCTTGGTTTGGTCAGTAAACCCATCTTGCATTTGTTCTACTACAATAACAAATCATTCTGTGGAGATAAAACTGCTATTTATGAAATATTCAGTGATTTAAGAGGAGTGGCCTATGGAAGGTGCACAACTAATAAACATCATATGAAAATCTAGCAGGAGTGGTGCTTGATTTGGATAAGAGCTGCTGTTTTTACTTCTTTTAACAGTCCTGGGAAAGTGAGCTATTTATGAGAAGGAAAAATGGTGATTTAACCTTACGTTGCTTTTGTCAACTTCCTCACCTCCCACCCACAAAAATCTTTGTGGTTCAGGATAGAGTTTCAGTTTTACGCTGGCAAGCAAAATTTCTCAGAGATAAAGTCAAAATAGGGCAAGAGTAAATTATGAAAAATGCAGACCTCCTTTCTAGGCAATTGAGATGCATGGATGGCCTTAGCTCTGATTATGTTGGGAAGCAGAGATGATGAACGCTGCCCTGTGTTGTATTTCTTGAAATAATACAGATGACTATAAACTTGACTTACAACCTTTCATTTAGCAACTGTTTGAAGTTTCAGCTGTACTGAAAAAGTGGTTTACAATGGACCCTCACACAACTATTGCAGTCACATGATCAAAATTTGGGTTCTTGACAATTGGCATGTATTTACAGTGGTTGTGTTGCAACATCCTTGGGTTGTGTGATCACCATTTGTGACTTTCCCAGCCATCATCCAACAAGTAAAGTCAAGGGAGGAAACCAGGGGCTGGATTCTACCGGTTCTGTCCGGCTATACAGAACCAGTAGCTCTGAAGAGCAGCAGACACAGAACCGGTTCTGTGTCTGCTGCTGTTTTGGCCCACCTGCCCACCCGGGCTCTTACCTGTCCTTTATTTCCTGCTTTTTCCACTGCAGCTGCTTTGCGCGGCACAGCTGTGGTTGAAAAAGCAGGAAAAAAAGGGCTTTTCCAACCGCTGCGCACCCACACGCAGCGCTGCTCAGCTGTCCGGGCAGTTCAGCAGGTGGTAAATTGCACTTGTGCGACCCACGCGCGACGCAGAGCGACAGAAACGGTAGTTATACCGGTTGGATCCCATCCCTGGAGGAAACCTGATTTGCTTAATCACCATATGATTCATTTAACAGCTGCATTGTTTTGCTTAACAACCATGGCAAAAAAAAAAGTCTGTAAAATCAGGTGTGACTCATTTAAGCAATTGCCTTACTTACTAATACAAATTCTGGTCCCAATTTGCTACTTTCTCCACACTCTCTTTCCCTTGCCCCACTCCTGATATTAGGAAGCAAAGTTTTGTTGACTGATGTTAAGACAACATCAAGAGAATATCTACTGTGGGTGAAGAGGATTAAGTTTGCTTCTGATAAAAATTTGAATCTATGTGCACAGATGAAAGCAGTAGGAGGGAAGGAATGGCAGAATACCACAGCTGGAAGTAGGAGTAACTAATACCATTCAAGACAAGTGGCTCTTCTTAAAAGCCTCTAGTGAGGGGGCATCCATAACTTCTGAAGGCAAGTCGTTCTCCTATTTTATTATTCTCATTGTTAGGAAATTTCTCTTTAGTTCTAGATTGCTTTTCTCCTTGATTTAAGCCATTGTTTCTTGTCTTGCCTTCTGGTACTTTGAAAAATAGGTTGAGCCCCCTCTTCTTTGTGGCAGCCCCTCAAATATTGGAACATTGCTACAAGGTCACCCCTACTCCTTCTTTTCAGTAAACTGTGTCAGGAGAAAAAAAAATCGGAATCAGGAGCATAGCTGCACTTAATGGAAATTGAACAGGCAGCACACCACAAAAGTCTCACACCAGAAATCAGAGGTTTATTACAATTTAAAACATAGCAAGCATTAAAGCACTTACATTAGCAATAGCACTTAGACTTATATACCACTTTATAGTGCTTTAACAACCCTCTCTAAGTGTTTTACAGAGTCAGCCTATTGCCCCCAACAATCTGGGTCCTCCTTTTACCCACCTTGGAAGGACAGGAGGTTGAGTCAACCTTGAGCCTGGTGGGATTTGAACTGCCAAATTGCAGGCAGCTGGCTGCAGCAGAAGTAGCTTGCAGTACTGCACTCTTAACCACTGCGCCACCGAGGTATTAATCACATTGCAATGAGGGTCAATTAAGCAAGCAGTCACAAGAGACAGCTTGGGACCAATTGGCCCCGATTTATACTTTAGCGTTACCTTATATACCTTCAAACGACATAACCCATAACTTTCCGGACTTTCTGCATTATCATAGCAACCTATCCTTCAGCTCATCATCACATTTCAACATTTCTGTTTTCATTCATACCGTTACTACCTAGCTCCCCATTTTCCACAGCCATAGCTCCTCTCATCCTGAATTATAAGGAACTACTGTGGGGGCAAAAAGGAACCATGCACCAAAATACTCATCTCAGCCATCAGCATTAATATACTCATGATGATTACAAATTTTCCCTTTATATTAGCAATAGGCAACTGGTGCCAATAATGAATCCAACTCAGCCTTCCAATCCTTATAGTGTTTAAGGGTCTGTGACGTGGGGCACAACAGCAACACTACAGAACTGTGGAATCCCAATATATTTTTCTCACAACTGAACAAACCCAATTCCTGTCACTGTTCTTCATATATTTTAGCCAGGGGTGGGATTCAAATTTCTTAACAACTGGTTCTATGGGTATGGCCTAATTTGTGGGTGTGGCTTGGTGGTCATATGGCTGACTGGGCATGGCTTGCTGATTGGGCGTGGCTTGGTGGTCATGTGACTGGCTGGGCATGGCTTGTATGTAAATATTGTAAATATTTATGTAAATATTTAAGTTTTTATAAAAAAAGAACAACTTTTACCCAAAATCAGGCAAAACAGGCAGGCAGATTGAGTTGCTCACAGAATCACAGATTCACTCAGAGATCTATCGTTCTGTAATCTGATACCTGAGTCTGCACTGAAAAATAGAAGCTTCAGTCCTAAGGAAGGTTCAGCTCTGCTTTTAGATTAGCTAGAAAACAAGAAATCCAATGATTTCCTGCTTTCTAGCTAATCTAAATCTCCCGGCACAGCTGATATGTGGAACAGCTGATGATCAGGGTGGAAAAAAAGGAAAAATAGGAACTTAACCAAAAATTAGGCAAAGGCACAAGGCAGGCAAGTTGGATGGTGCGCATGCCAGGTAAGGAGCGAGTGGGTGGGGTGGGGCCAGCCAGCCAGTGCTGCAATTTGCCAGTTCTCTGAACTGTGCAGAATCATAACAACCGGTTCTATAGAACCAGTCCAACCAGGTAGAATCTCATCCCTGATTTTAGCCTCCAGCCTCCTAATCATCTTTTCTGCACTCTTTCCAGAGTCAAAATGGAAAAATTGGAGTTAGGATTTTGGAAATAATTTTTCCTAAAGCTTGAGCTTAAGAATTTTGTTTTTTTTTAATTCTTCTACCATGAGCCTGAAAGCACAGAACAAGCTAGTAGAACAGGAAGAAGTTAACCGAGGATGGAGGAATGTGAGATGACAATACCTAGCTGAAGCTAAGCAGAGTCTCTTCATACTTGGCTGGAGAATCATCGGAAATACCATGGTGGTTAGCTAAGGAAGTGGGGGAAATATAGAAGAACGAATTGAAAAGGATGCTGGTTTTGTTTTTGCTACATGACTGCATGCACAAACTGATCAGGAATTGAACTTAATTTGAGTTTTCCTTTTTCAGAGAGACATGCCACCAAGGTCCAGCAATTATAACTCCTGAATCCCCAATAGACTCCTCACCCTTAGCCTTTTTTTCCTGAATTTCACATCTATATCTACCTCTCCAGCTTCTTTGCAAAAAAAAAAAAAAATATCGTGTGAGAATCAGTAGTAGATCTGTCTTGACTCTTGGGAAGAGCCATAGCTCAGCCTGGAGCAGGTGAGGGGGAAAAATTATGGCTGCAATGTGCGGACTCTCAATTTATGTACTCTCATCATTTGGCAGGTGGTGCAGACATAATGGCGGCAATTGTATGATGACCTTAAGCACACATTGTCATTATGACCACAATGTGTTTGTCTGAGGGCTATAACGTGGCTTCCTTGGCTTTGATATGATCTCCACTCATTGATTTGACCTCATTCATCGTTGTAGTTTGTCAACTATGATTTATAGTTAAAACATTATATGCACCTAGTTTGGGTTTAGTTGTTGAATAAACCATGGATAATTAAAACAAAGCTTAGAGTGTTCTGTGAACATAATTAGAGCATTTGTCTGTCAAAATGTGATTTATTTATTGGGTTGAATTTATTTATTGAATTTATATAGCCACCCATCTGGTGCATATGGCTCTGGGAGGTGTACACAATGAAAACAGAAGGCTAAACCAGTGTTTCTCAACCTTGATAGCTTGAAGACAGATGGAGTTTAACTCCCAGTATTCTCCAGTCCACATGACTGTCGGCTGGGGAATTCTGGGAGTTGAATCCACACATCTTAAAGTTGCTAAGGTTGAGAAACACTGAGTTAAGCCACCAACAAAATTCAAAGACAATTAAAAACCAGGTAGAAAACGATGGAGGTTTCTCCAACGGTGGAGAAAAACTGGGATTGAAAAAAGGAGAAAGATGAGCAGAGAGCAAACATTGCAGGGTGACGCTGAGCTTCCACTAGCATCACTGTCTGGTTTCTTATGCTTCACTTAGTGCAGAGGTCTCCAAACTTGACAACTTTAAGCTTTGCTGGTTGAGGAATTCTGGGAGTTGAAGTCCACAAGTCTTAAAGTTGCCAAGTTTGGGGATCCTTGGCTTAGTGTGTCAAAATTTGTAAGATGGCAGGTGCTTTGTCACAACTGAATTCTGTTTTATTTATCTTGCAATATTTTTCCTTTTTTTCCTGCTTTCTTTCTTGTCATATACTTATTAAAACAAAGAGATCTTTAAAAACTCTGCCAAGTCAGAATTAAATAGAAAAAAAACCTTTGTGCATTCAAAGATGAATTTTTTAAACATAATCGTTTACTGAAATAATTTTTAACTAGAAATAACACCAATACTAGAAAAGAAAGAGAAAAAGCAAAAAGTAGTGTATAAGAAAGAAAACAGAAAAAGGAAATCAAACAAAAATGGCATCAATGTTTTTCAGAGTAGTTATATAGTTATATTTTATCTCTTTCTAAGGCTACATCATATTTTTTTGTTTCCCTAGTTTATTCTTTTTAATCTCGAAATCCATAAATCACAAATTCATTTTTCTCCCTTCAGTAAAAATCCAACAATGATTTCCAATCACTGATAAATGTAGCTGTGTCTTTCTCTAAACAACTTCATTTTGCATAGTTCTCTCATCTTTACCAACCAATCATTCTACGTGGGTATTTCAGAGTGTTTCTATTTTTGTACATAAAATAGTCTCACAGCAGTAACCATTTATAAACCTTCTGGATCTTTTCTAGTTGACTCTCTAATAATCCCAGCAAAAAAGGTTCTAGTTTTGGATGAAAGTTGATCTTTGAAATTTTTTTGTATTTGAACCCAGAAATTTATATCTTTTTACAAGTCCACCAGACATAATAAAATGACCCTTCATGTTAGCCACATTTCCAGCATAAATTTTAAGTACTTTTATACATTTTAACAATTTTCTTACAATCAAGTTGTTCCACTGATTAATTGTTCTAACTGTCAGGAAATTTCTCCTTAGTTCTAAGTTGCTTCTCTCCTTGATTAATTTCCACCCATTGCTTCTTGTCCTGCCTTCGGGTGCTTTGGAGAATAGCTTGACTCCCTCTTCTTTGTGGCAACCCCTGAGATACTGAAACATTGCTATTATGTCACCCCTAGTCCTTCTTTTCAACAAACTAAACATACCCAGTTGTAGCAACCGTTCTTTATATGTTTTAGCCTCCACTCCCGTAATCATCTTTGTTGCTCTTCTCTGCACTCTTTCTAGATGGAACAGTGGGCAAATGATGTTGAGACTCTTTCTATGCTGTGCACAAAGTTCTTAGCCCATTTTATCACACCGCCTTTCACTTCTGCTTTTTCTGTTTCAAATTTCATTTTAGCAATTAATGTGGTTGTCATTTGTATTGTATAGCTCAACTTCAGCTTCTGCCTTCTGTTGAATTCCAAATGTCCTGTTATTTACTTTAAATTTCCCCCTTAATTGAGGAGATGGAATATTTTAAGGAACATTTAATAAACCACAGACATAAAAATAATAATCCAAATGACGTGCTTGCTACGCGAGTCCTTGCAAATTATTGGCGTCTTTTTCCCTCCTCATAGAAAATTCTACTTATAAGGTTTTCCTCTCCTTCCAGGTTTCAGAGAACTGTAAGGTCAGGCTCCTTAGTAAGGTTCATTCTGAATAGTCAGACAGGAAAGAAGTTGATGACCTCCATTGTTCTCGCTTTTGGCAGAAATCTGGTGTGGCCACCAGATAAAGAATGCAGCGTCCTGGTTTCTTCTCGAAGGAAAAGTGCAATTCAGAATGATTGATGCCTCCTTTTCAGAGGCCATCAAGTCCGAACAAAGACTAAATACTGGGAAACCTACCGTAGGGCAAAGCCAGAAGCAAGAAAGTTCTGAGTTTAAATTTTCTGTTTCCCACAATGGATGAACGGATGCAAAAGTTGATGGAGTTAGCAGAGACAGCTAAATTGATTGCTTTGGTGAAAGAAAGAAAGAAAAAAACCCACAATTACTTTTGTTACTTGGAAACCACTTCTGGACTTTGTGCTTGAGATGGGGAAAAAAATGAAACTTTAATTTTGGGTTTGACTGATTAGATACGTTTGTGGTTATAGAAATGGCTACTTTGTACCATTATGTAAAAATAAAAAAAAGTTGAGGTTTGATATTATTATCTTATTCTACCACACCAAAGGGAGTCGGGGGGCATAGGGGGCGCACATATTGCCTTCTGGATGCTGGCACGCGAGTGTGAGCGTGCAAGCGCGCACACAAATTTTGGCACAGGAGCCCAAAAAGTTTAGCCACCACTGTCCTATACCTTCCCACACAAGTGGCTGTCCAGTCTCTTCCTAAAAGCCTCCTGTGATGAAGCACCCATAACTTCTGAAGGCAAGCTGTTCCACTGGTTAATTGTTCCCACTGTTAGGAAATTTCTCCTTAGTTCTGGGTTGCTTCTCTCCTTGATTAATTTCCATCTATTGTTTCTAGTCTTGCTTTCTGGTGCTTTGGGAAATAGCTTGACCCCCTCTTCTTTGTGACAGCCACTCAGATGTTGGAACACTAATATCATTGTCACCCCTAGTCCTTCTTTTCATTAAACTAGACATACCCAATTTCTGAAACTGCTCTTCATAAGTTTTAGCCTCCAGCTGCCTGATTATCTTTGTTGCTTTTTTCTGTACTCTTTACAGAATCTCAGCATATTTTTTATAATACGGTGACCAAAACTGGGTGCAGTATTCTAGGTACGGTCTTATTAAGACTTCATAAAGCGGTACTAATACTTCACATGATCTTGATTCTATCTGTTAACTCAACCTAGGATTGCATTGGCTTTTAACCTTTTCTTTAAACTGTGCTGAATTTCTCCACCATTCTCCTTTGCTGGATGACACCAGTGTTGGGTTCATGTATGGATAGTCTTGCAGGAAAAAATAAAAAGAAAGGAGTTCTTGTGTTTTTCCACCTCTGACATCATCCTACACTTGACTTTCCCCCTTGTTTGTCTTTAGCAGCTGACAGCTGTTAAAGAAAGCATGCTGGCCAATTGTTGGCTGAACCTCCAGGACTCTTGTTATGTTCATAAAACCATGAAAGAGAGAACGTTCCCACCAGATTCCCTCCCCGTACCATGTTTCCTTTTGCATTGTTTGTGACCAAAGATTGTGAAACCAATTGATAGCGCAGGCATCAGTTGAGTAATTAATTAGTTTGCCATTGTGGAAACACGCACACCACATTCTTAGTTGTGTCCTGGCAAAGACTTAAGTGATCCTGGAAATCCTTCATTTGTTATTCATCTAACCGCGATGAGCCTTTCCTGTTTGTTTGAACTTCTGTCATCTCTGTATATATGTGGATTCGGTTGTGATATATTGAAATGGAGGTGGTGGGTTTGCTTGGCCCTCCACCTTTTTCCTTTCCAGTGACTCATAAATTGTAGCGATATCTGACTCGCCCTGTGATGTCCCAAGATAAAAATAATGGAATGGAATGGAACAAAAACCAGGATGTGTTTAACGAGGCACATGCTCACGCACTCCCCAACAAAATTGAGAAGTGGCTCAGTTATGGCAAATGTCCTTTCGTGCCGCTATAAATAATACTTTACAAGTCTCCGTTTCCTCCCCAGAGTTTGCAATGATGGGAAGCGGGAAATGTCTGCTTGGTCTTCATTTCAGAATGCCATCAAATGACCCAAGACAAGGCATACCGGCCTTCATGGAAGCTGCTGCAATCCTAAGCATGCCCCAAGAGATTGTAGGATTGATTCTCAGCTCTATGTGTTCCTTCCCAGAATGGGATGAAAGACTGTAGCAGGGATATGACCCAATAGTAGCAATAGTAGCATTAAACTAGCCATCAACTACTGAACTAGGGCACAACATGCAAAACTAAAGAAACAAAACAACAGCAAGATCATTTTACAGATGGCCAAAATAATTGGATGCTGCTGGCAAATATCAGGACATCCATGTTGAATAGAGACAGAAGCCAAAGATCGTCTAATTGGGGAGTGTTGTTTCACAGAATCATTGACATGGATGTCCAATCCTTGAAGAACATTCAGAAGCTCCAACTGATGCAGCGTGTGTGCAATTTTGGGGGTCCCTAGGATTACCCATGTTACACCACTGCTCCGTGAGCTGCACTGGCTGTCAGTCTGCTTCTAGGTATAATTCAAGGTGCTCATTATTATTTTCCATCTGTCTCTAAAGGTAAAGGTTCCCCTCACACATACATGCTAGTCATTTCCACCTCTAGGGGGCGGTGCTCATCTCCGTTTCAAAGCCGAAGAGCCAGCGCTGTCCGAAGACGTCTCCATGGTCATGTGGCCGGCATGACTAAATGCCGAAGGCCCACTGAACGTTATTACCTTCCCACCAAAGTGGTCCCTATTTTTCTACTTGCATTTTACATGCTTTCAAACTTCTAGGTTGGCAGAAGCTGGGACAAGTAATGGGAGCTCACTCCATTATGTGGAGCTAGGGATTCAAACTGCTGAATTGCCGGTCTTTCTGAGCAACAAGCTCAGCGTCTCAGCCACTGAGCCACCGCGTCCCTCTACCCCCTCTTTTATCATTTACTCCTTCAGCTTAACATCCTTTTTTTCCAGCAATAAGCAGATTTCCAAACAAAGCACTGGATTGCAAATGTCTTTGGAGATTCTCCATCATCCAGGTCATGGTTGTCCCAAAGATGCTTTTTCCAAAAGGCTACTGGACTTTGTTTTTCCTTGAAGACTTTTTGCTTCTCATCCAAGAAGCTTCTTCAGTTCTAAAGTCAGAACTGAAGAAGCTTGTTGGATGAGAAGTGAAACATCTTTAAGGAAAAACAAAGTCCAGTTGCCTTTTGGAAATGCACCTTTGGAACACTGGGTTGCAAGTTCCCTATTTTTAGACTTGTTTTTTCTTAATAGTCTTTTTATTAAAAGTTACAACTAAAAAGATAAAAACTAATACAAACCAAAAAAAAAGGAGAGAGAAGATGCAGAAATGAAAAAAATAAAAAATAGGAAAAAATAAGAGTAAAAAACAAAAAGAAATATAAAGAAATGACTTCTCCCTTCATCACAGGTATACAATTTTAATAACATATCACCTTCTCTTAAAAACACAGTAAATGATTTCTTCTCTTCATATCTCATCTTTTATAAATCCTTAAAAGCTCTTCATTTCAGTCTTGATCAGCAAAAATCCATTAAGAATTCCTGAGATAACTGTGTATCTGTTTTTATCTTGATCAAATAAACCGTTATATTCTTTTCTGTTCTTGATCTTTTATCACTACAAATAATGTCTTAGAACCTGGTTTTTCATTGCTCTTTGTCCTTTTTCACAAAATTCTTCAAAGCATGAACAAATCTATTTGTAAATCCAATATAGGAAAGTTATCCAGTTTCCTCTTTTGTTTTGCTGTGTGTATATCCCTTTTAATTATTAAGATATTTGCTAATTCCATTTTTAGTACTTGTGGGGGACCCAAGACATTCTCGGAAATAAATATGGAAGTTTTGCAATACGACAGATTCTCATTTGTTTATTTTCCTTGATTAAAACAATATAAAATAACACCAATAAATTCAAGAGAGAGAAGGGCACCGAGCAGGCGCCTGAAGATACGTTGCTTCCCTCTGGTATTGTGTGAACTATTTCAGGGAAAGTGGAAATGACAAAAACTCCACCAAGAACAGAGGATAGCGCCAGCTCCTTTCTCCTCATGTCATGATCCATCTGGAGAGAAAGCCAACTCCATCAAGCCATAAGCTAGGACAGAGCCAGTCTTGCTTAATCAAAACATGAAATACTCACTTCGGAATAAGTCTGTGTCCCACTGTGAAATGTTGGTGTGAGATGGAGCCTTGACCTTTCGATAATAGGGGAAAAAAAATACAGGAAAGAGGAATAGAAACCCTTTGCTTTTCTTGCCTGCTTATTCTGAGATGCTAATAATGTAAAAGTTCAAATCATCCAAATAGGTTTAAATCAGCATTTCTGAACCTTGGCAATTTTAAGAGGGGTGGATTTCAATTCCCAGCATGCTGGTTACAGAATTCCGGGAGATGAAATCCACTCATCTTAAAATAACCACTGTTAGGCAACACTGCTCGACAGCGCAAGGGAATCCTTACAAAAACTATTGCTCTTTTAATAATTTGTTAAAACAGTCATGTCTTTTACAAGACTTGCACAGTGGCTCCAGCTGTTCCCAACTCTATGTGCATGCATTTGGGGAAGCTATTTTCTCTTGCCTGCCATTAATATTTTACGCATGTGGTGGTTTGCTCCATTGTTGTGGAATGTTAGAAAAACAGCCAACCTTGTTTTTATTTCTTTATGATCAAAGGATAAAGAGAAGGACTAGACTTAGATTTACATTCTAAATTAGGCTGCTTTTTGGAGGTTTCCTTCCTCTTCACCTTCAGAAGAAAAGACTAAAATCCTTGAAAGTTTTGTGCGACAGATCACTCAACAACCAGTTAAACTGAATGCCCCTCTCCTGCCTATGAGGAGGAAGAGGTGGAGGTGGAGGTGGAGGAGGAGGAGGAGGAGGAGATGTCTTTGGAATTGAATTTTCAAGTGGTATAAACTTCTGGAGAGCTGGAAGCAATCGATTCAAACCAGGCCGCAAATGAAGATACTCAGTTACTGGTACCTTCTCCTGAAGGCCACTAAAGCTACTAAAGGAAAGACAGAAGGCCAAGAGGAAAAACTGGGCAGGATCAGGCCTTCTCAAACAGATGATTTAGGCAATATGCAGGTAGTATCCTACTTTGCACATTTAGGCTTCTCCTCTCTCATCCCTAGCTTTGCTTTGAATCCAGAATCCCCTCTGAAGGACTTTTCAAACCGTAATCACAAGCAATTTAAAGACTAACGGAATAACAGAACAGGAAGGGGCTTTGGAGGTCATCTAATCTAACCCCCTGCCCAAGCAGGAAAAAAGGTCTGGGTGGTCAAATGGGTTGAAAGCAGAAGTGGGTATTCAGCAGGCTCTGACCAGTTCTGAACAACCGGTAGTCGAAATTTTGAGTAGTTCGGAGAACCGGCAAATCCCACCTCTGACTGGCCCCGCCCCCATCTATTCTCTGCCTCCCGAGTCCCTGCTGATCGGCTGGGTCTTCTTTTGTTGCCCTGCACAGGAGAAGGGAGCTGGAAAGCAGGTTAGTGAGATGGGGAGGGAATGGAAATTTTACAGTATCCTACCCCTGCCACACCCACCAAGTCACGCCCACCATACTACGCCTAGAGAACTGGTAGAAATTTTTTGGAATCCCTCCACAGCACACACCCCAGCTCTGTTTTTGGGCCTTCCTGGCCTCAGAGGAGCCTCTGAGGGGAGCTTTTTGCTCTCAAAAGGCTCCTCTGGGGCTCAGGAAGGGGAAAAAAATGAAGGGCGGGCTGAGTCCCTCCCTCCATTTTTTGCCTTCTTGGGCCTCATCAAGGGGAATCCCAGCACAGCTGATCGTACTAACAGCTGATTGTCAGGAGGGGGAAATATACCTTAAGGGGCGAGCATCAGGCGGGCAGGGTGAGCGAGCCATCAGGTGGGTGGAGCAAGCGAGCCAGCGGTGAGCAGACAACCGGGTCGGGGGCGTGGCCAGCCAGAACTTACTACTGGTTCAGCGACCCACACCAAATCCTTGCTACCAGTTCGCCCGATCCAGTGTGAACCGGCTGAATACCATCACTGGTCTGTAGGTTTCACCAGACTCTCAAAGGGATCCATGGCACAGCAAAGAGGATCTCAACCCTCACACAACATTTGAAAATCTCCCTTGTATCTCTTTGGAGCAAATCTCAACTAGTAGAATAGAGTAACAGAGTTGGAAGGGGCCTTAGAGGTCTTCCAGTCCAACCCCCTGCTTAGGCAGGAAACCTTATACCATTTCAGACAAATGGCTGTCCAATCTCTTCTTTAAAACTTCCAGTGTTGGAGCATTGACAACTTTAGGAGGCAAGTTGTTCCACTGATTAATTGTTCTACCTGTCAGGAAATTTCTACTTAGTTTTAGGTTGCTTCTCTCCCTTCGTTTTACTTCTTGTCCTGCCTTCAGATGCTTTGGAGATTAGGTAGCCCTCCCCTCTTCTTTGTGGCTTAGACATTGGAATTGCTACCACTGTCAAACTTCTGGCAGCTGGCAGTCAGCAGAAGCAGCCTGCAGTACTGCATTCCAGCCACTGGGCCACCACAGCTCTTAGAATAGTTGATTTATTGACTGTTCAAAGTTACAAGGACACTGAAAAGAATGACTTTTCACATTTACGACAATTGAAGCACCCCTGCGGTCATGTGATCAAAATTTGGACGCTTGGCAACCGGTATGTAGTTATGATGGTTCACGGTCCTACTGTTATGTGATCACATTTGTGACCTTGTGATAAGTCGAGTCAATGAGGAAGCCATTTGACAACTATAGCAAGAAAGGTCATAAAATGGGGCAAAACTCACTTAACAACTATCTTGCTTAGCAATGGAAATCTGAGGCTCGGTTATCGTCATAAATTGAGGACTACCTCAAACAATTGTGACCATGAAACAGGATACCGCCTCATTCAGACTAATAAGCACCCAGCACGAAGCATCTTGTTTTAAGCTAAGATGCTGAGCTTGTCAATCAAAAAGATCGGCAGTTCGAATCCCTAGCACTGCGTAATAGAGTGAACTCCCGTTACTTGTCCCAGCTTCTGCCAACCTAGAAGTTTCAAAGTATGTAAAAATGCTAATAGAAAAATTGGGACCACTTTGGTGGGAAGGTAACAGCGTTCTGTCTGCCTTCGGTGTTTAGTCATGCTGGCCACATGACCATGGAGACGTCTTTGGACAGTGCTGGCTCTTCAGCTTTGTAATGGAGATGAGCACCACGCCCTAGAGGCGCAAACAACTAGCACATATGTGCGAGGGGAACTTTTACCTTAACTCTGGAGGCATGCAGAATTTGTGGATTCCACACAAATCCTGCAGTTCTGCTGTAGGCTCCCCAACCTGGTCGGGTGGGGGGGGTTGCATTGAGATCAACTCACAAAATCCTTAGCACATCTGGAAGGCGCCAGGTTAAGGAAAGCTACTGTAGCGGATGCTCGACTCCACCTCTCTCAAGGCTGCCTCTGGAGGGAGATGGCGATCGCTCCCCAGGAAATATCTGCTTCCCAGTTGTCTTTATGATTACAGATGGGCCGAGAGCCGCCTGAGAAGGGAAACTCCAGTCAGCCACTTCCTGAATTGATTTTCCGCTCAGCATCCCGCAGCAGGAAATGTGGCTGTTTTCCCAGTGTGAAACCTCTATGCAAACAGGTCTGCCAGGAAGGAGAGAGAGACTGGGGAGTGTTCGGTGGCCATGCTCTTTCTTCTCCCTAGCCTAGACCAATCATGCGGGATCCCCAATTTGTAGAATGAAAATAGAACAGAAGAAACGACACTCCACCCAGGCCTTGTTCAAAACCCTTTCACTCCTCTTCCCCCTCTCTTGGAGCTTCACAGAAGAGAATCTCTGCTAATGTCATTGAATACAACACAACTGGCTGGCTTCATTGATTGTGCTAGTAAATCTTTTTAAAGTTACAATGGCTCTCTCTCTCTGTGTGTGTGTGTGTGTTAGTGGACTATTTCAAGATATGGAAACCAATCAGTAAGGAGACCCCAAAGGTGCTTTTTTCAAGGGGCAATTGGACTTTCTGGTTTTTCCTTGAAGACGTTTCGCTTCTCATCCAAGAAACTTCTTCAAGAAGCTTTGGGACAACCATGACCTGGATGACTGAGAATCTCCATACTCAGTAAGGAGAGTGTTTCTAGATTATTATTTTTTTTTTTGGTGGTCTAGCATCCTGGTTCCTGTAATAGTCACCCAGATTCCCACTCACCCACCCAAAAGTAAAATGCAGGGTCCAAAGACAGTAACTTTTCTTTCATCTCTAGCATTTAATATTCATTAGTGCAATGCTTCTGAGTGAGGTTGCTTTTTTGCTACCAAAAGAACTAATAAACTCAACTATTTCCATGAATTTGCCTGATCTCTTTTGTGACTATTTATCCTTCCTTCAGATAATTGTTGAGAACTTTAATCCAAATGATATTACATTGTAAAGTTGATGGGAGCCGCTTAGTCACTTGTTTAGTGGGAGAAGCCGATTATTACATTTGGCAGGACCTCTTCAACATGTCTTCTATCCTTCTGCCAAAAATCCTCTCTTTATCACCACCAGTGCAGCTGCTAACCCTCAATCAGTGTTTTTTCAAACTTGCCTGGGGAATTCTAGGAATTGAAGTCCTCACGTCTTAAATTTGCCAAGTTTGAAACACAGTGCCTTAAATAATCTCCCATGGCAGCCTCTCCCTTAATCTTCCAGGAGCATTGTAAGTGCAGAATCACTTTCAGCCTCTGGATGGTGCCATGTGCTGACTAGTTCACAGCTGGTGGGTCTCCTTCACTTGCCAATACAAAAATCCTTGAAGATGATTGCCAAGAGCTCTTCGGTGCCCACTTGACCTGTCAGACGCCCTAGTTGTCGCCGTGCCAGTCGCAGCTGCTCCGCAGCCAACACCAGGTCCGTAAGCTGGTACTCAGCAAAGGATCTGAGGGCCTCCAAGCACTTCTGCAAGCTGAGCTGGTGACGTGCTTGCGTTGGACTGGGGGAACCAGTACGAGGATCGCCACACCTGCAGAGTGAGAATATGAAGATTTAAATAGATGATTTACTGGCATGTATGAATTATGCTGGGTTGTTACTTGCGTTAATAGGACATGGGCAGCATCTGAGCAACTACAGTTGAGATACACAGAAGAATGTAGGTAGATAGTCTTCAACTTATGACCATAATTGATCCAGAATCACAATCATAAGTCATGTTGGTCATTAAGCAGATCATCATACGACTATACCTGTTTTTGCAACCTTTTTGGTGGGGGTTATTAAGCAAACCCATTTTATTCAACGGGCGTCTTTTTCCAGAAACTGGGGATAAACACCAGAAATCAGCAAAAATATTGAAAATCACAATCATCTAAATGTGAACTGGTCATCAAATCATCCAAAATGCAATCACGTTTCATTGGGGGGGGGGGGGCAGTGAAGCCATCAGAACTTCAGAAGTGGGTTGTAAGTAGCTCTTTGGGGAGGTCCATCATACCTGCAAATGGTTGCTAAGTGACTGCTTGTTAAACAAGGCCCACCTGTATGTACACCTAACGTTAAAGATTCTATCTCTAATTTCCAACAGCTTAAATTAAGATATTATCTCAGGTCACATCCACACAACGTCTTTGGTGTGTTCCTCTCTCATTGTGGAGCTGGCAGGAAATATTGCCCTTTACTCTGTAACCACCACACAACCCCACTTACTACTGTGTTTCCCCTGAAAATAAGATCCTGTCTTCTATATATATATTTGGCCATCAAAAAAGGCACAAGGCCTTATTTTCGGGGGAAGTTGTCCACTGACTCAGCTCACTTGCATGCGTCGCCCCCGGTCTCCTTTTCACTGTCAGCGGCCTTCAGGAACTTCTTCTGTGGCCAGCAACGCTGGTAAGGCTTTCCTGAAGGCCTCTGCAGCTGATAACAGACTTCTGGATCGATCCGGAGCTCGGTTATCAGCTGCAGAGGCCTTCAGGAAAACGTTGTCAACTGCAGAAGAAGTGGGTCGGTTGGGGTATGCGAGGCCTGGCTGCAACTGTCTGAAGATAAGTAGTATGGCAGCTCCACCCCCTGCCCCCATCCCCACCCTAGCTTAATTTTTACCTGCCCACCCTGGAGTGGGTGGGATCTTAATTAGGGCCTATTTTGGGGGTAGGGCATATATTGGGTGCACATGTAAAAATCAAGCTAGGACTTACTTTCAGGGTAGGTCGTATTTTCGGGAAAACACAGAATGTACCCCCAACAAGCCTATGCTGCACTGTTCTCTGTACAGCTTTAATCCACAACATTCTAAGGAACATGGTTGGCAGTTCCCTCATCGGATAGTTCATCCACCGCCCAACATCATCCACCATGTAAAAAGTGCAAGGCATGGAGTTTTTAAATGTATGTTACATACAATATATACATCCACCCTCAATTCTCCCCACTGTTTTTACCCCCTCTGTTCTCACATGTGTGCCAGCTGTTTCTGCAATGCATTCAGAAAGGCCACAATCCCATCTCCAGTTTTGCAGGACAACAAGCAGGCAGGGCCTACACCAAGCCGGTCACAGGTCCTCAAGAGATTTGCTTGGTCTTCTTCTCCGAGTAGGTCCATTTTGTTCAGAACCAGAAGGTAGGCCTGCGTCTCATTTAGCTCGTCGGGAGACAGGACATCTACCATGGACGTCGTTAAGTGGTCATGCTGTTCAGCTGCAACTTTCCCATCCAGAATGATAAGAACAAGGTCAGCATCGCGGACCCTAAAAGGAAATAATCAAATAATAATAATAATCAAGCCTTAATTCTCTCCTAAGCTACCTCCTCCAAGAATCGTTAATTTCCTAATTATAATCTTCTCTTCTGAGAGCCACCTTAAGGTTTATTTTAAGAGACATCCCCAATGAAAGGATGCAGCAGCTTTCCCCATAATGCAGCCTTGATTACTACACGTATAAAAACAAGGTGGAAAGGAGAGGAGCTTAAGAAATTCTTCTCTGGATTCCTCCCTTTCCTCTGTTTTGTACATGATGATAGCCAGATGTTCTGTCTGGACCGCATTTATCATGGCTCCAAATTGATGTATTTTTTCTCCTGCATCCTTACCCTGCACACTTTCTGCTAGGAAAGCAAACACTACTCACTAACCCTTTTGTGGGTGTTTGAGGTCATGTGGTTTTCACTGTATGCTGGGAACTTCTGACTCCACACATCTTAAAGTTGCCAAAGTTGAGAAACATTGGACTAGTTTTTTTAAAAAAGATGAATCCAGTGTTTCGTTCTTCCACAAGTGAGCTTATTTTTTTAAAAAAATGTCTAGCTTTTCACTGTTAAACTTATTAAAAAAGAAAAACCACCATGGAGAGCAGCAACTAGTGACGGCAAGGAAGGGTGCATTCCTGCCACAGTACAAAGTAGTTACAGGTGGTCCTCAGCTTACGACCATAACTGAGCCCAAAATTTAAGTTGTTAAGCAAGACATTTGTTAAGTGAGCTTTGTCCCATTTCACGGCCTTCCTTGCCACAATTGTTAAGTGAAATCACTGCAGTTGCTAAGTTAGTAACATGGTTGTTAAATGAATCTGGCTCCCCTGTTGTTTGTCAGAAGGCTGCAAAAGAGGATCACATGACTCCCAGATACTGTGACCGTCATAAATGTGAACCAGTTGCCAAGCATGTGAAATTTGGTCACCTGATCATAGGGGATGCTGCAAAGGTCGTAACTGTGAAAAATGACTGAAAGTCACTTTTTTCAGTGCCGTTGTAACTTTGAATGATCACTAAATGAAGTCAAGGACTACCTGTAGTTGTACAGATGGTCCTCCACTTATCACAATTGAGCCCAAAATTTCTGGGGCTAAGCAAGGCAGCTATTAAGCGAGTTTGGCCCTCATTTTACAGCCTTCTTGGTCACAGTTGGTAAGCAAATCATTGCAGTTGTTAAGTGAATCATGTGGTCATTAAGTGGATCTGGCTTCCCCCCCCCCCTCAGTTTGCTTGTCGGAATCCAGCTGTGAAAGTTTCAAATGCTGATCAAAGGACCCCTGGACAGTGTAATTGTCATAAATATGTCAATTTTGTTGTATTTATACTGTATGTATATGTACAATGACAATAAATAATTCAATTCAATTCAATTCACTATATGCCCGACCAAGAAGAGATTCAACCTAGAAATAAGGAGAAATTTTCTGACAGTGAGAACAATCAACCGATGGAACAGAAGTTGCCCTCAGAAGTTGTGGGAGCGCCATCACTGGAAGCTTGCAAGAAGAGACTGGACGGCCATCTGTCAGAAATGGTGTAGGGTCTCCTGCTTGGGTGGGTGGGGGGTTGGACTAGATGACCTACAAGGTCCCTTCCAACTCTGTTATTCTGTTAAGGTGCCAAGGGCCCAAATTTTGATCCCGTGGCCATGGGGATGCTGCAACAGACATGTGACAACCAGCCATAAGTCAGTTTTTTTTCAGTGCTGTTGTAATTTCAATTGGCACTGAACAAATGGTTGTAAGTTGAGGATTACCTGTAGCAGACATGTTTGCCTGCAATGAAATTAAGTACTGCAGGCAAACTAGACATCATTGCTTTGAATGAACACAGTTAGATACGCTAGTTTTGATGTGTAGCAGGAAAAGACAGGCCGAGATGGCCTTCCTGGGAGGAAGGGATGGCCCAGGGATGAGTAGAAGATGAAGTCATGCACCCCAGCCCTCACGCTTTTTTGCAGAGTTCTTCACCTAAGAAACTTCCTTTCTGGATCTAAATCTGTTTCACTGGGGTCCTAGGCCAGGTGTTTGCCTGTGCCTAACCACAGCAGAAGCACACCTGGCTACCTGTTGGTTCAGCTGTGTCCCCATGAGATTGCCTCCATCTCATACCCAGCTCATGAGACAGGAAGATTGTCCATAACAGGACTCAGTTAAAGCAGGATTTTCCTTCTTACTCTGACACACTCCAAATGCAGCTTCAAAATGCATTAAAATCTATCAGGCTCTGTCAGGCATTACACAGTGACTGCGGATGGAGACAATCAAAGCAGGAAAGGGATGAGTGAGAAGGGCAGCCAATTTCATGTCAGCGCAGGTAGGGTTCAGCTTACAACCACTTGTTTCGTGAGGGTGTGATTTACTTAACAGCTGCAGTAATTCACTTAATAAAAATGGCAAAAAAAGGTTGTAAAATTGGGTGCAACTCAACTTATTTCTAAGCCTTGCTTAGTGATGGAAATTGTGATCCCAACTGTAGATGTAAGTTGTGGATTACTTGTAAAGTATTTTTTGCTTACTCAAGGATGGATGGATAGCACTCTTCCTCAGGAGAGGGGAAAGGCCACTAAGATAACCACAATTAACCACAATTAATTAGTGAAATATCTAGAGATAATTCATCTTTGACTTTTCATAGCCACATAGCTGACCACCATGGGAAACTGGGTGTTCCCTCCTTACATTTCCATGTCCTGTATCCTGGCTGAGGAATTCTGGGTGTTGAAGTCCATAAGTCTTAAAGTGGCCAGGGTTGGAGACAGGGGTGGGTTTCTGCCGGTTCTGTCCACCTCTGTAGAACCGGTAGCTCTGAAGAGCAGCAGACATAGAACCGGTTCTATGTCTGCTGATGTTTTGGCCCACCCACCCACCTAGGCTCTTACCTGACCTTTTTTTCCTGATTTTTCAACTTCAGCTGCGAACGAGGCACAGCTGCAGTTAAAAAAACAAGAAAAGAGGGCTGTTTCAAAGGCTGCTTCTCTGCACACAGCATGCTGATGATGATTTACAGGCCCGCGGCTCTCAGCGTGAAGGGAAGCTCGTAAATCCCAAACTGGTAGTTAACCCTGTCGTATCCCACCCCTGGTTGGAGACCCCTACCCTATATTGTAATATTTGCTGCATGGTAGAAGGGCGGCTCCCAATGTATAAGCCCCTCCCATTCTGATCCTCCCCTTCCAGAGTTCCTTTCACCTCTGCCGAGCCCGGCTCACTCCTTCCATCTCAACCATGTCGGTGGTCTCTCTCAGGCCTGCCGTGTCGCTCAGCACCACAGGGAAGCCACCAATGTTCAAGGCAGTCTCTACCACATCTCGCGTGGTCCCTGCCACTGGAGAGACTATAGCAGTTGGCTTTTGACCTAGAGGTTGTATCAGTCAAGAAGGGGGAGAAAGACAGTGGGTGAATTCACACGATACTCTTCGCTTAAGCTTAGTTACAAAATTTAACTCTCTTGCTCGGTTCTTGCAATACAATGAACCATATTCTAACCCAGGGATCTCCAAACTTGACAAGTTTAAGACTTGTGGACTTCAATTCTAGAATTCCTCAGCCAGGAAATTTGGGGAGTTGAAGTCCACATGTCTTAAAGTTGCAACTTGGGAGCTCAATTGTCTGGATATGCCAACATTCTAAGCCAACACCCCAAACACAAGATTTAAAAAGATTCTCTTTAGAGATCCAGTGATGTAGCAGGGACAATGTTGAATCAGATCCAGTGAGACCCAGGTCTAATCCACCCTCATCTACCAAAGCTCATTGGGTGACTATATGCCAGTCACTCTCTCTCAGCCCAACTTCTGTCCCAAGATTGCAATGAAAAAAATTGGAGGAAGGGGCTATGGTACTCCCTTAGACAAACTCCCAAAGAACGGGTATAATTCTAAGGAACAAATACATTCACTTAAACTCAGCATTTTGTCTGAGGCTGCTAGGTCTTAGCTATCTTGGTTAAAGCTACCTACATAAACTAATCCAAGCCATAAGTGTAAACTCTTAATTCCCGAAACCCCTGAGGAGACTTTATATGTGATTGTTGGAAATAAATACTATATTATTCTGATTTGTTTTGCAGCATGCTCATTTCCTTCTAGTTAATTTTTTAAAATTTAAAATAACATTGGAGGAAAGATAAGCTGTGAGGGAATATCCACGTATTGGGAATCTCAGCCATTAAGAGTTTCCTGAACCATAAGTGGTTGCCATAACATTAAAAAGGCCAATGTAGTTAAGAGTTTCCCTTAAAGTTAATGGGCAAATTTTTTCTGAAGGACATCTGAACTGTTATATATGGAAATTTGCCTTATACACCTAAGAATATAAAGAGCAAGATTGAAGCCATGTTTGCTCTCTATCTGACCTGTTCAGAGAACAGAACAATTATGAAATTTGTTGTTTTTCTAATGTCCTGTCTGGTTGCGAAATAATATGTCCCTGGGGCATCTTGACATCATTGATGATCTCTTGTGTAATCTTTTAAGTAGAGAACAGGAAATCTGAAGATGAATGGTGAAGTGAAGAAAGTTGGGGAACTTCCAGGGACGCATGGGAGGAATTATAGAAAAACACCCATGTCATTCCTATGACAACCTCTATAAACTTCTATGTATAGAAAACAGGAAGTGTTATGTAACCACGTAATTATAATAAACCTATATAAGCTGTATTTACTAAAAGGGAGGGTCTCCTTTCTCCCAAAATGGTTTTTGGGGTTAGGAGTCCGGTACTGCAGTATCTTATGTAATAAAGCAGCCTATGGATTATCAGATTATCATAGTCGGTTGTTTTAATTATTTATAGTATATTCTCTCATGAACCCTCCCTAAAACAATTTAAACAAACACAAGCGAACGTTCCTTGACTATTTACAGAATAACACAAAGCGAATTAAAACGAGTCTCCACAAAAGGGTAAGAAGGAACAACAGGGAAAGGTCTTAACGCACTTTGGGTGAAAATACATTTGCTTTGCATATTATTGGTTTGTTCGTGGTTTGGTAAATATTCTCACAGCATAGTCATGTTGACCTTTAATATTATGCCCAAATGAATCTTCCTCTGATGTGTAGCGGAAAGGATTCATTTGAGCATAATATTAAAAAATATCTTTCCTATCTGACAGCTTGCCTTTACCTGCCTATGATTTTTAATAATTCACTAGACAACCAATGATCCATTGGGTCGTCCTTTGTCAATATTTCTTTATTTAAAGAGATAAACACAGGCAAATGACTTTCAGTTGCCTTCCAGTTTCTCCAATGACAGTGCTTGTGGAAAGCAGGTAGAGAATGTCACCTGACTGTGATAGCATTGTAGTGGCCACAAGTTTGCAAATATAATTGGTCTGAGGATTCTAAAAAATTTAATTCCGTAGACGTAATGGATCTTGGATTTGTACATATTCTTTAAGTTAGCATACTTAAGAAACTCTGATTCAGAAATTGCTGCCCAATGATTCACTGTTTTGGCTAATTGAAGGTTCCAAACAGACAGTAGAGTTTGGGTAATATATAAATTGTATTTACCAGTATAGCACACTCCAGGGAACAGGTTTGAGTGCTATGTCCGTTTGCCATTACCATTCCCTTGCAATGTTTACTGATTTGGGACATTTATGCAGTTGAGACATTGTTGAGAGTCCTATAATTTCTCTTTCTAGCCCAAGATTAAAAGCAGCTCATTTTTTACCTCCATCTAAAAAATTAGTCCAGGTGACAGGCTGCAGTGTTTTTCAATTTTTATCACTGTTAAGATGTCAACTATAAAATTCTCTGGGCTGGAGGACCACCAAGATTTTCACCTGATATTTCTTTTTTATTTCACCAGCCTATCAGCCAGACTATTTTTTGACAGAGGTTTATCTGTCTTGCACAAGACCATTCTCCTTGTGGCTTGGGCTTTCAGAAGACCTGTAGACCTGTGTTCACAAACAGTTGTCTAAGAAAGAGATGAGTACCAATAAAGGAGAATATTATAAAGGAGAACATTTGTAGCCCAGGGATGAAATGAGGGGCCGCTGATGTTTCCTGAGCTTAGTTTTTTTTTTTATAGACTAAAAAGTCATAAAAGCCAGTGTATTAAGCAGGATGTACTGTAATGGAAGCAAGAATGTTTTGTAAAAGGAGAAAAGAATGAGAAATATTGTGAAAAGTATCAGTGTAAAAATACCTTTAGATTTCCTTTTCTTTTTCTTACTTCATGCTTTAATTATTATTTTTTTGCTTAAAATTTCTTATTCTTTTTAATAGTTTTGTGTAACATTGCTAAAGCTATCTTAGGATTGCTCTTTGTTACTCCAAGGACAGTAGTGTTTTTAAAATGGACTTCCTTGTTATTGTTTTATTTCCTTGAATTCTTTCAGAACAAATCGTAGTATTGTTAATAGTCTAACAATATTGTTTTCCTGGGGGAATCTTTTTACATGCTCTATTATTAAACAAAACTAACAGATCGGGAAAACGACCCTGAACTTTTCACTAGAAGACATATAGTACATACAAAGATACAAATTTGAGTATTTAGAATTACTTGTATTATTGAGAAGGGAAAGGATATTCAAACATAATCTCAGCCTTGATACGCAATTCTGTCAGTGTTACATCAATGAAATAGTGTCATATACTATTTCTGAAAAATTGGATTTTGAATGTTTTTCAATGTCAAAAGGGTGTTATGGGATAATTGAGGCATTAAAATTGATTTTAAAAATGACAATTAGGAAGATTTAGATAGATATTGTGATTTTTACTTTAGACCATGATACGGATTTTTTTTAAAAATTATGGTCACATAGACCAGGGCTGTCAAAATCACGGCCTACGGGCTGGATGCATCACGTGCTGGCTATGGCAACTCATTCAGCATTGTTATAACATTGAGCAGTTGCTGAACAAGTGGTAATTAATAGAGAACTAGCCATTACTCTAGATCAGAGGTGTCAAACTTTCTGGCCATGCTCACACCCGGTTTAGTGAAGGGGAAAAAAGTCCCGATATGTCATGTGATGCTGCTCTGATGATGTGAGTTTGATACCCTAGACACAGACAGTCAGATATTTAGACAGGATTTGGCATTTTTATCCACCTGTCAACTCTTTCTGAAGGACCTGGGATAGGCAGCTGTTGTTGTTTAATGGTGTTAAAAGTACTGTTTCAGGATGTAAATTGTTCCAAGTAAAGCTGCCCTTTGCATTGGACCAATGGGGATTTTGTCACTGCCAATGGTGTTCAAATGATGCATTAGTTCAATGGTGGCTATCCTTTTTGGGCTCCTGTGCCCAAAATTGTGTGCATGCTTGCACGCTCATGCTCACATGCCAGTACCCAGAAGGCAATGCGTACCCCCACACACATGCGCGTGCAATCCCCACCGACCCACTGGCCGGTTTGAGGCCTTTTTTGGCCTCCCAGAGGCTTCAGGAAGGCTTCTGCAGGCTTTTCAGGCTGAAAACTCGGCCTGTTTCATCACTTAATGATAGTCATAGGATACAATCAACAATCAAATCATACTAGGAAACAGTCAAGTGGGAGGGGATGGGTGATAAGGTGTGGTGAAAAGATTAACAGTAACAGTAGTGTACACTTTGTAAATAGTTGAACAATGTTGAGGGAATTATTTGTTTAGCAGAGTGATGGCTTTCGGGAAAAAACTGTTCTTGTGTCTAGTTATGCTGGTGCACAGTGCTCTATAGCATCGTTTTGAGGGAAGGAGTTGAAACAGTTTATGTCCTGGATGTGAGGTGTCTGTAAATATTTTCAAAGCCCTCTTTTTGACTCGTGCAGTATACAGGTCCTCGACTGAAGGCAGGTGGGTAGTAATTGTTTTTTTTTGCAGTTCTAATTATCCTCTGAAGTCTGTGTCTGTCCTGTTGGGACAGGACAGAACCAAACAGAGAACCAAACCAAACAGTTATAGAGGTGCAGATGACAGACTCAATCATTCCTCTGTAGAACTGTATCAGCAGCTCCTTGGGCAGTTTGAGCTTTCTGAGTTGGTGCAGGAAGAACATTGACGAGTATCATTAAGTGTTGTACATTATGATTCTTGATTCTTAACGAATGTACCTTTTCTTTATGTATACTGAGAGTATTTACACCAAGACAAATTCCTTGTGTGTCCAATCACACTTGGCCAATAAAATATTCTATTCTATTCTATTCTATTCTATTCTATTCTATTCTATTCTATTCTATTCTATTCTATTCTATTCCATTCCATTCCATTCCATTCCATTCCATTCCATTTGTCTGGTATTTCCGGAAAAACAGAAAATGATGAAACGGGCCTAGTTTTTGGCCTGAAAAACCTGCAGAAGCCTTCCTGAAGCCTCTGGGAGGCTGAAAAAAGGCCTTAAACTGGCTAAAAATCAACTGTGAGGCGCGCACATGTGCAGTGAGGTAAGCTTGCTTGCAGCTCTCTTGCCAGTACAAATGGCTCTGCATGCCACTTGTGGCACGCGTGCCATAGGTTCGCCATCACAGCACTAGTTGTTTTAGAATTGCACCCCATGGTGACTATTACTATTGGTACTTGCTTTCTTTTCTCACAGTCATTCTATTTGCAGGCCTTCGTACTTTGTGATTTTTCTCCAGTTCTTTCTTTTCTCTTCTAGGCACTGCAATGTCCACTAACCAGGTCTTTTTGTCTTGCTAACTCACAACTGTTAAGTCTAGGGTGCTTTGTGGCAGGTACTTGCCTGAGATGTCTTTATTTATTTATTTGCTACTGTTTCAGTTTGTTCTGTTAATGAAATAATGCCAAGATAAAAATTAAAACGTGATTGCAGCCTTCAGAGGGCTCATGTGGTAACTATTCTTTGTGTTTATGGCCTCAGATTTGTTTTTCGGGCTTTTGAGAAGGTTTCTCTAAAAAGGAGATTGATGAACCTTTCGTCAAAATCCTGAAAGACTCCTGCCCTCCTCTCCCTTGACCACTCTCTGACTACCCATCCACCCATTCCACCATTTCACAAGCCCCCAGTGCTACTCACACAACTGGTTGAGAAGGCTGCTCTTCCCAGCATTAGCAGGTCCTGCAATGACTACATGGACTCCATCCCGCAACCTCTGCCCACGGCGGCCATCTTGCAAATGCTCCGTCAGTTCCTTCTCCAAGGCCTTGACAGCGTTTTCAACTATGGAAAAAAAAGAGCATCGTGGTGGATGCATTGACCATCCCTTCCTCCATCCCTGGCTTCTTTCCTTCCTTGACACTGCTGTGGAAGACTAGGATCTTGCAAGAAATCCTTTGGTTTCTTGCCTGGAGCTCATGTCTATAGAGATTCTCAATCATCCAGGTCATGGTTGTCCCAAAGATGCTTTTCAAAAATCAACTGGACTTTCTTGCTTTTCTTTTTGTTTTCTTCCCTGAAGATGTTTTGCTGCTTTTCATCCAAGGAGCTTCTTCAGTTCTGGCTGAATGGTGGAGAATTCCATATCCTTCAGCCAGAACTGAAGAAACTTCTTGTATAAGAAGTAAAATGCCTTCAAGGAAAATAAAAAGTTGAGTTGCCTATTGAAAAGCACCTTTGGGATTTCCTGGAGTGTGTTCACCAAAAAGCAGATTGGCCTCAGTGGGTTTCTAACAGTGATTTCCTAAGAAAAAGAAAAGAATAAACACAGGGATGTACAAGTATTGTAGTACATATCTGCAAGGAGTGATTAAAAACAGCTTAAGGGTGGCCACAACTGAGTTATTGACATTCTGGTTGCGTTTTATGTGTGTGAAGGTAAACAGACGCAGCTTGGATTGTGCCACTGTGGCTGACATCTTGCCTTTTTTTAACCACACTCAGAGGATTCTCCCCACCCCAGCAGGAGGACCCACCTTGATCAAGGACATTGTCCTCAATATTGTCATCTTCACTGAAGTCGATGTAGGCCTCCAGATGAGCCAGGGTCTGCAGAAGAAAAGGGCTGAGAGCTATTTTCCTTCAGGGGGAAAAGTGGGGGAGGGGGAGGAGGCTGCAGAGAAAGGATGTTTAAATATTTATGGAATATTTGATCACTTTTCCATATAAATGAGTCTATCTAATAAATGAGCCTGAGAGAATTAGCCTGTCAGAAAAGGCCCTATTAAAAGGCATAAGGTTTTATGAGCTAATATGACCTCGTACATCAGCCTAGTCACTCAATGCATGAAGTGAGTAGCAGCTCATAGGGCTGGAAGGGACCTTGAAGGTCTTCTAGTCCAACCCTCTGCCCAAGGCAGGAATCATTATATCATCTTGGAAAAATAGTTATCTACTCTTTACTTGAAAACCTCTTATGATGGAGCACTCACAACTATGGGAGGCACGCTGCTCCACTGATTGTTTGTGCTGTCAGGAAATTCCTCCTTAGTTCTAGGTTGCTTCTCTCCTTGATTAATTTCCACCCATTGCTTCTTGTTCTGCCCTCAGGAGCTTTGGAGAATAGCTTGACTCCCTCTTCTTTGTGGCAGTCCCTGAGATATTGGAACACTCCTCTCATGTCTCCCCTAGTCCTTCTTTTCATTAAACTAGACATACCCAATTCCAGCAACCATCTCTTTAAATGTTATAGCCTCCAGTCCCCTAATCATCTTTGTTGCTCTTCTCTGTGTTCGTTTTCATGGTTAAGGCAGGACTTGAATTCAGGCCTCCACTTTCTAGCCTGCTGCTTTAACCACCTGAAGCCAAGATGGCCAAATAAAGGCTATCATACTCTGCCCATGTCATGCAAGCTGACTCACTTGAAAAGTCAATCATGCTTATGTTCGTTGCAGCCATCTCTGTGGTCACGAGATCAAAATTCAGATGCTTGGCAACTGCCATGTATTTATGACAGTTGACGTATCCCAGGATCATTAGATCACAATTGAGATCTTCTGACAAGCAAAGTCAATGGAGAAGTCAGATTCATTCAACAACCCGTATTACTAATTTAACAACTGCAGTGGTTCACTTAACAACTATGGCAATGACGGTCGTAAAATGGGGCTAAACTTATTTAACTGCCTTGGTTAGCAATGGAAATTTTGGGCTCAACTGTAGTCTTAAGTCAAGGACCACCTGTATTAATAATTATTTTCATATTTCTATTTTTACTACGTTATAAGCCACCTACTGGCACTTTGAATAGCAATGTGGGGCAGCATATAAATTCAATAAACAAAATTAACTGTGCTGTTCCGGTTTCTAAGACTTCTAAACACACTCTCACACACAGAGACTGTTCCTTGCCTTGGTGAGGGTGTCAGTCCAGCGCTGATAGAGCTGACCCAACTCCCCATCCATCTGACGTAAGGCCTGCCGACGCTGGCCTTCCGTCTCAGCATGAATCAGGTCTCCTAGGCCTTCAGCTGCTGTGAGGTCTAGCTTGCCATTCTGGAAGGCCCGTTTGGTGAATTCTCCAGGTTCAGCAAAGCGCAGCTCTGGAAGTGCCCCTGAAATCAGGAAGAGATTTTCCACAGGGGATACTTTACCTCAGGGGTGTCAAACTCAAGGCCCAGGGGGTGGATCCAGCCTGCAGGGTACTTAGATCTGGCCTGCGGGGCCGCCCTGCAAACAGCGAAGGACTGGCCCACGGTGCTTCTGCCAGTGAAAATGTCTGTTTTCGGCTGCCAGGGCCTCCTACAAACCCCCTGCCAGTGAAAATGGAGGTCAGGAGGGCTGCATGCAGAGGGCTGAGCTCCATTTTCACTGGCAGAGGGTTGTAGGAGGCCATGGCAACTGAAAACGGAGCTTGGGAGCCCGTTTTTGCTAGCAGAATGCTCAGGTCACCATAGGTACCCCCAACAGGAGTGATGTTAAGCTGGCCATGCCTACCCCGGTCCCCTGAGGTAAAACACAACTCTGATGTGGCCCTCAATGAAATCGAGTTTGACACCCCTGCTTTACCACTTTTCCCCACTAAAGAGGTACTTCCCTTGCACCCCTAAAAATGGCTGGGAAAGAAGGATTAGCCAAAATATTGAAAGACCCACCCAAAGCATTCAAGACGCCGCTCACCACAGCTGGGCCACCATGCACATGGAACTCAACGCTGTCCTCGCCTGTGAAACTAGCTGGTCCTAAAGAAAAATAAGAAAGTTGGAATTAACTTAATCAATTACAAGGCCCATTCAGTTCCTCGAAGAAAGGCTTCTGCTTCATTCCTTAAGAGAAACTTAGAATCATATAGCTGGAATGGACTTTGGAAGTCTTCTAATTCAACCTTCTGTCCAAGGCAAGAGTCCTTATATCATCTCAGACAAATGGATCTCCAATCTTTTCTTGAAAACTTCCAGCTACGGAGCGCCCAAAACTCAGGGAGGCAAGTTGATCCATTCATTAATTGTTCTGTCAGGAAATTTTACCTTATTTCCAGGTTGGATCTCCCTCTGGAGGGCTTCCACCCACTGCTTCTTATCTTGCTTTCACATGATATGGAGAATACATCAATATTCTCTTCCCTGAGGTATTAGAAGACGACTATCATGTCATCCTTAAGGCTGCTCTTTGTTAGGCTAAACATACCTAGTTCCCTTAATCGTTCATTGTATGATTTAGCCTCCAGAGCCTTTTATTATCTTTGTTGCTCTTCTCTGCACTCTTTCTAGGGCCTCAGCATCTTTTTTGTATCATGATAAGCACTTCATAAAAGTGTCCATGATGGGTATTCAAAAATAGACTGTCCTCGATCTGCAGGGCTTAAGGTCTGCAACTTTAGACTATCCTGGCTTAAATCATTCAGACAAGAATGATAAATTCAGGTGGATGATTGCACTTTTTCAGCCAGGGATCAAAAACATATCCTCCGGCAATGATTTAACCACATTAGGTAAAAAGATAATTTCACACATCTTGAATTCATCTCTTTTTGATCAGAAAATACTGACTTCTGAGGGTCCCAAAGGTGCTTTTTCAAAAGGCAATTGGACTTTGTTTTTCCTTCTGCAGAACTGAAGAAGCTTTTTAAATGAAAAGTGAAATATCTTCAAGGAAAAACAAAGTCCAATTGCCTTTTGAAAAAAGATATCTTTTGGACAACCACTACCTTGACGACTGAGAATCTCCATAGACACTGACTTCTGATATTGTAAGAAGAGAAAAATGTCTCTCTTTATATTTTCTTCAAACTGGTTTTACCAGCTTAAACTATTTTTCCATTTGTGTTTTCCTTTTCCAAAGACCTTTCCTGGAAAGAAAGAGATTTCCTTTCTTGCTTGTTTTTGGATCCTGTTTTGAGTATAAATTCAGATCAATCTCAAAAATTACTTTCAAAGGCTTAGGCTAATCAAAGATAATGAGAGAACAGGAAATGAGCAATGGAATATGGAATATGGTACTGTTAGCTGAGGCTGAAGCTGCCATACTTAAAGATGAAGCAGACACATAAGCAGAGTGGACAAAAAGCCAGGAATCTCGTCTAAAAGATCCGTTTGGGAGACAGATAAGAAAGAAACAAGTCCTTAAAGGAAACAAAGGAAAATATGTCACTTGAAGCAAAGAAAGGCCTAAACACATGGGAATCCCTCCCGCCAAGTCCCATCAATTGCTACCAAATTTGCAAATCAACAAGGCAGGACTAATTGCCAGTCTACAATCTACTGGGTATAAAGAGGCAGCAAACCCCACACTCACTACCGCTGAGGATGTTATCTAGGCAGGTAATGAAACGTCTGCAAGCAAACAACCAAGCTCAGAGAGCACCAAGGACTCTGTTACCATACAACAAAGAGTAGCATTCTTGGAATCCCTGTTTCTTGACCTTACTATTTCAAAGGGCTGACAGATGATCAATATGTTAAATATTATTTATGTTCTTTTTATGACCTTGTAATCTCTTAATTGGGGTAGACTCGAGGCAACTGAATGGAGCTGAGCATTTAATGGCTGGATGCCCTTCCTGATGCCTATCCAGAGTTTACAGCAGATATTTTCTTCATGCCCTGCAAGAGAAACATCTGTCACCATCTATGACTGAACTCTCAACCTTCCGAATGGGATGTGAGCATCTTCATCACTAGGCCACCATGCTGCTCCAGCCAATACCTTAATTGGACTATAGCAATTAAGGTATTGGTCTACATGCAGCTGCCTTTGAAGACCCTCTGGAAGCTTGCAGTGGTTCAGCAAGCCAGGCAGTGATGAACATGTTTAGTTTGACTAATACAACACCTCTACATTTGGAACTGCATTAGCTTCCAGTCAGTTTCTAGGTGCAGTTCAAGACATTAAATTTCCTACTTGCAAAGTCCTACATGGCTTACGATCTGCTTATGCTGTAAATCACCTGCTCCAAAACGAATTTCTCCATCCTGTCAGATTTGGAAGAGAAGACCTGCTATGGTCCTGTCCCCAAGGAGTTCTATCTGCAGAATTGCTTTCAACTGTAGCATTCCTTTGTGGAAAATATCCCTTTCTCTCACTCTCTCTCTCTCCCCCTCCCTCCCTCCCTGCCTTTGTGTCATTATGTTTTTTTGTTCATCTGTTATTTTAATCCTTATTTTTGCTGCACATTGCTCAGTCATTTGGAATGGAGTAGCATAGAAATATGAATAGTACAAATAAATAAACACAATAAAAGCTATGCATTCCAAGGGGCACCAATGAAAATGATCACCCAGCAGAATTTAAGTCCTAGACTGAGCTAGGACCAAAAGGAATGCTACTTATTCCTTTATTGTGGCAGGTAATTTGCTCTGTTTTGTAAATTGCTGGGTTCTTGGTGTCCTTTGAGCTTGGGTGGCCTTCTGCAGACATTTCATTACTAAGCTCAATGATATCACCACTCCTCCATGCTCTGATAATCCAACCTAGTAATAAAATGTCTGCAGAAAAAAACAAGTTCCGAGAACAGCAAAAAAAACTCAACAGTTCACCCCTGAACTATGTAGAGTCTGTACTACTGGAACTTCTACTATCTGTACTTGCTGTTCAGTCTGAGAAACAACTTCCTTTCAGTCTAATTAAACATGACATCTTTCATGTGGTAGCCTCATGTAGAAGGTCTTTTCTGTGTTTCATGTTTTCCCTCAAGGGGGGATTATTGCATTAACTGGTTGCTTCAACTGAACTTTATAATAACCATCAATTTTCTTCACAACGATTATGGAACGTGCCTTCTTCCTTCATAGGTTACAAGACCCCATCTGAATGTCTGATTGCTGTAACAATTTAGGGCAAGAATTACAAAAAATACTACCCCAGAGGAACACAGCTGAGCATAAACAGCAAACAAAAAAGTGCTTATTAGAAATAACAAGGTCCACAAAGCTAATGAGAGCATAATACCACTGCAGAAAGGTATGGCTCTATAAACAACTTTTCAAATATAAACACATATGCTGCTATGAAGGATTTTTTTTTGGGGGGGGGGGGTCAGAATCAGAATAGGGCTGGAAGAGACCTTGGAGGTCTTCTAGTCCAGCCTCCTGCTCAAGCAGGAGATCCTATACCAAGGGTCTTCAAACTTGGCAAGTTTAAGACTTGTGGACTTCAACTCCCAGAATTCCTGAGCTAACATGACTGGAGGAGGCATTTTGGGAGTTGAAGTCCACAAGTCTTAAAGCTGTCAAGTTTGAAGACCCCTGTCCTATACCATTTCAGACAAGTGACTGTCCAGTCTCATCTTAAAAATCTCCAGTGATGAAACAGCCACAACGTCTGAAGACAAACTGTTTCATTGGTTAATTGTCTTCACTGTAGGTAACAGTGGTAAGGGCACGTTGCTCACTGGTAGATAGTTTGTCCTAGATTCCAGGTTGCTTCTCTCCTTGATTAATTTCTATCCATTGTTTCTTGTCCTGACCTCTGGTGCTTTGGAAAATAAATTGACCCTTCCTTTGTGGCAACCTCTCAAATACTGGAATACTGCTAACATGTCCCCCAAGCAGTTAGAACAGAATGATTTATTTTTTTAGCATATCCCAGAGGTCATTTTAAAAACAGCTCTATTCCATAATAATGGCACTATTCCACCTGAAGCATTTTAAGGAAATGTGAAAAGATGAATATTTAGATCTAAAAAGTCATAGATAGAAGACCTTTACCAGCTTGGCACCTGGTCTTGCCTGTAGAAGATAAGAACTTAATTGCTTATTTAAGACCAGAAAAGGCTCTAAAATTATTCAATTCCTGTGTTAATTAAAAGTAATTCAACTTGATGGGCACTAATTTTGGCTTTGCTGTTTATATTTATGGATAAATATGCCTATTACTTGTAATGATAATTCCCATCTTTACAAAAGGGAATTCAACAAATTACAGACTCATCTCTTTGCTTAATTAACTGCAAATGTGATGCAATGTCAGGCATGTGTGTGTGTTTGAGCGACTGAGAAGTGGAGAGATTGATTGGTACAGGAGAGCCTCCTGGTGGAAAAACAAGCTGCCTTCCAAGAGGATTATTTTTACTATCAACCAACATCTAATGTTCTAATACTTAATAGAAATATATTAATCATTAGTAGATAGTGGATTTTTTTAAATCAACAGAGGGGAATTAATTTCTCTTACCATAATGTAGCTGAAGTAGAATTCCCATATTTCTCATGTATTTATTTCAATACCTGATCTATCTTGAAGGGCTGTTATAGTGCTGAAAGCCTAATCACATTCACTTTTCCTCACTCTGATACCACAGAGCATCAAAGTGAGGCAATCTTGAGCTTCTTTCTCACACTCTTGTTTTCTCACATTAAGCTCATGTTTTACTAATAGCTTTCATACACTGTCTTTAAGGACAACTTTATAGTCCTCTACAATGTGATAGGTCCAGCCAACATTCACTGATTATTTTCAGTTTATAACAAGTTACAGTAACTGCCTAACATACAAGTAGTTCTCGAATTATAACAGTTGAACCCAAGATTTCTCTTTGTTTGATCCCTCCAATAAGTATCCATAATCTAATGCTTCCTCATTAGAACTCTGAGCCTGCCATTTGGGTGGGGGAGGGGAGGTGCAATTATTTTACATATCCATCTATTCAGCTGAGAACAACATTGCCAAGACAACAGAGAATTATGTACCAGAAACTTAATAAAGCTTTAATGTTGGACGAGAATCAGTACAGCAGATATGCTTAGATACTTTAAAATTCTAACCTGGGAACCATAATACAAGGCCTCGGTCCAGGATTTCAGAAGAGCTGGGGTCACAGATCCTACGTAAAGTAGCTGTTCTTGGAAGTGGCGGTTTCTTTGTCCCAGTCATGCAGAGCAAGGCTGAACAGCTAGCTGGGCCACTGGTTCGAATCACAGCCACTCCACATTTTCCTTGGCCAGAAGACAAAGCAAAGATGGTGTCCCTCTTTGCAGCCTGGCAATATAACCTGAAAAACAGGAAGGAAAAAGAAGAGCCAGTTTGGTCCAGTGGTTAAGGCATCAGGCTAGAGAACAAGAGTGTACGAAAATCAGTGCATTTCTTTTGATGATGACAAACGTGTCATCCACGTAGCGGCCAAAAAAGGGGAGATAAATCATGAAGCTACTCCAATACAATGGAACCTCAGGTCACGACCATAATCCATTCCAGGACTATGGTCACAACCTGATTTAATCATGACCGGAAGCATGACTGACTGTGCATGCATGGACAAAAGTTTGAACAGACTGCGCATGCGCAGAAGGGGAAATTGGCATGGAAAGGGAATCTGCTGCGGTGGAGTTTGTTTGCCACCCGATTTTTGAATCGTGACCCGAACCTTCTTCACATTCCAAAGAGAAATATGTCCATTAAAAAATATTTCTTTGGTCTTTTTAGTTGCCATCAGAAAGAGAGTGGGGGAAAGTAGTGCATTCCTGAAATGCTTCAGATAATTGCTAGGCAGCCCTGTTGGCGAGTAAGATTATTACTGGAGAGCATGACTGATGACTCTTGGCTATGGGTGTGTCCCATTGGAGAATATATATCCAGGGGGCATGCTTCTTGTCTGGACTACATTGCAAGGCTGACAGTAACACAGTGACCCTGATTTCTGCAACGCATTCCACAGCAGCATATATCATTGATCCTCATTGCTTTTATTGGGCGAGAAGAGTGAAAGTAGGCCTAGACTACGTATTATGGGCACTCATCAATTTTGTACAAATAGGGTTGCCCAGTCCACTCCATGGAGCTCTTAGATCTCTTTAAGAACTAGAAAGCTGGCCAACAGAGAAGGTGAAATATGCTCCTGAAACGGTTATAACTTACAGAGGCAACATTCTCTTCTGTTGGATTCCTGTCTTCTTTGCAATTGTTACAAAGGCCTGACTCTTTTAGAAGAGAAGGCAACGGTAAGGCAGGCAGAATTAGCCTTGATAAGACCACATTTGGAATATTGCATTCGGTTTTGGTCACCACAATGTAAAAAAGATGTTGAGTGCAGAGAAGAGCAACAAAGATGATTGGAGACTTGGAGGCCAAAATATAAGAACAGTTGTAGGAATCAGATATGTCTAGTAGTTTAATGAAAAGGCTAGGGGTGACATGACAACAATGTTCCAATATTTGAGGGCCTGCCACAAAAAAAGAGAGGGTCAAAGCACCAGAAGGCAGGACAACAAACAATGGATGGAAACTAATCAAGGAGAGAAGCTATCTAGAACTAAGGAGAAATTTCCTACAGAACAATTAATCAGCAGAACAACATGCCTCCAGAAGTTGTGGGTGCCCCATCACTGGAAGCTTTTAAGAAGAGATTGGACAGGATGCAATCTGGGTTGGCCACCGGGACTAGAGGTTTCTCTTCTGAGCTTTTGGCAGCTCCGGTGGTTTAGAGGTGGAGCTCTTGCCTCACAATCAGAGGCTGTGAGTTCATTCCCAGGTAGAGGCTAATATTTGGAATAGACTCTCCTGCTCTAGCAGGGGGTTGGACTAGATCAGTGGTCGCCAACCAGTGGGCCGGGGATCACTGGTGGTCCACGAGAAAATGTTGGTGGTCCCAAAACACCCCCCAAAGCAATTAATCCAGGCTGCGCAGGAACACAAGGCTGTGCCACCCACATGGCCCGTGGGAACACAAGGTTTGTGTCCCTTGCATTGTGAACAACACGAGGTAGTGAGGGGAGGAGGGAAACGGTGGAGGGGGAGGACTCACCCCACTCGCCTGGCCTGGCCACTGGGCTGCTTCTTTCTGCTTCTTTCTTCTTCTGCTTTTGGCTGCACACAAGGAAAGCAGCAAGAGTCTTTCTTTCTCTCCCTCAAACTCTGCCAGAAATGAGTCTTTGGGGCCCTGCAAGGCATCCTGCTCCAAGAGGCTACACCAGCACGACAAGTCTCACAAAGACTTGTTTCCGGTGGAGTTTGTGGGGGAGAAAGAAAGACTTCTGCTGCTTTCCTTGCATGAAGCAAAAAGTCTCTCTCTCTCCCCCTGAGAACAGAGCTGGAGACAGTATCCTGTGATCTCAAAGAATGGTCAATCAATAGGAAAACGGGGTGAGGAATTTTCCTGCAGACTTTTTTGGGGATTTTCCCAGGGTCTCTGATCCGCGGGATTTAAAATTATGAGTTTGGTGGTCCATGAGGTCCAAAAGGTTGGCGACTCCTGGACTAGATGGCCTCCAAGATCCCTTCCAACTCTGTTATTCTATGAAAATTATGTCTCATGGTGGAGCCCATCCTCAGGGAACTTCTCTCACAGGAGTCCGAAAGCTCGGAAGATGAAACCTCTGGTCCTGGTGACAGAGCCAGATTGGATCTTCCAACATTATTCCAGATACATACATTTCCTTTCATTTGTTAGAAATTGGACAGCCATTTGTCCAGAATGGTATTTGGCCAAAATTATATAGGTATTAGGGTCTCCTACTTGTGTAGGGAGACTAGGAGACCTCCAAGGGCCCTTCCACTTCTGTTATTCTAACCCTGTCCGCAGGGAATTGCACACCAAGAACATTACCTCTTTTCACGTGCCTTTTGAAAGGCGAAACTTCGTATTTAGAGTCACCCACCTGCAGAAGAGCTTGCAAACCCTTCGACTTCTTACAGGCAACAGCCTTCTCTGCAAGAAAAGCCACATCGCTCCCCAGCAGGAATTAGAGCAACATCGTTCCCCTTCCCCCTCGCCAATTGTCCTCCCCGAGTTCCCTCCTGTCCAGCCCTTCTCCCCTATGCAAAATCCCCACGCTTCCTTTGAGACCATGACCTGACGTTCACCTTTGGCTTCAACTGAGGGCAACGTGCCCTTTTGTAACGTGATTGGTCGAGGGGGAAGGAGGGCGGGGCTTCGGAAAGGGCGGGGCGCCACGTCCTCCCTTTTAATAGTATTGTGTTGCGGAGTCGGTAACTCACAGCCTTACGCTTCCTGGATCGATTGCTTTCCGTCTGTTTACATAGGCGATAAACAATACGTATGCAGAGTAATCTTGCATAATTCCATATAATCTTCAGCCTTTTGGGGGTGAGGTTCTTCTTGGGTGGAGTGTGCAGTATTTAAAAATCAATTAGGGAGGCTAGATGATGATCCAATATTAATATTAAATAATATTAAATATTAAAGGAAACCGAGAGGAAGAATTTTTAAACGAGATCACGCGAGGCCGCTGTTGGGAAGAAGGAGATTTTAACACGCACTCTTCGTGTGCTCGGGTGCGGGCTTGTCTTGCAGGGCAGGTAGATCTGAGACCAATTAAACCCCTGTCTGTAGATCGCCTCCCTAGGTGGAAGCGGCATGCACGCATCTCCAAGCTCTGAGATGACGTAGCAGCAGCCTTGGTCCGCGTGGCGGGAAGCTCTTGGAAGGACCCTGGCAGCAAGTGGGTAGCCCTAAAATAGAAGGGTAGAAGCCCAGTGTAATTTTTATTGCTGGTGTATTTTAAACGTGTTACTACAATACTACGTTTCTACATTTTTGGTTCGCGCAAATCACATTATAACACCCGCTTCCCCGCACTTCTAGTTGTTTGCTACAAGAAAGCGTACATAAACATCGCCCTTCCGCTAAACACCGCCGCCTAAGAAACATAAATTTTATTATCCGAGGTTTCCTCTGCTGCTTGGCGCTGCAGGAGGAGGATGCTTTGAATCTTATATTTTTCCCCCCAGATTAAAACCGCGGAAGTGACCTCTTAGGACGTGGCCGAGAGAGAGACAGGATGACAAGGTTTAAAACTGAAAAACCAAAACGGATTTAATCTAGAATTTGCTAAGAATGTTGCTTAAGTGTGGCCCTGGTTAAAATTATACATTTGCAAAAAAAAATATCCCCACCTGATAAATGCAAAAGTCATGACATCCTGATTTGGGCATGACCTTTCTCCTAGTAACACAAACTGGAGAGGCGGGAGGCTGATCATGATTGTATATTAATAGAGAAGTCAGTGTTTGGGTGCTTAAAACAGCTGTCGGCTCTGATTTAATTGTGATGCTTTTTAGGCTAGCCAACTTTGAAATCTGGAGTCCGTATAAGTTAAAGAAAATGAGCTCATCTGACTATCATAGCTATTTTCATCTGCAGGCTTATTTTGTTTTGCTTATTTGTTTATTATGTATTTATTTATGCACTCCCAAGGAATTCAAGCCACACCCCAGCTTTTCCACCTCTCTGTGTTTTATTTTTACAATCACAGCCTCAGGTAGATTAGATCTGAGAAAAAAGTGATTTGCCCCTAATGAATATTTAGGAGCATAAAAATTTCAGCTGGAATTTCCCTTTTCTACTCCAGCACATCTTTTTAAAACTTGCTGGGTCCCGTTCCCCCCCCCCCACACACACACTTTTGGCTTTTATCCTCCTATATTGTACTATTATGATCTTACCTGTGGATGCATTATTTGTGTGAAAAGGATTGGACTAAGGTTGAGCAGAATTTTTTAGAAACTACAACATCTCTATAAGCAAAGATTCTCAGTAGGTGGCAGCACGTAGCCAACCTTGTCCAATCTTTAAAAACCTAAGCAGAATCAGACCTGTGTAGTGCTTGGATGGGGGACCACAAAGAATCCAAAGTCTACAAGGTTGTTAAGCAAATAAAGACCACAGTAGCTGAATATAAAGGCAAACTGCTTCCATGTTGTTGCCAAGAAAGCAGTGTGACTGTAGCCTTAAAATCACCAGGCAACAAACGTATTATAAGGATGATGTTACATTTTAACCCATTATTTTTTTAACCTTGATAACTTTTAAGATATGTGGACATCAACTCGCAGAATTCCCCAACTAGAACCATGGATTTTAGAAGTTGAAGTCCATACATCTTAAAGTTGCCAAGGTTAATAAACCCTGTTTTAACCTAACAAAAATCTTGTAAGATGGGCCAGTTATTTCCTTATTGCAGAAAAATGGGAGTGGGAAGTTTTATGCCTCATGAGGTTTTATGTTTGAATTGAGTATCTATCTTTAACTTTCCAAATTATTTTGAGAGCAGGGTAAAGCTTGGAATGAAGGGAAAGTCAAGGCAATGGAGATGAAACTGTGACATGAAAATTGAGATAAGAATGTATCTAATTTAGGAAAGTGTAAATCCAGTGTCAGGTACAAATAATTAGAGGCAGCTTTTTTTTATAAATCAAATAGAAACTGCAGCCAAGACCACCACGGTACTGATATTTGTATACAGCACTGTCACAGGTTCTTTTAAACTACAGGTAGTCCTTGAGTTATGTCCACAATTGAGCTCAAAATTTATGTTGCTAAGCAAGAGAGTTGAATTCTTCTCCATTTCATGACCTTTCTTACCACAGTTGTTAAGTGAATCACTGCAGTTAAGTTAGTAATATAGTTGTTAAATGAATCTGGATTCCTCACTGACTTTGCTTGTCTACTAGAATAGAACAGAGAATAGAATAGAATGGAATGGAATGGAACAGAATTCTTTATTGGCCAAGTGTGATTGGACACACAAGGAATTTGTTTTGGTGAAAATGCTCTCAGTATTCATAAAAAAAATAAAAATAAAAATAAATTCATCCAGAATCATAGGTATAACACTTAATAGTAATCAAAGGGTACAAATAAGCAATCAAATCATACTAGGAAATATAACAAGTGATCAAATCAAATCAAATTATACTAGTAAACAGTCAATTTAAAAATCATAAGGATACAAGCAACAAAGTTACATTCATGCAGTCAAGTGGGAGGAGATGAGTGAAAGGAAGGATGAGAAGATGAATACTAATAGTAGTGCAGACTTAGTAAATAGTTTGACAGTGTTAAGGGAATTGATTATTTGTATAGCAGAGTGATGGCAGTCGGGGAAAAACTCCTTGTATCTGGTGTTCTGGTGTGCAGTGCTCTATAGCTTCATTTTGAGCATAGGAGTTGAAACTGTTTATGTCTGGGATGTGAGGGGCCTGTAAATATTTTCACAGCCCTCTTTTTGACTCAAGCATTACACAGGTCCTCTATTGAAGGCAGGTTGATAGCAATTGTTTTTTTTCTGCAGTTCTAATTATCTGTTGAAGTCTGTGTCTGTCTTGTTGGGTTGCAGAACCAAACCAGACAGTTACAGAGGTGCAGATGACAGACTCAATAATTACTACAGATAGTCCCTGATTTACAACAGTTCATTTAGTGAACAAAGTTACAATGGCACTGAAAAAAGTGTCTTTATGACCATTTTTCACACTTGGGACTGTTGCAACATCCCCATGGTCACATGATCAAAATTCAGATGCTTGTCAGCTGGCATGTATTTATGATGGTTGCAATGTCTCAGGGTCATATGATCATTTTTTTGCCAACCTTCTGACAAGCAAAGCCAATAGGGAAGCCAGATTCACTTGATAACCATGTGACTAAACAGTTGCAGTGATTCACTTAACAACTGTGGCAAGAAAGGTAAAAAAATGGGGCAAAATCCACATAACTGTCTCACTTAGCAACAGAGATGTTGGGCTCAATTGTTGTTGTAAGTCAAGGGCTACCTGTATTCCTTTTGAATCCTACTGCTGGAGAACCATCTATTTGCCTTAGGCTGCTTCAGGCTTCATTCCCATAACCAAACCACCCTCCCTCCCACTCTAAAACCACCACACCCAGCTGCTTCTGTTCAGCTTTTATAGCCATCAGTTACAATGCTGGCTAGGGAGGTCTTAAAGGGACAGGCCCCCAGCTGCTCAAATGTTGGTGGTTTTGCAGACAGGTTGCCGTCTCTCAAATACCCTTTATTTTATTAATGCAATGTCATTACCAAAGAAGAAGCTAGATCTTTTACCTCACCATCTATTTTGGTAGCTTTTCTAATCACTTGTGAAGGAGCAGGACTTATGTGTTCTGCTATTTCATGGTTTGTTTAATCATGGTTATCAAATAATCTATGACTGGCCATGCAAAGCCAAAATCAAATGGCATATGTGCCACAGTTTCTGAATCAGGCCTAAATATGGTGGTTCTTGAGAGCATTACTTCAAAAAATGCTCACAGTGACTCTTAACAGGAAGATTAGCCTAGTCATGCCCATTATTTAACTATAATGGTGGTTTTTAAAACTTGGCAACGACTTATGAGCACAGTTGTGCCCAAAATTTCTGTTGCTAAGTGAGACATTTGTCAATTGAAAATGGGTAAACCATTTTATGACATTTCTTGCCACAGTTGAACTACTGAACTACTGAGCTACTTCAGTTGTTAAGTGACACAGTTAAGTGAATCTGGCTTCCTCTTGACTTTGCTTGTCAGAAAGTCACAAAAGGTTATCATATGACCCGGGACACTGCAACCATCATAAATATGAATCGGTTGCCAAACTGAATTTTGATGGGGATGTTGCAGTGGTAATAAGTGTAAAAAATAGTCAAAAGTCACTTTTTTCAGTGCTGTTATAACTTTGAATAGTTCAACAACTTTGAACTTTTGTGAGTCGAGGGCTATCTGTACTTTTTCAGTAACTCAAGAAGGTAATCATGAATAATAACAAATATAGATAGCCCTGCCTTGACTTATGATCACAACTGAGCCCAAAATTTATGTTGCTAAGCGAACAGAATGATACTATCGCATCATAGCAGACCAGTCTTCATTTGGCTCCCCCCTTACCACCGCCCACGTGTTTTTAAATCACAAACAGATATGTGTTACCTTGACATTTATTAGAGAATATATAGTAGCGTAACATGATACTCCAAGCATCAATGTACTGTAACTCACAAAGTCTCATACAATATATTGTCAAAACCATTTCCATATGGTACAGATAGTCCTTAACTTACAATCATTCAGTGACCAAAGTTACAGTAGCAAGGAAAAAATGACTTAGGACCTGACCTTGCACTTAAGACCATCATAGCTTCCCTCACGGTCACATGATCAAAATTTGGGGCTTGGTACCACCAAATATTTAGGATGACAAGATAATGTGATCACCATTGCAACCTTCCCCGCCATCTTCCGATAAGCAAAGTCAGTGGGGGAAACTGGATGCACTTAATGACTGCATGATTCACTTAACAACTGCAGTGATTTCCTTAATAACCATTGCAAAAAAAGGTCATAAAATCGGGTGTGATTCACTTAGCATCATTTTACTTAGTAACGGAAATTCTGGTCCTGGCATTGGTTGTAAGTTGAGGACTACCTATAAACACTTCTTTGAGTGATTGCCTGACTCCTTATTAACTGCATACTCATGGCAGCAATGCAGGTAGTCCTCAACTTACAACAGTTTGTTTAGTGACAGTTCAGCTACAATGGCACTGAAAAAAGTGACCTATGACCTTTTTTCACACTTATGACCATTGCAGCATCCCCCTGGTCGCATGATCAAAATTCAGACCCTTGGCAACTGACTCACATTTATGACAGTTGCATTGTCCCAGAGTCATGTTGCCACCTCTTGCAACCTTCTGACAAGCAGTGGGGAAGCCAGATTCACTTAACAACCGTGTTACACTCTTAACAACTGCAGTGATGCACTTAACAACTGTGGGAAGAAAGATTGTAAAATGGGGCAAAACTCAATTGACAACGCCAAAAGGTGCTTTTTTAAAGGTGCTGGACTTCCTTGTTTTTTCTTTCGAAGGCACTTCGCTTCTCATCCAAGAAGCTTCTTCAGCTCTGACAGGATGGTGGGGAATGGGGATGCAGATGACCAGCTGTCTGCAAGGACTATAAATCCCTCCATTCCCCACTATCCTGTCAGAGCTGAAGAAGCTTCTTGGATGAGAAGTGAAACGTCTTCAAAAGAAAAGAAAAAAAAGTCCAGTTGCCTCCTGAAAAAGCACCTTTGGGACAACCATGACCTGGATGACTGAGAATCTCTACAGTTACTTAACAACTTTTGCCTAGCAACATATTTTTTTTTTTTTTGCTCAGTTGTCATCTGTATAGAATTAGTTTGCTATTGTTTTTCGCAATTTCCTAGACTAGAGATTTTCTGGTGGTCTTCCATCATACTATTATCTAGGTTCAACTGTGCTTAGCTTTTTTAATATAAGTTTGAGATCAGTTGGATCTTGACACCGTCTACTCTATGAAGTCAAGTGCCATATATCTGTGGCTTTTGAAATTATCTCTACACCAGATGAATTTTCCCATTCTTTCCCACGAATTAGTGTTGTCTAGTTTCCTATCCACCCAAAAATCAATTTCAAAGTCAGTCAGCCTTTGGTGACTTTACTTCCTTCACATTTAAGGCTATTTTTTTTAAAAAAAAAATCAGCAAAAGGAATGTTTATCTCTAGTTACACCTGTTCTGGAAGGAGTCTAGAAATAACAACTTGACCTTTAGGATGTGAAGTTATTTGAAGTCAAGACAAGGCAGGGAAATAAGGATGGAGGACATGAAATGTAAGGGTTTAGAAGGAACCATGCTAACAGGTGTGGTACAGATTAAATAATTTCCTGAAAGAATAGAACACTCAATCCAGTTTTAATTCTAAACTGGGACTAAAAGGCTGTATACCATCCTCAACCTGTTTTTTTGTGGATCCAGCCACTTTTTCAAAATCTTTTACTGAAAAGCAACAACCCACTACAGAAATAGGAAACTCAAAAAAGCGTCTAGTAGATCCCTGAAGTATGTGGAGGATCATTTTTAAAGAGAGAAACCTCCAAATTGCCTCCAACATGCAAGCTTCGTAAACTATAACATGTGGGGTTCGTTCTCACAAGATGTGATGGACACAAGTAGAGGGCATTTGACTATGAAAAGTTCAGTATTGTAGCAGGCAAGAGGTCTATCATCTGCTATTTATAGGAAGTGGGACATCCATATTCAAAGGCAGCCAATCTCTGATCTCCTCAGATATGGGAACAGATTGACAAAATATCTTCTTTGTCGTCATTTGCCATTTCATCGCGTTGCTCGCCATCATGGATTTACTGTTTCCATTTTGATTGTGGGCCCTGTCCTAATGTAACCTCCTCTTCCTAAAGGCTGCTTTATTTATTACCGTCATTTGACTGTTCTTTTATTTCAACTTCTGCAAAACCCCCGAAATATCCATTACTAAATACGTTAGTCTGGGCGAAGTGTGTGGACCGCGAGGGGGCAAATTCAATGTATAATTAGGAGAAATTATCTCAGATACTGTGTCCGTGTGCAGCGGAGAACACACAGGGAAAGTATTAACAGTTCTGCCAGGGGATCCCAATTCAACCCCAGGCACGCTATTGACAGATGGCGCTCGGGAGTCGCAGGCCAACCAGATTATTAAACGGCTCTTCGCCGTCTCTTCGCTTTCCCCCCCTCCTTTGTCCCTCCGTCTGCACGCTGGCTCGCTCCGAGGCGCTTTGGGGCGCTGGATGCGTTAGGAGGGGCCATCCGGGGCAGGTGCCGCTCACCTGGGCCGAGCAGGGAAGCCCCCTTTCAGGCGTCCGTCGCTCCAGCCCGGCCCTGATGGCGCGCCGGCTGCCTCTTCAGCCCAGCTCCGGTCCTTCGCTCGCCACCCTCCCGTCCTGGCGGCTGTGAGACCAGCCCCGGCTGCTTTCTTGGTTCGGATGAGCCGCCCGCATCCCGACGCCGCACTGCGATGCTGTTTTCCTGGTGCAGCCCTCAACCTTGAGCTCAAGAGCCACGATGCCAGAGACTGGGGCGGCAGGACCGGCGGCGAGCGTCCAGGAGAACAAGCGAGGCGGAGGCGCGATGGATGGGGAGGCGGCCGCGCCACCTGCCACCGGGGTCCTGGGTGAGTAAGCGCTGCCCCCGGGCGGCTGTCCCGGGCCGTGGGATGGCGATGGCGGCGCGGGCGGAGGACCGTGGATAAAGAAGGGTCGCACCGGCGGCTTTTCCGCAGCCGCCCGTAGATGTTGGCAAGCGCGGACTTTGACGAAGTTGGGGAAGACCGGAGGGCGGCTGCATCCCTTCCCCGGGTGGAAACACCGGCTGCGGGGCGCCGGCTGGGAAGGAGCGCCTGTGTGTGTGTGTGTGTGTGTGTGTGCGGGCGTGGAAGGGGCTGCAGTCGCGCCGCCGCCGCCGCCAGTCTATTGTCTCACAAGCGGGCGTGACTCCCCCGACCCGAGAGCCCACCGGCTTCAGTCGACGGATTGGGGTGGGGTGGGGGCGTGAGGCGTCCTCGAAAGCCTGGTCGGGAGTGGCTGGACACGACGCCCGGCCGCGCAGACACGGGCGCCTCGTGGAATTGTAAGGCGAGCGCCCGGACCTGACCCCTCGCGTCTCCTCCGGAGGTCAGCCGGTCTTCGGGGTGCAGGTGGGAGCGGCCCTATTCCGCCCTTCCAAAATTTCCGTCCCGCCGGCGGAGGCCGAAGGAGACCGGCCCTGCAGGTCCACTGCGGCGGAGGCCATCCGCGCCGTGGCTTTGGATGACGCCGCCATCGGGGGAGGCTGCTTTTCGGCGGGGCCGTAGCGAGAGGACCCTTAAAGGTCGCGAGGCGAGGGAGTCGCAGGGCGCGCGTCGGCTTCTCCCAAACCCTGGCTTTCTAGACGCGCGGGACGTGGGCTGCGGGTGATGGGACTTGTAGTCGAGCGTTCCTGGAGGGCGCCGGTGGGAAGGAGCCTGAAATATTTATTTATTGAGCTGGTGCTGAGAAAACCCAGCCACTGGGGGGTGGAAAGAGCAGGACTAGGTTGGGAAGGAGGCCTCTCCCCTCCCTATGTACCTTTTGGAAACCTCTGGCCAGAGTGAGGTTGTCTTTTTTTCCCCCTCGCTCTTTCCCTTTTGGCCCATTTCGGATAGAAAGAGACTTCAAGAGTTTAGCGTGTGTGCGTGCACACAAATGTATGTGAGAATGGGGTGATATTAGAGCACCTAGAGTTCATATACTGCTTGATATTTTAAAATTTCCCCAAAAGACACTAGGCGTTGGACCTGCAGTCCCAGTGATCTGTTATACATGCAACAGGGTTTATGACCTTGGCCAGTTTTTTTTAAATTTTATTTATTTATTTAAGCAAGTTTTAGATAACAGATATAATTAGGAACATGATTATAAGTACATGAATTGGGTATGAATAAAATGGGATATTAGGACAGGGACGGTAGGCACGTTGGTGCTGTTATGTATACCCCTTACAGACATCTTAGGAATGGGGTTTTGCTTCAGTACAGTTTAGATGCAACTTACACACACACACACACACACACACACACTTATACTTGTCTCCCCCCCCCCAATGTTTTTATATAAGAGTGCTTCTGGGGGGATAAGCGGGATATAAAACTAAGAAATAAAGCAAAAATCATTATTTCTTTCACAGGCCTAATCTTTCTTCAAGGTTAGCAGTGGAAAAACTGTGAAGAACCTGGGGAAAATCTATGGGAAACAGTTTAGGATGTGAATTATCTGTTTGAGATAGGATTCCCAACCCCAACCCCCCAAATATGAATTGAGGATCCCTGGCTTAAAGTATTGGACTTCAGCTCCCACAAACTCTGTAGTCAGTATTGTACTGAACTGAAATCCATAATTAAAGCTAAGCACACTGCTTGGGTTCATAAACTTAAACCATATTTTTAGCCACAATTTATTGCATAAAGCTCACTTGGCTGGTTTCATACAATACATTAAATTATTAAAGACGGTGTGCTAAACCACTAGTAGTTTTAACCTTTATTAGTTGTCTGAGCCACAGTGGATGGATCCTTACAATGTATTAAGCCCTAAGGCAGCTATGGTTGACAAACTGTAATTGTACCTTATGTCTGAAAAACCAAAACCTCACAATTGTGTTATGTTTTAGTGTAATATATATCTAGAATCTACATGTGGCCAAATTACAATAAATTGCTTAAGCATAAGTACATCTGGATATTAGAGAGAAGAAAGTATTTTATCCCTGTCCCATCAGATGAAGGAAATTCTAGCAATACTAAACAGCTATTTCTGAGGACAGAGCCTCAACAGGAGGTGTATTAGTAGCTTTCTCTTGCCCACCTTATTTCTTTTCTGGTAGTTTTTCACCCCACCGAAGTAACAGGCACATGTAGTTAGTTCTATGAGTTAATGAAGGAACTGCAAAACTATTGTCCCTGAATAAAACAGCATAGAATCAAGCAAGGTAAAAAAAGAAGTATGATCTCTTAGGCAGAGATTTTGAACCTGAAGATGGTTGTTTGAACAAAAAAAGATAAGTTGTGTACTCTTGGAGATTAATTGAATCCTCCAAGCCTTTGGATTGATTTGGCCCAGAAATACATCTTATTAATATGTAAATTAATGTCACAAGCTACCTCTATTGGTGCAAATAGGAGAGAGCTCTCATTACCTAGATTCTAGCTATTTAAAAGTAGAAAGTGCTTAATTGGTCAAAAAAAGCGGGGCAGCAGTACTGACACACTATGCTGAGCTTGGTTGGTTTTAACCTTGTGTAACGTTTTAGCAGCTTAGTGTTTGGTCAGAATTCTAGCTTTTTGGTTCAGTTTAAATTCAATAAATAGTGTGAATCCTGAAAATGAGTAAACTCAGGACTCAGATTAAGCATGTCATACGAATCCAGCTATGTTCTGGAGACTTTGCATTGAAGTCTGCTGACATATGTGAGAGTACGTGCACGTGCATATATTTTCACTGTAGTGCCAACCTCAGCCCACACTACAGCTATGCCAAGAAGATTTTGGGCACCCACAATGCCCAGCCTGTTTCTTTCATTGCCTGGAGTCAGCACGCACAATCCTCAAAGACAGAACTCCTTTGTCAAATTCCCAATTCCCATTGGGTTGGCTGAGATGGGGGAATAATTTTTTCAATCTTGTATCATTTCATCCTTTTTCCAGAATTTTCCCAACAAGCGGAGGCTGCAGTTCTGAATCTGATTAATTGAAGTAGTGTAACTTCTTAGTATAGCCTAATAGAAAAACTTGAGCAAACTGTTAGTATGGGGAAGAAGAGACGGACACCCTGAAAATTAGGAAAAGATAAATAGGGGTTTCTATTTTATGCTGCAAATCTTTGTAGCCTTTCTTTACTCCTTATTTTGGAGCATTATGAGGTGGACTACTCTTGCATAGGGAGGTTCCATGTGGGTTAGATATCCTGAGGAAAAGCTGTAAGGGTAAACACTTCAATTAAATGGATCAGACCAAATATGAGGTCCTACTTTTGGTAACGATTAATTTTTTTTTCTCTCCCATCAGTAGTTGGCATTCCAGAATGAAATATAGGATCCATTCTTCACAACTTTAAAAGCAATTCCCTCTAGATATATTGGACAATAATTCCAATTACATATGGGGATGTTGGATTTGTTTTTGAGCACATCTGAAGGGCACCAGATTGGGGAAAATTGGTTTAAAGGATTCCAAAAGGTCTGCCAAGTTAAAATGTATTCAACATACAAAGAACATCTACTCGATCTGTAAACAGGATGTCTTGCATCCTGTTTCCAAAATGACTTGCCAGATGCCTCCAAGAAGCCCATTGGCAAGACATGAAATTTGCCAAACTTCCCTGTGTTATTTTCCTGAAAGGATCTATTAACTGGGAATAGATTTCCTTTGAACAGGGAGTTGCTGTTATTCTACAAGCATCAGCTTTATCTCCAGCATGTCCCAATTGTATACAGTTGATCAGAAACGAGTTTTGCAGCTTTTGCCCTTCCTTGAAATGGAGTCCATATTGGCAGTAATCAAATATGTGTGTCGGACTCTCAGAAGTGAGCACGTACAAAATGACACATCCCTTAGCATCTTAACTCTAAACTGCATAACAATTTCTAAACTGAAATTGTAAAACAAAGAAGAATTTTGTACAGCAGCTGATTGCATGCCACAGACTGAAGAGAGAGGCACCCTAGAGTTCCCAAGAAGTGTAACTATTTAAAGGAGCACATACATTATTTACAACATACTCTGCCATAAGAAGTGATGATAGTTACTATATGTAAGTAGATAAATCCACATTCATAGTCTAGTTTTCAGTCTTTCTGGTCCTGGATTAGGAAGCCTTTTCATCTAATATATGGGGGGGCTGCTCTAGTATTCATACAAACGGATAATATCAATTATTTCAAGGTCTCTAAACAGAACCTCCATATTTAGACATTGTATACCTTTGAATAATAAACCCTAGGAGTTGTGCAAACAATGTGGGGATTGGGTGTGGGGGATACTTTGTTTTTGCTATCTTGGAAGCAAATACAGGTAGTCCTCGACTTACGACTACAGTTGAGTTCCAGATTTCTGTTGCTAAGCAAATCAGTTGTTAAATAAATTTTGCCCCGTTTTACGACCTGTCTTGCAACTGTTGTTAAGAGAATCACTGCAGTTGTTAAGTAAGTAATATGATAGTTAAATGAATCTGGCTTCTCCACTGACTTTGCTTGTCAGATATTCACAAAAGATTATCTCACGGCCAGGGACACTGCAACCATCATAAATATGCGTCAGTTACCAAGCCTCTGAATTTTGATCACGTGACCATGGGGAGGCTGTAACGGCTGTAAGTGTGAAAAACTGTCATGTCACTTCTTCCAGTGCCGTTGTAAGTTTGAACAGTCACTAAAGTGAACTGTTGTAAGTCGAGGACTACCTGTTGTAGTCAACAATGCTCTCAATAGTAGCTAGGTCAGTGATGGCTAACCTTTTTGACACCAAGTGCCCAAAGCGGATGCACACATGCACACCCCCAAAGTGCAGTGCACCCTCTCCCCGTGCATGCACCCTGCTCCCCATGGATGCAACCCCTGTGTGCACCCCGCCCCTTGCACAGGCACATCAGAGACCCAAAGACCAGCTGGCCAGCAGGAGGCGTGCACGCACATCACAGAGTTAACAGATAACAGATAATCAGAGTTGGAAGTGACTTTGTAGGTCATCTAGTCCAACCCCTGCCCAAGCAGGAGACCCTACGCAATTTCTGACAAATGGCAGTCTAATCTCTTCTTGAAAGTCTCAAGTGATGCTGCTCCCACAACTTCTGAGGGCAAGCTGTCCCATTGGTTGATTGTTCTCATTGTCAGAAAGTTTCTCCTTATTTTTAGGTTAAAATCGCTCCTTGTTTAGTTTCCATCCATTATTCCTTATCTGGCCTTTGGGTACTTTAGAAAATAGCTGGACCCCTTCCTCTCTGTGGCAGCCCTTCAAATATTGGAAGACTGCTATCCTGTCTCCCGTGGTCCTTCTCTTCACTAGACTAGCCTTGCCCAGTTCTTGTAACTGTTCTTCATATGTTTTAGTCTCCAGTGCCCTAATCATCCTGGTTGCTCTTCTCTGCACTTTTTCTAGAGTCTCAACATCTTTTTTATAATGTGGTGACCAAAGCTGAATGCAGTACTCTAGGCCTAGTCTAGTTAGGTGGTACCGTTCCATAATTTGTGGATTCCAGTCAAATTGGGACTACAACTCCCATAATTCCAAATTCATGCTGATATTCAGAGAATTGTAATCCAACATACTGAAAGAGCAACAGACTCTGAACATACTCAGAGAGTGGGGAGAATTGAGTTTAGATTTGTTTTTTGACTTCAGGGACTTGTTCTGATGATAGCTACTGTGTAAGACACATTTATTTTAAAGCGTCCATGGACAGAGGCTGTATAACTCTGCATTTGAAATGGTCATGAATACACACAGGAGGTGGCGGAAATAGGCTGATGCCTCTCTCATTTTGTTTTAATTAGTCCTCGACTTATGACCACAATTGAACCCAACATTTGTGTTACTAACCAAGACCTATTTTACAACCTTTCTTGTCACAGTTGCTAAATGAATCACCACAGTTGTTAAAACGATTGTTAAGTGGGATCTAGCTTCCCCAATGATTTTGTCTGTTAGAATGTCACAAAAGTTGATCACACAGCCCTGAGGACACTGCTACTGTCATAAAATGCGTATCCGTTGCCAAGTGTCTGAATTTTGATCATGAGGTCACAGGGATGCTGCAACGGTTTGTATTTGTGAAAAATGGCCCTCGGTCCATTTTTTCAGTGCCGTTGTAACTTTGAACAGTCATTAAACAAAAGGGGGCGTGCATAAACGCACCAACGTGCCTACCGTCCCTGTCCTATTGTTTCTTTTTCTTTTTCTTATATGTATCCATGTATTCATAACTATGTTTTTTTACTAATACCTATTATCTTGTAAACAATTGACAAAAATAAATAAATAAATAAATAAATAAATAGTCCATAATATTTTTCCAACTTTAGAACATTGTTTGGCAGACCTGGGTATAAATACAAAAAAAAAAAAAGGTGTTAAGTTAAGGACTACCTGTATGGACTTGCTCTGGCTTTTCAGTGTAGCCATCATGGTAACCCTGATATGGCTAATCAGGCATGAAAGGCCAGGCTGGTTGTAGTGGATCAGGTAGTGGAGTAGGAACCACAGTTTGTAGTTTTCTCTTAGTCACAGAAACCCAGGGGTGGGCTGCTGGGGGTTTGCAGGGGTTTGGGAGATCCTCTAGCTAAGATTCTGCACAGTTCGGAGAACCCTCAAATCCCACTCCTGGCTGGCCCCGCCCACCCCTCCCCTCCCAAGAGTCCCCACGTGGCCCGTTTTGGATGCAGGTAAGTGCATGCGGAGGCTCAGGGAAGGTGAAAAACAGGCCTCCCAGAAGTTTGGAAAGGCCGGAAATGGGCCCATTTCTGGCTTCCAGAGAGCCTCCCGAGCCTGGGAGGCTGTTTTTGCTCTCCCGGAGGCTCAAGGAAAGCCACCAGAGCCCGGGGAGGGCAAAAATGCCCCCCCCGGGCCATGGTGCAGGAGGCCGACTCGGCCACACCCACCATGGCCATGCCCACCCAGCAACCAGGCAGAGAACCCTCTGCTAAAAAATTTTTGAAACCCACCCCTGCAGAGACCCCTGGACAATTTTTAGCCAGTCGCTCTTTTTCCACTTTACACATCCTGGAAGAAGTTAATAGCAAACCACTTTGCAATTTTGCCAAGAAAACTGCATGGATTTGTCCAAAAGGCACCAGAAAATTAAAGGATGGGTTCTCTTCCCCCTACCCCCCTCAGTTTTAGCCCAACAGCGAAACTTTTATTTCTCAGGAAAAGGACTAGATAAAACAATTGCAAAATAGCAGGGTGTGATTCATACTCCAGGGAACCCTTGGGCCCTTTCTCTCAATTAACTACCTGCTGAAGGAGATGAGTCCTGCTTGTCTTGACATATTTGTTTCCAGATGTGCTAATCTTTGTAGCCCGTTGGCTTTGGGCCAGGTTCTGCCTTCACATCCATTTTCTGCTGCTGCCTGTTCCAGTCTAGCTGGATTTTTGCCACACAAGCTTCTAGTCCTCATTGCCACATTTAGAAACAATAAGCTAACATTTCTTGCGCAGAAACATTTCTGAAGATAATGATTAAAGGAGTAATCATTATAGCCAGCTCTTCTCCAAAGGGATCCAGTGGCATGTATAGTTCTTCCTTCCCAGGAGAACTTTCTGACTGGGTTCCCTGTCACAATATGCCAGAGGTGAAATAATGGGAGAATTGGGGGCTGCAGTGCATCCCCATCTTAGGGATGTTGTGATGTTACTGGAAAACTTATTTATTTAAATCAAATTTATATGGTTACCCATCTTACAAAAAGTAACTCTGGGTAGCAAACAGCAAAACAGTAAACACACTTACATTTTTAGATTTAAATTTTTAAAAAATTTAAGAAACATATTTGTAAAATATCTAAAAAGCTATAGTTCTTTAGAGCTTATCTTCCTTTGGTGTTACAGATACAGATACAGAATAACAACTCCCAGAGTTGAAGTCCACAAGTCTTAAAATTGCCAAGGTTGGAGACCACTGATCTAGTCCAACCCCCTCCCCCCAAAAGCAGGAGACCCTACACCATTTCTGATAGATGGTAGTCCAGTTTCTTCTTGAAAGCTTCCAGTGATGAAGCTCCCACAACTTCCGAGGGCAAGCTGTTCCATTAGTTGATTGTTCTCACTGTCAGAAAAGTTCTCCTTATTGCCAGGTTGAATCTCTCCCTGATCAGTTTCCACGCATTATTCTTGCCTGGCCTTCAGGTGCTTTAGAAAATTAAATAGTGTTTGTTTCAATGGTTAAATGTTTCAATGGTTAAATCAAGACTACAATATGTTTCTCTGTCTAGATTTACATGTCAAGCCCATGGGCTTAGGAAACTACACGTGACATTCATGCATGCAAGAAGTTCGTCATTGGCCTCTATTCTCTCTAACCTTTTAGCTTTGCAGCCTATGCAAATGTGCCACAATTGGCACGTTTTACTTGTACAGATGGGCAGTTACGGAAATCAAATAAGTAAATAAATTAAATGGTGGCTTTTTGGTTATAGCTAGCCACAAATATTTCTGCACTGGTATGCATGGATCCTGAAGCCACCGCTGCCATCACTTATAGGCCACGTTGCAAATTCTGGGAACTGAAATTTCTTCACATCTCACTGGGGAAGGTTTTGTTTCCCGCACAGTATTTCTGACGCAAGGCAAGCCAAATTCTGGTTTTTGCTTCTTTTGCCAATTTTGGAACCTTTAATAGCTTATTAGTGGACAGCAGGCAGAAACTGTAGATCAGTGGACTCGATATATGCTGAGAACAACCAAAACTACTGGGAAATCCATCATTGAGTTGGTTGCCATAGAAATGTCTAGTTTCAACATTCCCACCGCCTCCCTCTCCCCATTTCTCCATCTTTTCAGCAGAGATTTCCCAATAGTAAGTATACGTAAGAAGTATGTGTTATTGGTGACATCTGGCTAGGTCTATCTTGCAACGGATAAAAGGGATCCTTTTGTGCAAACTGGTGTGTGCATGTGTGCGTGGTTTATGTGTAAATCAAGATGAACCAGAGAGAGAAAAACAGGAGTCCCTTGAAGAGGTGGGAGCTTGAATGAAGAGGTGCTGGTTTATAGGTCTGATACAACCTTCAGCAAGAATTGACTTGCACTGCAAGAAGAATGCATTAAACAAAGAATAAAGAGCACTTTATTCTTCTTGGTGGTGCAAGAGGAGGTAAATCGCTGTTATGTATTATGTATTATTAAATTATTCTGGCTTTTATATGTATTTTCCTAAGAACACCTTTGTCCTTTTTTTTGGAACGGCAGAGCAATGGACTTCCAATTATGATAGACTTCTGGGCCTGCAACTGTAAATAAAGCCCAGCTTGAGGTGGAAAATACTTCCCCTGTTGAATTTTTGCCTGTGTGGCTGTTGAATGTATAGGCACAACACTTTTTTTGGGCAGAGGACAGGATTGGCAGCCCTATGAAGAAGGAGCTAAACTTAACCAGGGCACAGTTTGGGGTTATGAAAGAGGGAAGGCAGACTGTGTAATCCATGTGTGTCCAACCTTTTGGCTTGCCTGAGCCACTTTTAGTGAAAAGGGATTGCCATAGGCTGCATATAAACTAGATAATACAGCTAATGTATACAAATAAATTTTATTTGCTGTTTAATATTTTTCATTATAACATTGTGGGGGCCGTATTATTCTAGCTGCCCAGGGCCACATGTGCAGGTTAGACATGCCTGATCTAAATTGTTTTCCACCAAGGTTCCTGCCCTCTTAGTAAGTCAGGCACTTACTTAGCCTGACTCCTGCACTGAACTGTTTCTGCTCCTATGTCACAAAAGTGTTTATAGATCCTTTCCAGCAAAGGGAGAAATGGAGATTTCCCATCGGAGTCCAACTTCTCCTCTCAAAACATGCCCTAATGCTCGGGTTTCCATGAGGTCACCAGTGGCCCCAAGTCCTTCTTGATATGCATTCAGAAAAATAAGCAATGTGATGAATAGAAATGCATTTTTACTGATATGGTTGCATAGGTTTGTCTGAACAACTTATCAGTAGATTTGGATTGTTCATTCAGAATTTAATGTTCTACTGTTTAATGTTGAAGGATTTTCTGTCACAGTAAGAACAGAGATTCTGGCTTGTTCATTAACAGTTTTCAATTGTGGCTATGTGGGCATCACAGAGAAGCTGCCTTCTGTAGCCCTGTGTCTTCAGATTTTCTTGCCTGCCATACCCCATGATCCTGAGCTGGGATGAGCATTCTTGCAGTAGCAGGACATAATTGTACAGGTAGTCCTCGACTTACAATCATTTGTTTAGTGACTGTTTGAAATTATAACGGCACTGAAAAAAAGCGACTTGCAAGCGTTTCTCACACTTATGATCCTTCCAGCATCCCGATGGCTACTTGATCAAAATTTGGACGCTTGGCAACTGACTCATATTTATGACGGTTGCAGTGTCCCAGGGTCACATGATCACCTTTTGCAACCTTCTGACAAGCAGTCAATGGGGAAGCCAGATTCGCTCAACAATTGTGTTTCTAACTTAACAATTGCAGTGATTCAATTAAGAACTGGGGCAAGAAAGTTTGTAAAATAGGGCAAAACTCACTTAGCAATTCTCTCGAATAGCAACATAAATTTTGGGCCCAATTGTGATCGTAAGTTGAAGACTACCAGTAGCCTAACCTAATGAGAGGGTGGGAAAAGATATTTCATTGGGAAAGGATTTTTCATTGGAAAAAATCTTTCGCCGTTACCTCCTTTTGCACTGGTTGTTCTGAAACACTGTCTCTGAACATGAAAAGCTCTGATGGCTTTCTAAGGTAGAGAAGCAATAGATAGCCCTAATATCAGCTCTGCTGGATCAGAGGAGGGGCCTGCTCTTAATCCAGCATCCCACTCCAATCTCTGAATGTGACAGAACCTGCATCTGGAGGAGGAGTCGGTGGGAGAGGTTTGCGGGAGTGGGCTTCAATTTTTTTAGCAAGGGGCTCTCTGCCCTAATGACTGACTGGATGGGTGTGGCTGGGTGGTCATGTGACTGGGTGGATGTGGCCAACCCGACATTGCTTCTTGGCCTTAATTACCTAAAAAAAAGATATATACCAAAAAGTTGTGTATTATTTCATGCATTTCATACTTAAATAAAAGACTGAGTGAAACCAGGCTTAATAGCAGTGACTGTGACAGGGATCTTGGAGTCTTAGTGGAGTTCCTGGTGAATTATTCTTATTGTTTGGGGATTAATCCTCTTGGAGGCTAGTGGCTATATTATCTGATTTTTTTCAATGGCTCTCCCTCCCAAGCGCTGAGTGGATTGTTCATCTAGCTTGCAACACTTTTACGAGGAGTAAAATGCCCAGAAGTTCAATTAAGCCTATTAAGAGCTTTCCCTTGCTGCTTATCTTCCTGAGGTTCTTGGGGGCCCTCCAAGCCTTGCAGAGTCTTAGCTAGGGGCTCTCGCGAGCCCCCAGTAGCCCATCCCTGGAGGTTTGACAACCCAGAGCTTCCCCAAAGACAGGCCAGCATTCGGAGATTGTGCAGCCCTAAACTGGATGGGGGAAAGGGGAAGAGGTTCAGGGTAAACGCATCTGAGAATCTCTAATGATATATATCTAGTACAGGAGTATCAAACTCTATTTCATTGAGAGCCGCAATCAGGGTTGTGTTTGACCTCGTGGGGGCGGGCTGGGGGGACGCATCAATGTCACTTGTGTCGGGGGAATCTGTGGTGGCCTGGGCGGGGCTGGGGGAGAATCCATTGTCCTCCCAGGCTCTGTTTTTGTTCGTGATGACCTCCAGCCAGCGAAAACGGACCTGGGAGGACCACATGCGCCGCTCCCAAGCTCCCTTTCTCTGGCAGGCACCATGGGCCAGTCCTTTACTGTTTCCCGGGTGGCCTCATGGGCCAGATCTAAGGACCTTGTAGGCCAGATCTGGCCTGCGGGCCTTGAGTTTGACAACCCTAATGTTACAGGTATAGCTTGGCAAGATTCTGTTCACTAAGTATCAGCAAGTCAAGGGCTGAACTTGATTAGGTTTTGCTGCGTCTTCTCTGGACTTAGGCCTGACATTTCTGCAAATCAGAGGAGAGGCAAGGCGGGTCCCTCACAGGAGAGAAAAGAGGGCATCCAAGTTTCTTTTCAGTGCATCTCAGCTCAATTAAAAGATGCTGGTTCCAAAAGCACTCAGTGATTCACCATCTGTACTTCTCTCTTCACAGACAAGCTGTTTGGGAAACGTCTGCTGCAGGCTGGGCGTTACATCATGTCCAATAAATCGTGGATGAAAACGGTCCCCACAGAAAACTGCGATGTGCTGATGACTCTGGCAGGTGTGTAAGGTCAGAGTGGTGGTTGCCGTTGATTCTCTCCAAATGCAATTAGAATTGTGCTTTTAATTTTCCCCTCTCTGCCGTTTCCCCTAAATAACATTCTGAATCAGTTTAGTCTTGATTGCTGAAATACAGTAGCTGGAGGTAATCTTGTAGGATGTGGTGGCTTCCAGGTGTTAGGTCTTCTATTCTCAGAATTCACAGTAACCAGATTAGAATTGGATTCAGATGATCAAGTGCAGACCCATTGTTAGAGCTGTGTTGACCTATTGCTTTTATATTTTTTTTCTCTGACTGCTGTGGGTTTTATGCTTTTCTTTGTATTTTTTTAAAAAACATGGTTAGTTATCCAGAGCCATGCATTTTGATAAGTTTCATAAACAAATGCACCAAAGTGGTTGCTTTGGGCTTCATAGGTTGAATGGATCCATCCAATTTCAGGTCATTGATAAAACCATACTTTAAAAATCCATAACTTGATGAACCATTCAATGGACAAAGTTTGTGCAATATGGCTGGTTGAAACTTACCCTACTCCTGAGGTAATGATTTATCTACGGCTCTGTCAGCTGACAAAACTGACACAACTAAACCCCAATTTACCTTGGCTTGACCATCCTTGCTTGCTGTTGCTTCCTCCAAAGTTTACAGCTTTAAAAAAGGTACAATGTGCCTATCTGAGAATAGACATCTGTTATATGGGAGGGAGTGCATCAGTCAAAATACTAATTCAATTTATTCAGTGTATCTCATTACCAGCATTTGTTTTGAATGAAAGTAACAAAGTAGATAAGTGAGACATCAAAACTAAATGATTCAGCAAAAACAAAATAAATAAATATAAATAAATATTTATCCTTGGATTAACTCCTGGTGACAGCCTCTATGTAATTTTCCCTCCCTTCTTGTGAAGAATGATGGAGATGGCAAACTTTGAACGGGTGAAATTGCTCTGTTTTTAAAACAACATTTCCCAGGATGAGAACCTGCAAAGGCAGTGCAGATTGACCTAGCCACAAATGCCCAAAGTGACTAAAACCTCAGAAAATTGCCAAATATCACGTTGTGTTCTTATGGAAAATATTGCAAGATGTCAGTTGGAACATCAACACCTTTGGAGACTTAGTGTTCACACATGAATTTAGCTCTTTTAAAAACCTATTATTATTAAAAATAATTTTCAAGTTATATAGGAAGAAAGTTCCAAGTGTCATAATGCTGAGAGGTATCACATAGCTCGAACCTAACTTGCATTTCTGTTACAACGCAATGATCCACGTGCCGATGGAGAATTCTTCCAAAAGAATTTAAGATCAGCTAATGATTTCAGTTAGGATTCAGAGATCAAATTAAAGAAAAATATGTTAAGCCCAGGAATGTTTTGGTCAACCCTAAAATAGAGTTTATACACTTCCCCATACGTTTGCTTGTCCCTCCCCAATAATTATTTTTCTACATATTTCCAAATACAAGTGTAGCAAACTTCCTTATATGGAGAATCTTCGACTTGAGACTCTAATTGAGCCCAGAATTATGGTTGTAAGTTGTGCTAGTTGTTAAGGAGGTCACCATATTACTATGGCCAATTATATGATTTTTTTTGTGTGTGTGATGTTCAGGAAGCAAAATCCATTATCCACAATGGGCGTTTTTGTCAGAAATCCGAAGTAAACGCCAGTTTCTGACGAAACAAGTAAATTGTGAAGTGACAACAGGACACCACAGACATCCATACATGTGGGCCAGTTGTTGAGCACCCAAAATGCAATAATGTAACCACGATGTGTGTGTGTGTGTGTGTGTGTGTGTGTCCCCTTGATAACTTTGAATCTGGGGAAGCCTGGGGAAGTCTGTTGTAACTTTGAACCCTTCCTAAGCAACTAGTTGTAAGTTGAGGCTATTTTTACTAGTGCTTCTAGATATGTCGGACTACAATTGCCATTGCCTTTGATCAACATGGCTAGAAAGTGATGGGAGTTATAGTTCAACATATGTGAGTAGCCCAACTTAATCATTAGCATTTGCAAATTGCAGTTTAATTAATTTCCCTATTCTATCTAAAAACTGCATTTCTCAAACACCCAGTTTTTATTTTTCCCATCTGAAACTGGATATTTCAGTTCAGAGGAGACAACTGGGGGTGGGGAATGCCTAACCACAGTTATCTCAGGTCTGTAAACTCATTCCTAAGGGAGGACTAGAACTCCCAGTTACCTGGTTTCTAGGTCAACACCTTAATCACTATTCCAAAATTGACTTTCAGTTGGGTGATGAATAGAACTAAACCAGTGTGGTTTAGAAACTAATTTAGGGATTACCAATATGTGTGAACCAGACACTTAGATTAATTCAAGGAAGCATGGATAAAGCAGACCATGACCTAGCATGACAGGTGAGCTCAGCCAGGGCGTCAGAAGTTGGGGGTTTTTTTGTTTTTATTTTGTTTTGCCTTCTTGTATTAGCAGAAGGAATAAAACTGAATATGTGCTTGAAAGGAGATACCAACACAGGACAAATGCCAAACCGTAATAGAATATGGAGGTGCAGGAAAGGTGGGGGAAGGAACACTTCTGCACTTAAGCTTTTGAATCACTGCCAGTGAGGAGGCATTCACAAACAGATATCACTTGGGAGAAAGAAGCTTGCATCACCCAAGGCATTCAAAAACATAGCTAAAAACTAATTGCATTGTGCAGCTCTTCAGCCACCATTGCAAAGGATGATCTGTTATAACATTTAAGGATGATCTGTAGGAGTAATGATTCACCCACAAGTCCAGAAGAACCCCAAAGTTCTCATAACATAAATTAATGTCAGGCCCCCAAAACCAAGAAAGACATGTGGTGATTCTTCCAAGCAACTTGGAAGCCAATCCAATTGGTTGGCTGTACATGAGGGACTCAGAATCAGAATAGAGCTGAAAGGGACCCTGGAGATCTTCTGGTCCAACCCTTTTCAAGCAGGAGACATTACAAAATTTGAGATAAGAGGCTGTCCAGTGTCTCCTTAAAAACCTCCAGTGTTGGAGCACCCACAATTAGCCATTCCACTGGTTAATTGGTAATTGTTCCACTGGTTAATTGTTCTCACTGTTAGGAAGTCTCTCCTTAATTCCAGGTTGCTTCTTTCCTTGATTAGTTTCCATCCATTGTTTCTGGTCCTGCTTTCCGGTGTTTTGGAAAATAAATTCTCTCCTTGATTAGTTTCCATCCATTGTTTCTTGTCTTGCCTTCTGGTGCTTTGGAAAATAAATTGACCTCCTCTTCTTTGTGGCAACCTCTCAAATATTGGAACACTGCTATCATGTCACTCCTAATCCTCCTTTTCTCTAAACTAGCCATTCCCAATTCCTACAATTGTTCTTCATATGTCTTAGTCTCCAAAGCCTCAACCTCTGTTTTGTAATGTGGTGGCCAAAACCGGATACGCTTTTCCAAGTATGGTCTTACTAAGGTTTTATAAAGTGGTATTAATTCTCATAGTAATTTTTTTTATTGTTCCACATCTATAGACAGAATTGTGGCAACTAAGTACTCTACTAGCTGCATCTGGCATATACTCTGAGCTATTAGGAAGGGGCTGTCTCCACTCTCTTTTTCTCATACTAAATATTTGGAATGAGCTGCCTCTTATTCCTCTGGAATGCACTCCTGGGAATGTAGCCTACTTCATCCCGTCACAATCAATGCTCCTATTTGATAGTTTTATTCAGGCAAGGGCTTCATCATCCACTTTGCAAGCTTTGACCTATGTCTTCAACACTGCACGGCCTCCAATCCTTCTAGCAGTTAATTTGCTAATGGGAAAATTGATGCATCTTCCCTGTTTGATATTAATGCATCTTCCCTGTTTGATATTAATGCATATGTATGAACATTAAGGCATCTTGCAGTAGGCATACTGTTTTACATAAGTTTTGCTGCAGATGCATATTTCAGTCACAGCAATAACCTACTGAAAGTCAGTGGTTTGCTAATGTGTCCTTAACTTAAAAACTGATGGCACTTGGTTTTTCAATCGACAGAATAAAGAATGCACCACCTAGCAAATAGAGATGCAATTCAACAAATTATGATGGAGGAACACAATATAGTCAGTGAAAAAAGAATAAGGGTGTAATTACAGTAGCATTTCCTTCTAGAAATGTGGATATAACATGGGCTAACCCCTAACCTTAATTCTATTTAAGGAAAATACCAAGCAGGGATGAGTCTGTGTGACATTTGTTGTACTCGGTGGCTCGATTCCCATGAGCGAATAAACCACGGAGAGACAAGAAAGGAGCCTCCCCCGATTGCCTACCAGCATTCAGGCACCCCGCGGGTAAAGATAACTCCGCCTGAAAAAATTCCTTTCACAGAGGCAGCCAGCCACCTTGGTGATCCCTGGCTAATGCATGCCATACGCTAAATAAATAAATACATACATACATACATACATACATACATACATACATACATACGAACAAAAGTTGTGTGGGTAGCTCTTGTGTATCTTAGTTGCAAGATTTTAGCTGAAGATCAGGATAAATTCTTGGTCCAAGTAGTTCATTATTGGAATGAATTATCTAGACCTAGAGCAATAGTGATGGATTTGAAGTTCTTCCAATAGAGCTGAATTGCAACTCCCCAGCATTGATAAAGGAGAATATTTGTAGCTGACTGTAGAAATGATTAGATTAGATTACTGGCAGATTAGATTAGATTAGATTAGATTAGATTAGATTAGATTAATAGAGTTGGAAGACACCTTGTAGGTCATCTAATCCAACCCCCCACCCAAGCAGGAGACCCTTCACCATTTCTGTCAGTCCAGTCTCTTTTTGAAAGCCTCCAGTGATGAAGCTCCCACAATTTTCGAAGGCAACTTCTATTGATTGTTCTCACTATCAGAAAATTTCTCCTTAGTTTCAGGTCCTCGATCAGTTTCCAGTGATTATTCCTTGTCTGGCCTTCAGGTGCCTTGGAAAATAGCTTGATTCCCCCTCTCTGTGGCAGCCCCTCAGATACTGGAAGACTGCTATCATGTCTCCCCTGGTCCTTCTCTTCACTAGACTCGCCAGGCCCAGTTCCTGTTAACCGTTCTTCATATGGAATGTGAGGCCCCTGGTGCTCTCTGAGCTTTGTTGTTTTCTTGTAGACCTTTCATTACCCAAACTAGGCAACATCATCAGAGCACTGTTGATTGCATCTAGTTTGGGTAATGAAATGTCTGCAAGAAAATAACCGCTCTCAGAGAGCACCAAAGACCTCTCAACTCCAAGCATCTTTCACTTTATCCATGGTAGTGGATTCATCTGGACCTAGAGAGAATTCCTCATTCATTCACTCAGAGAGGATTTCCTATTTATCGACCAAATTTATATGGCCACCCATCTCACACAAAGTGAGTCTGGGCAGCATACACTTGCAATAAAACCAACAATTACAGGTAGTCCTTGGCTTATGATCTCAGTTGGGACCAAAACTGTTGCTGAGCAAAGTGGCTGTTAAGTGACTCCTGCCTCATTTTATTTATTTATTTATTTAATTTATATTGCCGCCTATTTGCCCATGGCGACTTGAGGCGGCTTACACAATGTAAAACCATATTTAAAACAAAATAATAATAAAAAAACAAAACTAACAAAAAGAATCAAATAAATTAATAAAGTACAATAGAACAAAATCTGGGAAAAATAAAATAAAAAAATCACCCCACAACTTCCACCCACCTCCCGCCCCGACGACAGCAGATCACACTAGCCATTTGATGGCCTCCATCCCTCTCTGGGTTCCCCAGGCCCACTGGCAAAACCAGGTCTTCAGTACCTTCCGGAAGAGTTCTAGAGTGGGGGCCATTCTAATCTCTGGGGGAATGATATTCCAGAGAGAGAGAGCCACCACGGAGAAGGCCCTTCTTCTGGGTCCCACCTGGGTCCCACCAGGTGTGTATCCCTCAGGGATGGGACCCACAGCGTTCCCTGCCACCTCACTCTAATGGGTAAGGTAGATGTGACCGGCAAGAGATGGTCCCTCAGGTAACCTGGACCCAAGCCATGAAGGGCTTTTAAAGGTGACAACCAGCACCTTGAATTGCACCCGGAAGCAAATCGGCAACCAATGCAGCTCCTGCAGGAGAGGTGACACATGTGCACACCAGGGTCTGCACAAAACCACGCGGGCCATTGTATTTTGCACCAACTGGAGCTTCCGGATGCTCTTCAAGGGCAGCCCCATGTAGAGCGCGTTGCAATAATCAAGACGGGTAGCGACTAAGGCATGAGTGACTGTGAGTAGGGACTGCTGGTCCAGGAAAGGGCATAACTGATGCACAACCCGCAGTTGCGCAAAGGCCTCCTGGCTATGACCGCCACCACGACCGCCACAAGATCTTATGATCTTTTTGCAACAAGCAATTTTAACTGCGGTTGTTAAGTGAATCATGCAATCGTTAAGTGTATCTGGCTTCCCCTGTTGACTTTGATTGGCAGAAACTTTCTGGTAGGGTCGCAAATGGCAATCACACAACTCCAGGATGCTGCAACAGTTGTAAATACATGTCAGTAACCCAATTTTGATAAGATGACCCTAGGGATGCTGCAATGGTTGTAAGTGTGAGGGTTGGTTGTAAATCACTTTTTTCAGTATTGTTCTCACGGTTCCAAGCAATACATCCATAGCAAACAGAACTCCAAGGCAAGCAGATTCCTCAAAGAACAGGTTTATTGGATATATCGTATTGGCACAGACTGGTAAAAACAGACTCTAAAGATTCCCATGGTTTTCACCTAATTAAAAGTAAAGTTTTCCCCCCTTTCCCAAATAGTCACATGGTCCAATCAAGGTGCTGTCCAGTTGCTTGGAAACTTCACTCCTCTCTTCAACCACCTGTGGGAATGTCTTTGGTTCTCAGGGGAAACCATTTTGTTTTGGCTACAAAACCCCAGCTATCTCTATTCCTCCTGCCTATCCCTCAGCACCATTGTGGTAACACTGAAGCCTCAAGATGGCCTCAGACAGTTGTTCTAAGTTTGAACAGTTGCTAAACAAATTCTTGTAAGTTGAGGACTACCCCATGAAACATAAAACTACCTTAAAGCCATTTAAAACAGTTAAATATAAACTAAAAAAACAAGATGACAACATGGAACATGTCATAATATTATACATGATGCAGCCTACGCATAAGCTCTCTGTCGACAGAGATCCTGAAAGTCATGTTTTAAGGAATTTCTGGAAGGTTACAATGGTTGGGGCCAGTCTCATGGCGGGGTGGGGGGTGGAGATTGGTGTCCAAAGATTGGGTGACAAAGACTACCATCTACCAAACAGGTTTATACTAAATACCAAATCCAGATACTCCATGTCATGGGTTAACATAGATATCTAAAAACATACATTCATGTAAATGTTGGGCAGATTCCATTTAAAAGCATATGCAGTATTCTGATATTTTCACAAATTAACAAAGTACATGTTTTGCCCTAGACAGAAGAATGGTGAAAAGAATATACATATTTGGTATACATATTTGGAATAAAACGTGACATAAATTTACAAAGCTGGTATGGATTCAAGGACTAAACTTTGAATTTGCTGGCATGAAAGAAGATTCCTATTCATAATGTAATGGGAAATTCTACATTCTCTGTACCTAGATCATATAAGCTGCTCTCTAGAATGTAAGTTATTCACTATAAAATGTGTTCAAACAGTGTGATAGAAAACGCAGCAAAAGTGAGTTTACATGACACTACACCAGGCTAAAATGGGTTTTGTAATGCGTGATCTATTGTGCTACAAGACTAGAATTCATTTATTAACATTTGATTGGAACCAAGGCATTATGTTAATCTATAGTATTAGAATTAGAATTTTTTATTGGCCAAGTGTGATTGGACACACAAGGAATTTGTCTTGGTGCAAATGCTCTCAGTGTACATAAATGAAAAAAATACATTCATCAAGAGTCATAAGGTACAATACTTAATAATAGTCATAGGGTACAATAAGCAATCAAATCATACTAGGAAACAGTCAATATAGATCGTAAGGATACAAGCGACAAAGTTACAATCATACAGTCACAAGTGGGAGGGGATGGATGATAAGGAGTGATGAGCAGATTAACAGTAATAGTGGTGCAGGCTTTGTAAATAGTTGGACAGTGTTGAGGGAAATATTTGTTTAGCCAAGTGATGGCGTTTGGGAAAAAACTGTTCTTGTGTCTAGTTGTTCTGGTGTGCAGTGCTCTATAAGCGTTGTTTTGAGAGATTGTTTATTTGGTCAAAATATGTGAGCGCAGCAATTCTTGTTTCATTATCCTAGTTTAGGATGTTATCTGAATCTGTCCAGAGTGTCAGTATTCATAGATTGCATTGTCTAATCTTATTGCTTGATTTGTGGGGCCCAGATACCACTGCCTTCTCTTGTAACTTTCCTCTGTTTTCCTGTTTTTCCCCTGTGTTTTTCTCCTAGTTCAGAAAATCCATTAAGTAGAGAAAAATGGAATATCTTTACAATGACTTATGACTGATAGCACTAATTGCTAGCTACTTAAAAGCACATACTCGCTCAGAACATTACTTTATGCTCATTAATGACCTAAATCTTCTTTTTATTCATATTGATAGCTGGCCTTCTCTAAAATAAGCTTGCAGTCATCTCAGTTGTGCTCATAACAAGATCATATGTGGTCCAGCAGTTAATTAATTGCACTTAAATAGCATCATAGGCACATGATAGTTAGAAACTTCAAGGGAGACAGAAAGACACAAAGTTGTGCAAAAGAATTGGAGTAAGAAGTAATGTACCAGTTTTTCCCTCCCTTACTCTACATCGGAGCATCAGAAGAGGCTGTGTAGGTTTTAAACAGCAGCAATAGGAGGCAGTAAATGGAATGATTCATGGAAGTTGTTTTCACTGTCCTGGGAAAATAATACTTTGTTCTTAATTGGGTTGCACTCACTCAGCATCCCTACATACTTTGGGAATGAGCCTAAAACTATTTTCACTATTGACCTACCAATCTTATTAGATTTATATTCTGGCATTCCTCCCGGAACTCAAGAAAGTCTACGTGCCTAGCTCTCTTTCCAGTTCTTGCTCACAGCGACAATCCTGTGAGGCAGGTTTTGCTGAGAGACAAGGAAAATATATGGGGAGCTAGAACCTCCTATGACAGGAATGCTGACAGTGTAAATAATCCACTGTGACCTTGCACAGAGATGGGAAGCAGAAAGAAGGGCATCCTGCAAGCTGAGGAAAAGGAGGGAGGAAAAGGTGGCATTGAAGGTTATAACAGGGTAACAACCACCATACTGTCAGAAGACAATTAACTGTTCAGTTCTAGTGAGCAATAAAGATTCTGCAGTGGCTGTACTAGGGGACTTTAGCTTAGATGTAGGCAGATGAAAGAGGAGGTTCTGACATTGAATACTAAGCCACACTTTTGGTGATGTCTATGCTAGAGTTATTCCTGGACAGGGATAGAGTCATTGGGCTGATGCAATACATGTGTCAGTTATGATGTGGGAGTTGCTTAATGCATGATGTAAAAACTGCAAGGAATGCAACAAACAACAGCAAGTGAGGTGGCTAGCTGCTATCATAAAATACTGTGTTTTCCTGAAAATAAGACCTGGGGGGGCTCCAAAATAAACACCAGGGCTTATTTGTTTGGGGGGGGTGTCTTATTTTTTTCCATGTAGGGGAAGCCCACTTCTGTTTGCTCGCGGTACAACAGGGCAGGAGGCTGGGCGGTGTGCTAGTGGCGCCACCACGAGGCAGGTGAGGGTGGAGCTGTTCCACGTGCCCCGCACTGGCTTACTTCAGGGCCCCTGCAGCCAGTCCATCCATGCCCCAACACCTGCCTCGCCTTGTGGCTGCATCATGGGCACTCCATTGTGGCCGTGAGCAAGCAGAAGAAGTGGGCCGGCGGCTATGTGGGTTCCTGCTGAACATGGCTGCTGGTGCTGCCACTGCGAGGCAGTTGTCGGGATGTGGATGGCCTGGCTGTGGGGGCCCTGAGGTAAGATAGTGCGGGCGAATGGAGCAGCTCCACCCCTCCCACCTGCCTTGCCGCACCTCGTGTCAACAGCACTATGAGCAACCAGGTGGAATGGAAAGCCGGGCAGCTGCGCAAGCTCTTAAGTAGGGCTTATTTTGGGGAGGTAGGGCATATATTAGGTGCATACATAACAATCATGCTAGGTCTTATTTTCAGGGTAGGTCTTATTTTCGGGGACACATGGTACCACAGTCTTCGCTGATTGCCATTTTGTTCCTGGGCTAATTGAAATCCCAGGAAGATTTACGGTATATAAGTAAACTCTTTTAGTCAGCAGCATCTGCAAAATTGGATTACCGTGTCCAAACTGGCAAGATGGTAAACAGAATGTCGCAATAAAATCCATCGGCTTGCATTGTGACACTGCCATTTTGCTGTCTTTGATACACAAACCCTTGGAAGTGGCTATCCATGGAAATTATGTTTGATGTCAACCAAGAAGAAGCTTCTCTGCATTGTTTTGGAATTTGTTCAGCATGTATATCATGTTGAGCACTGTTATATTCATCTCTGCATTCGAGAATTTGTGATAGGGCTGCCACATTAATGGATGTCTGCCGATTAGGTTGGTTGTTACTGACATGGAGGCGCCATATCAGTATAACAAATTATGCGAGGGCCTGTGATTGCCACACATATCCCTTTTATTTTCTGTCTCTTGGGAGTGTTAGTCTTACCCAATGTCATACTGAGTATTATTTATGACATGGGACAGACATAACCGGTGCCTCCTAATTATAGCTGAACTCTAATCCCCAGAAGGCCCAGCCAACGTAGCAAATAATCAGGGATCCTGAGAGTAGTATGTTTCCAACTCTATCCCAAAGCATTGGAACCATGAATGTGGGTGTTTGGGGTGTGTTTTTATGTTTGGCATGAATGCGTGCAGTGCATGAATGAGTGAGTGAGTGAATGAATAAATGAATGCCACTAACTTCCAACTGGAGGAAGATTGCAAGTGCAACTAGTCTTCGCATAATTAGAAAGCATGCATTTGTGTTTCATCTTACCAGATACAACTGATGACCACACATTACTATGGTTGTTGAACCACATCCGTTTGGGAATCCCAGAGCTCATCATCCAGATTCGGCACCACAAACACACCCGGGTCTATGCATTCTTTGTCACAGCAACTTATGAAAGGTAAGTCCTCTTGGAGGTTGGCAAGAGGCATAGATAGGCAAGTTGGCAAGAGTAGATGGGCAATAAAGACTTAGCGTTTCTCAACCTTTGAGCATGCTAAGTGGAGAATTCTGGGAGTTGAAGTTCAAATATCCCAAAGTTGATAAGGTTGAGAAACGTTGGTCTAAAGATATTGAAAATGGATATATTTTCCAGTATTACATGGTGCAGGCTTATATAGCAACAGCAATAGCACTTAGACTTACATACCGCTTCACAGTGCTTTTACAATCCTCTCTAAGCGGTTTACAGAGTCGGCCTATTGCCCCCAACAATCTGGGTCCTCATTTTACCCACCTCAGAAGGATGGAAGGCGGAGTTAACCTTGAGCCTGGTGAGATTCGAACTGTCAAACTGCAGGCAGCCAGCAGAAGTAGCCTGCAGTACTGCATTCTAACCACTGTGCCACCATGGCTGTATAGCAGGAGTCTTCAAACTACAGCTTGCAGGCCAGATATGGCCCTCCAAAGCCATTAATCCAGCCTGTGCGGGACCACAAGGCTGCCCCGTCCACATCGTCCCACCTAACTGCTAGCTCCCACCTGCCTTCTGGAGGCCGAGGAGGCCAAAAATGGGTCACAGAAGCCTCCCTGATCTCCAAAGAGAGAGGGGGAGAGAAAGAGAGAAAGACACAAACACAAACACACAAACAGAAGTCCTTCACACACACCCCAAGGCAGCCACATTCCTTCACTAACTTGCTTTCCACCCCCAGGAGCATAACAAATTAAAGTTTAATTTATGTGTATTATTTAATAGACTGCTAAATTAGCCATGCCCACCCAGTCACATGACCACTTAGCCATGCCCACCCAGTCACATGACCACTTAGCCATGCCCACCCAGCCAGTCCAGGCCCCCCAATAGTCTGACGGACCATGAATTGGCCCTCTGTTTAAAAAGTTTGAGGATCCCTACTCTATAGAATCAGACTACATATGGTCCTCCATTTATGACCACAGTTGAGCCCAAAATTTCTTTTGCTAAGTGAAACATTCATTAAGTGAATTTTGCCCCATTTTACGATCTTTCTTGCCCCCATTTGTTAAGTGAATCATTGCAGTTGTTAAGTTAGTAAAATGGTTGTTAAAGTGAATCTGGCTCCCCCATTGACTTTTCTTGTCAGAAAGAACCAAAAGGTGATCACATGAGCAACCATCATGAATATGAATCAGTTGCTACGTGCCCAAATTGTGATCACATGACCATGGGAATGTTGCAATGGTTGTAAGTGTGAAAAATGGTTATAAGTCACTTTTTTCAGTGCCGTTGTATCTTTGAATAGTCACTCCACTTGACCCAGGGTTAACTTCTCTAACACCAACAAATCTCAATGGTGTCAGGAGACAGTCTCTGTGCTATCACCTTTTCATCTGGAGAACTTGGAGTTGAACCCAAGAGCTTATGTATTCAAAATGTAAGACTTACGGGAAAGTTGGCTGAAAAGATATTTCTTCCTGGTCTTTTAATGTAGGACAGTGCCAGGCCCAAACCCAGAGATGACACAGCAAAATCCAACTGAATTCCACTCTTTACTTCCTTATACCTAATGGACAGAATCTTGCCAAACAAAACTATAAGTAGTCCTCTATTTTAAACCATTCATTTAATTAATATGCAAAATTTTGAATGACACTGAAAAAAGTGACTTATGACCAGTACTCACGCTTACGACTGTAGCAGCATTCCCATGGTCACAGGATCAAATTCTGGTTGCTTGGCAACCGGCATGTATTTATGATGATTGCCACATCCCAGGGTCATGTGATCATCATTCATTACCTTCCCAACAAGCAAACTCAATGGAGGAAACCCAGATTTGCTTAACAACCACATGATTCACTTAACAAATGCAGTGAAAAACGCTTAAGAATCATGGCAATAAAAGGTCATCAAATCGGGTGCGACTCACTTAACTACTGACTTTAATAATGGAAATTCTGGTCTCAATTCTGGTTGTAATTCAAGGACTACCTGTATAATCTTCTAATCAAGGGGTGTCAAACTGCATTTCTTCGAGGGCCGAATCCATGGGCCAGCTGGGCGGGGAGAGAGACGGGATGGACACCTGCAGCACCCTGCTGGCCAAAATGGGGCACAGGTTAGGGTTAGGGCTCTGCCCCCACACCTGGAGGCTGTCCAGGCTGAAAATGGGCTGCACGGGGGCTGTGCACGGGCCCCGTGCAGCCCATTTTGACTGCCAGAGGCACAGCAGGCCAGTCCTTTGCTACTTCCAGGTCGGCCTTGAGTTTGACACTTGTGTTCTAATCCTGAGATATTTTAGTGTGTAGCTGTCTTGAACCTCTTCTCTCCTCTCTATAAGAGGCTCCACAGTTTCTCTGAGAAAGCTCAGTGTTGCCAAAACTCTGTTGTAAACACTCCTCCAGGTGCCTTTCCATCACAGAAAGATTGTGCAGAATGCAACATACTGTAGGTAATATAATCTGTGACATTCTTGTGGTCTCTTAAAGGTCATCTGCTGAGTCCAGTTTCTCCTTAATCAGAGTAAACATAAAATAGTAAAACTACTTGCCGAGTTTCAGAAAGCAGTAGATGGATTTTATCATCTTACTATATTCGACATTTAGTTTTTAGTTTACTTTATTGTCACTGCACCTCGTACAACAAAATCAAACACCATCTTCAGTGCACATCATGACCACGACCATGAAAATAAACACAAACACACATCCTTCACCCTTCACACATTGAACCGGAATGTTGTAGATCAGTTTTTTTCACTCTAGTATCTTACATATTTGTACTGAAGGGCACCAATTTGCAGACATGTGTATACATATAAATCAGTACAGGACATATTTACTTATTTATTAAATTTATATGCCACCCACCTCACTGTCAGGTGCCTCTGGGAAGAGAAAAGCCACATTATTCCAGCAAACATAGAAAACCCAAAACAAGGTAGTTGCTCTTCTGGGTTCGGCGTGCGCATGTGCACCCGGCATCTGGTCTTCATGCCCGTGGGAGCGCTGGAAACTGGAATAGCAGCTCCCTGGTGCGCATACGCATTAGAAACCAGAATACTAGGTGGCTGGTGTGCACGTGTGCTCTGGGAAGCTAAGCTTCCTGCTTCAGGCGCTCCCACACACGTGCGTCGTAGAGCTGCTCTTTTGGTTTCTGGCGCGCGCATACACGCACGCGCTCCGATTGGTTCGCCACCACTGTTCTAGGCTCTCCAGCCAGCGTAGTGAAGGAAAAAGAATGCTGGGAACTGTAGTTTAACAGCTTGAAATGTAACAAGTTTAGTTTTTTTAATTCTGGATTTTCTTAGGGTCTTTTTCCCCCATTGCTAAATTGAAATATTTTTCACCTATCTTTTGGTCAGCAAAAAAACTACTGCCGTGAATTCCAGTACCAGCTAACATTTTTTTTTTTGCAGACTTCCATTATCAAGATCATCTTTTCTACAAAACAAAAGCTGGAGAGATGATAAATCCCAGGGTGAACTTCATTTTCTCACTCTCCTGTTTGCCCTTCTCTTGGCAGTTTGCTCCGGGGGGCGGACGAGATTGGCTTGCGGAAGCCTGTGAAGGCTGAATTTGGGGGTGGCATGCGCAGTTTCTCCTGCGAGGAAGATTACATCTACGAGAACATAGAAAACGAACTCTATTTTTTCACTTCTCAGGTGAGTCCTCTGGGGCAGGGAAGAGGAGAAAATCTCCTAGCAGTGATGATGTTACCTAGTTTGGGTGATGAAACGTTTGCAAGAAAACAAGCGAGCTCAGGGAACACCAAGGAACCCTCATGTCAACCCTGAGCTACTCCCTTTATTAGAAAAATCCCCCTTCCCTTTGATTTTAGTTGCTGTTTGGTAGAAAATCCATTGATTGTTAAGGACCTCTGCAGACGATCCTGCTGGGTAGATTGAAAGAATTGCTAGGTCAGACAAACTCCGGGTTCCACAAACAGTTATTACTTCAGTGCTCTCAGGAAAGGAGGACAGAGACCTCTCTGATCTGTCCCCAAGGAGCTGTTTTTTATTAATAGTTTGCCACTCTGCAGGGAAGCTCTGTAGAGTCCTTATAGCTAATGGCCCTCTGTTTCTCCTTCTACAATGAACTCGGTTAAGACCATCAGTGGGATCCTATCTATTCCACTACCAGTTTGGTGATCGCGTGCGCATGCACACACACCCAACATGTGCCACCTAACACGCACACACAGCTTTCCACATACTAGCTGAGGCCTGCAGCACCAATCAGCTGAGAGGATAAACAAGAGAAAAGCACAGGGGTGGGCAGAAGGGCCAATCCTGCGTTTTTTCTTTCCTTTCTCCTCTCAGTTGATTGTCAGAGGCTTATTTTACTACTGGTAACATACCACCACTGGTTAAGACCTAGGCCTATGTGTTGCGTTCATGTCCCAAAGCTTTGGATGAGGCATCTGAACACCGCCCACAAATTGCAATGTTTATTGAAGGCAAAGAGGGAGGATCATGTTGACAGGATTGTATTCTTTTAGTGTGAAATTCAAAAAAATTCAGTGGAAACGAAATCAAATGTCGTTCAAGGCTAAGAATGCCTCATGGCTAGGCTTGTCATAATCCAGATTTCCGAATCTGGCAGCCTAATTAGCACAATATTTCAATTAGACTAATAGACGAATTCACCTACTTTGCATTCATTGGATGCATTTTGAACACAGAGAGGACCTTCCTCTGGCTCTCCTTTCTTACCCCACAATCTCCATTTTTGAGGGTTTGGTTTCAACAAACTTTCTTCCCTCTGGGAATCCCATAGGAGCATCCACTTAGCAACTCGTTTTTTCCCACTTAGGGCAGAGATCTCCAAAGTTGGCAACTTTAAGATTGTGGACTTCAACTACCAGAATACCTGAACCAGCCATGATGGCAAGGGAATTCTGGGAGTTGAAGTTCACAAGTCTTAAAGTTGCCAACTTCGGAGAGCCCTGGTTCAGGGCTTCCCCTCCTAACTCTTGATTTTTCCCGTGCTGTGTACCAAAACAGGGTTTGTCTGGTTATAGGGCACCCCTATCCATAGCCTCCATACTTACACTCTGCTGCTCCCAGCTTTATCACACTTGCAGAACAGACCTGCACCACACAAAGCCATAATTCCCGCATGGACAGCTTTGTTGAGTGGGGTTATTTCCTCAGTCCTGGAACAACCTGTCCTCTGCCTTTGCTTTGGTTGGAGTTGTGTGTCCCAATTTACAACGAGTGGAACATTGCGATCCAGTAGGGGAGAATTAATGGCTTTCAAGAGAGCTGTAGAGACACGATCCAGTCACGGACATGACTTTGAATGAGAGGTTGTTAACCCAAACTTTTCATGGCTTTTCCATCCTGCTTTCAGGAACGTCAAAACATCATCAGGTATTGGCTGGAGAACTTGCGGGCCAAGCAGGGTGAAGTGCTGCATAACATCCACTTCCTGGAAGGGCAGCCAATCAGTGAGTTGGGGATGGGGGCCTGCAGATGGGATGTACTCAGTACTGTGCCTCTGCCAGTTAAAACCAGAATTGGGTTGGATTTTTTTACGCGTTTCCTTGCCATGCTGAATCTTCTCTGTGCTATGTCTTTTGCATTTGCTCAATGCTAGCAAAGTCTGGTTTTGAAACGAAATATTTATTTACCTATTATTCAAATTTCTATAGCCACCCTTCTCGCGTGAATGGCCTTGGGCAACTTACAAACGATTGAAACAAATGTAAAAGCAAACGATAGAACCTTTTAAAAACAAGAGGAAAATAATGTAATAGCATATAAAATAGATACTAAATACATAAAACGTACAGCCCATAGTAGTCCTTTACTTACGACCATACATTATGCCGCTGTTTCAAAGTTGCGTCACTTCTGAAAAAAGTAATTTATGACCAGTCCTTCCACCTATGGGCAGCATCCCCTTGGTCACATGATCCAAATTTGGTGCTTGGCAACAGGTATTTACAATGGTTGCAGCATCGCGGGGATTATATGATCATCAGCCAGCCTTTAACAAGTAGAGTCAATGGAGGAAGGCAGATTCACTTAACAATTGCATGATTCATTTAACAACCATTGTGATTTGCTTAATGAATGCAGCAAAAAGATAAAATTGGGCGCAACTCACACACTGACTGCCTCACTTAATGACAGAATGTTTGGGACCAATTGTGGTCATAAAGCAAGGACTACCTATAATCCGTTCATCAAAACAATCAGCACAGCCACTGTTCCCCATGCTTGTTGGTAAAATGTCTTTGAGACTGTGCAGAAAGCCAGAAGGGGATATAATGGCTGCATCAAATTACAATAATAACTAATCTCATAAATCCAGGCATCCTCATGTCTATTAATTCGGATTAGTCTTATCTGTGATTTATTTTAACTGAAGAGTGGAAGGATTGGGGTTAGCAGCTAGAATACTTGGGCCAAACTTGGCCCTTTGAAGGGAAAGTCTCAAATCCTCACCTGTCGATCTTGAAACAAAACTGCTGTAATTGGAATTTTAGCTGAACATATTATCTGAGACAGGAACCACGTCTTCCTTCCTAAGTAAATTGAATCGTAAATCAAGACCATTTTTAAAAAGAACATTTAATACTCACTTGCCAAATTAGATGCCTTTGCTCCTTACTTTCCCTGCCCCCAATTCCCATGTTCAAGCCATCCCTGAAATTGATCATGCTGGAAAGAATTTTAATCAAGTGAAAATTTAAGTAGGGCAAAGTGTAGAAATTGCAAATGCAGGAGAATGAAGAAAGTTAACAGAAGAACATTTGTCTTTGCCTTCCTTCACCTCTGGACAGCTATGGTGTGGTTTAAATATTTTATAGAAATGAAGTAATACAAATTTCCCTGAAATTTGTGGGGTAGGGTAGGGTGAAGTGGGGGCTAGATGAGGGGCTGGCTAGCTTAAAGCACCCTTGTCTTAGATGAAGATGCTATAAAGTCAGAGAAGGTTGTCTTTCGGTGGCTGGAAATTATGATTACAGTACAGGTAGTCCTGGACTTACAGCCATTCGTTTAGCGACTCTTCGAAGTTAGAATAGCACTGGGGAAAAGTGACTTATGACCATCCTTGCACTTATGACCATTACAGCATCCCCACAGTCATGTGATCAGAATTTGAGTGCTGGGCAACCGGTATGTATTTATGACAGTTGAAGCATCCTGAGGACATGGACTCGCCATTTGCAACCTTCCCAGCTGGCTTCCAACTACAGCCACATGATTCGCTTAAAAAACTACAGCGATTCATTTAACAACTGTGGCAGGAAAAAGGTCGTAAAATCGGATGCAACTCGTTTTAACAACTGCCTTGTTTGGCAATGGGAATTATAATCCCAGTTGTGATCATAAACTGAGGGCTATCTGTATTTGCACATGAGAAAACCAGATAGCACCGAGCAGGAAAACATTACACAGGAATCGTACCTAGTTCAAAAATGGAGATGGAATAAATGTGAGGGAGGAATGTGAGGAGGAATAATAAAGATACATTAGTTCATTAGTTATTATAAGAGGACCAAGCATTAGGTCCCACACATGTTATTTTAGTCTGTCGTAATCATTGCTGTCAAAAGCATCAAGGCACATAAAAAGATGAGAGCTTTGTTCATCCTGACTTTTTTTTCACCGCATTGTGCAAACACCTTGAACACTATAATAATATATCCTAAATATATATTAGTATGCACTTGAAAGGAAGATGATGTTGAATTTAAAACAGTACCCTCTAAAAGAGATTAAGAAGAGGGGGGAAGAACCCTGCTTATCCTTCCAAATGCCACACAATTAATCCTAACACTGCTATCTTTTAGAAAATCCCTTAAAATGTATCACATACTGCAGACCATGGTGGAAAGCAATTGTTGAGGTAATTCCCCACTAGGAGAATGAGCGCATACAGGGAGACGTATAGAGAGTAGTGTTTGAATAATACAGACAGAGCACACAGATACACTGTACAGTAAGTATAGGTTTTTACTTCCAGAAAGGTTTAAACAAAGTTCAAAATAGGCAGTCCAAAGTCTTTCACAGGTAAGATCAGTCAGTTGTTAGTTCAGGAATAATCCAATAACAAATTCCAGTGTCAAAAACAGTTCAGTATCAGACTTACATCAAATCCAGGAATATCAGTCAATTAGGAAAAATGGAGGAACGCCAATACTTTCCAACAGAAGGAAACAGATACACTCTCTTCTGAGACTCAGACTAAGACAAACCAGGTTTCTGGCTCCATCTTATGGCCGTTTCAGAACCCACACCTAATTACAATTTTGCATTTTCTTAAAGATACAGTTTTAAAATGTTTATCCTGGTTTATATATTTCTAACCCAAATAGCTGTTAGATGACTCATATTCCTAACAGCAATTTTATCACCCCATGCTGATTCTGGGCTGTTATTCCTTAGTTCTTGGCATTTCCTTTTCCAATATAGTAATATATCCATTGTTTTTCGCTGTTTGTCCCCATTTCCTGCTTGATTTATTGTTCTAATATGTTGCATGATGCCTAGATTGGCTTGTTTAATTGTGTCAGCTTATATAAACTGAACAAACAAAGGAAATTTGGATAAAATCCAGATCATTTTTTGAGGGCCATAACACACATCACATATTTATTATCCTTTCTCTCTCTTTTTTTTCTTTGCATTTTGTGTTCAGTTGTTGCTCTTTCATATTGTGGTATTTAAACTTGGATCAAGCTTAAATTGTATTGATTGACCTCATGCACCAAATGACTGAGTTTGCCTCTGGGCCTGACTTGAGCATAGTTAGAAAATAAACAGGGTGAGTGGGGTTAATCTCTTGTCTGAAAGGGTTCACACCTGTAAGGCAAACAAAACATAGGCAGAACAGGACAATCCAGAACCCTCTGAAGGCAGGACGAGGAACTATAGTGAGGAAAAGCCTCAATGTTTGCCTTCTAGTAAATCACTGCTATTTTATTAATAGACCAAAACAGAAACACCATTGTAGCTCCTTGACATTAATGCTCATGGAACGTTTTCAACAGTCTGAATGGGCCCAGTGGTGGGATTCAAAAATTTTACCACCGGTTCAGTGGGCGTGGCTTGGTGGGTGGGCTCTGCACATGTGCACATGTGCCAAATACGCACTTTGTGCAGGCACAGAGGCATTCCAACTCACCTCCTACAAGCCTGCACTCTCCCTGTCGCTTCAGCAGCTGCTGCGCGGCACTCTGCTGTGCCGCGCAAAGCAGCTGCACTTCAAAAGCAGGAAATAAAGGTGAATATGGGAGCCCGAGTGGGCAGGCAGGCCCAACAGCAGAGCGGTGGTTCAGTCTCTGCTGCTCATCGGCACTAGTGGCTCAGCAGAACTGGGCTGAACTGGTAGAATGCCACCACTGGAATGGGCCTTCCATCTCAAAAGGCTGGCCGGCTCCCTTCTTACTATGGAATGCATTTCCAGATTCAGTCTGTTTTGTGGCCTATTGCTAGCACAGTAGCTCTCTACCGAGGGATATGATTGACCACGGGAGTGCCAAGGAATGGGGCCCAGTGGGCTACGGTTAGTGTAGAGAGCTAAAAAAGAGAGATTTCTGGATTTTTGCTCTGCTCTGTTCTTCTTCCTTCTTTCTTTTCACAGTCCCTGAGCTGGCTGCTCGTGGTATCCTTCAGCAAGTCTTCCCCATCCATGAGCAACGGATTCTGAATCGGCTGATGAAATCGTGGGTACAAGCCATTTGTGAAGCCCAGCCTTTGGGTATGGCCCCTTGACTCACATAGGTCTCTGCCTAGAAGTTTTATTAGAGTCCTACCTCCACCTATTTTTTTCTCTCCCTACATTCTACTAAAGTAGCTCACGAGATTTGTTTTGCTTTATTAGAGTTGAAAATTAATGCTCTCCCACCCCACCATTTTAAATCGTAAGCTGCCTAAGTGAGTCAGGGCTATTGCTTGCCCAGCACAAAGGCCCTGATTCTCTAACATGATCTCAACCCAACCATTTCTCTGTAAATGGGTAAAGGAACTAAATTTATTTCATGCTGAGTCAGATCAGCATAAGCATTTTACAAAACAGACTTCACTAAGCTCGGAAAACCAGATCTGCTATAATTCAGGCAAACACAAGATGGCAGTAAAGGATTATTATTTTTTTATCTCTTTGCTGCCATCTATTGATTATACAGACCTTGCAATTCAAATATAGTATAGTGGCAGTATCAGGAGCAGCTAGAAGTTGTATATTATTTTCTAAGTGTGTGAAGTTGCCTTCATGTTAAATATGAAAAAAGATACTCAATGGAAGTGAAAGAAGCTCCGTATGATGGGGGGAAGATTGGAAGTAAATTATTATTGCAAAAGATGAGGAAGAAAGATATATAGAGAAAAAATAGTTTAAAAACATAGTGAAAGTATAAAAATTGGTTGAGGTCAAAAGAGGTAGAGAAAATACAGAGTTTTTTTGTAAGAGAGAGAATGATTTGAAGTTTTATATGAATCACAGCAATCTAGACCTATCTTGGTAAAATATTTATTTATTTACTTTTTATGGCCACCTATCTCACAAGAAGTGCCTGTGTAGCAACATACCAAAAAGATATAAAGCTAACATGTCAAAAAGTAGTCATTAGTAAAAAGTTAATAGTTACTTCTATATTAAATTCATATGTTCACCCAATATATGGAAAATGAAGAATGGATGGAGATGTTTTAGGTGAAAATGCTGGCAGAGAAGTATGTAGTCTCTTGAGAGGAATCTTTGCCTCTGGGAAAAAGTAGTCAGAAAATCTCAGCAGGTGGTAGCATCTCCCTGAACTTGGCTGACCTTGAAACAAGCAGAGCTGGGTAGTATTTACTGTAGGTGTGGGGGCAAACTATGAGGTAGATCGGGTAATCTAAAAATATTTCAGAAGACGTTAATGGCAAATGATTTCAATATTGCATCCAAGAAAAGAGCCAGTTGTGAGAATTTAGCCTGACTCCCAGTTAAGCTGTATCATTTGTCTCCTAAGGGTCTCCTTAGCATAGAGGGGCATTAGCAGCCATCACATTCCCGTCAATTTAGTCTAGTATTTGTCAACCTTGGCAACTTGGCTGAAATGTTTTAGAATGTAGTAGAATGGCAGCCAGTGAGGCTACTGTATGCAGGTAATCCTCAACTTACAACTGTAGTTGAACCCAGAATTATGGTTGTAAGTCATTGCAATTGTTAGCTGTTCCCAGACCCTATTTTGCACCATTTTTGTGTCTAATGTCTGCTCTAGTTTCATTGTGATTCTTAATCATTATTTCTTGCATCTTAGATATTGCTTCTTGCAGGGATAGTAGGGTAGCTTGTATGTTAACGTTAGAGACATTAGACTGTTTTTCCCCTATTAGAGATTCTTCAATGGTTTTTTGGGTTGTTGGTGGAGCAGAAGTTAAAGTAGTTGTTAGGGTCGGGGTGGTCTTCCTTCCTGATTTCAAAGCCATAGTTGTCACCATTTTTGTGTCAGTCGTTAAATGAATCCATTTTATACAATGGGAACTTTTTGTGAGAAACCAGCAAACAACTGACAGAAAACAAATAAATTGTAGGCAGTCAAATGATTGGACTACCTGTGATTGCAGTCAATAATATGGTTACTGTATTCTGATCAGTCTTCAATGACAGCCCTATGTAGAATATACTGTAGTAGTCCAGATGGGATATAAATAAGGCTACTTGTACTTCTGAATTTTCTTTCACATTACCTGTCCAGAAAAAAAGTGTTTAAGCTGAAAAGTCCCAGGGCATCAGAAACAGGAAAATGAATTGAGGTAGGATTGTTGGGTTGATAACCACTGTATAGACTACCTGACAGCCGAGGAAAAAAGATCATTCTTGTTCCTTGCCCCTTTGTGGTATTAATGAAATGTAATTTGCTCTTTGATTGAACAGAGAGATTTCTCTAGTAGCACAGTTTTAGGAAAGAGTAATCTTGCCTTTTCAAGTTTTGTCCTTAATGTTTTCCTGAAACTGTCCCTCTTCTTCTACCAGATGAAATATGTGACTATTTTGGAGTGAAGATTGCCATGTACTTCGCATGGTTGGGCTTTTACACATCAGCCATGGTATATCCTGCTGTCTTTGGCTCCCTTCTCTACACCTTCACAGAGAATGACCAGGTGAGGCGTTGAAGTGCATTGCAATGGCATGGTAGCCTTCTGGATTTGTTCTAGTTCTACCTGAAGAAGCTGAGAATCAGATTTCTGGTAAGCCTAGATATATACAGGATATATTCTTTCTCTTTTTTCCATACTTCATTACTTTTTTCCTTCCTTCTCGACACCTCCAACAATCATAACAATTAAGCTATAGGCTACTTGGCATCATAGACCCCAATGTCCATTAGAAGCCTCTTAAATACCCTGTGAACCTTGAACTATAGCGTTCAAAATATTAGATATTTTGAAATAGTTAAATATTTCAAATATTGATATATATTTGAAATAGTCAGTATTATTAGGGTACAAATCAGTGGTGGGATTCAAATAATTTAACAACCGATTCTCTGCCCTAATGACTGGCTGGATGGGCATGGGCGTGGTCATGTGACTGGGTGGGCGTGGCCAACTCAATATCACTCTTCATACCCAGCCCTGCCTCCTGGCCACTCTCACTTTCCCCAGGCCTTGGGCCTATATGTAACACCTCCAGAAATGAAAGAGTTAATCAGCCCTCAGTTTCTTGGCCCTCCCCACCCCATGAAAGGATGGGGAGAGACCAGCAAAGCATTCTTCTCCTATCACCAAGGAAAGTAAGACATTGGAGGCTGAGCTTATTAAAAAGCAATCCATTGTGTCATTTTTCACCCCCAAAACAGCCGAAAACAGCCTGAAAAACGGGTTGAGGCAGGGTCAGCCAGTGGTGGGATTAGCCAGTTCATCGAACTGGGCATAATTTCAACAGCCGGTTCCCCCGAACGGACTGAATCCCACCTCTGGTACAAGCCAAATAGCCTACAGTTTGTTATTATTGATAGAGATGAAGAGAAGGGAGGAAAAAAGTAATGTGTGGAAAAAAGAGAACTGCATATACACAGGCCTCCAAGAAATCTGATTCTCATCCTCTTTCGATAGAGGTAGAACAAATTCAGTGGCATCTATTTACAAGGAAGAATTTATATAGAAATATTTACATAGAATTATAATTATATTCTCGCCATTGATTTGCCTCAGAATTCAGGGATCATTTTCATGTGTGAATGAAGCTGAGCGGGATGGGACAAATATTTAACAGAAAAGGGGGGGAGAGGCGGGTCCCGAAGGTACTTTTTTTCAAAAGGCAACTGGGCTTTGTTTTTCCTTAAAGACATTTAGCTTCTCATCCAAGAAGCCTCTTCAGTTCTCAGAAGTTCTGAGAAGTTCTCGAAATTGAAGAAGCTTCTTGGATGAGAAATGAAACATCTTCAGAGAAAAACTAAACCCAGTTGCCTTTTGAAAAAGCTCCTTTGGGACAACCATGATCTGGATGACTGAGCATCTCCATAGACAGAAAAGGTGGCGGGGCTTGGAAGGCTGGTTGGAAAAGGAAAAGGAAGAAAAGGCAGGATTGATTATGAGAAGAAAAGTTATAGAAGGTTTGACACCTTGAAAGGATGTGGAAGATTATGTGGAAGAGTTTGAAAAACAACAGCCCTTTAAGAATTTAGTGGGAAAAGGGCAGAGAGAGGAAAAGCCATAGAAAATGCTGACCTGCAAGAGAGGTAGAATAGCTGTGGGCCACAAGCAATCCTTAAAAAACTATTTTTACAGCCCCTGCTACCCTGTGAACATCCAGTTCTCCTCCCTCTACTATCAATGAGTTCCATGCACAAGAAATTGTAAATGGTGAAGTGCAAAATGCTGGAGACAGAGAGAACGGAAAAACTCATTTTGACAGATTTGATGCTGCCTAAAATTGCCATATTCACCTGCCTATGGCAGAATCCAAATGCATGCAGGCAGGTGATGGGATGGGTGGAACAAGAACTCATCTCTGTGTATATATTTTATTTCTATGCCAGAGTTTCACAACCTTGGCAACTTGGAGATGCAAGTGGTATTCCACTGATGATCATAATTGGGACTGGAATTTCTGTGGCTAAGCAAGATGGTTATTAAATGAGTCACACCCAATTTTATGATTTTGTGTTTTTGCCGTGGTCCTTAAGCAAATCACTTCGGTCATTTAAGTGAATCACACAGTCATTAGTTGAATCCTGCTGTCCCCATTGCCTTTACTTGTTGGAAACCAGCTGGGAAAGTGGCAAATGGTGATAATGTGATGTTGGATATTCTGCAATCATTATAAATACCTGCTGGTTGCCAAGTGCCCAAAATTTGGTCACATGACCACAGAGATGCTATGACAATTCTGAGTGTGAAGACCACACCTATGTGTGAGGACCATATATTTTTTTAGCACTATTGTAACTTCAAATAGTTGTTAAATGAATGGTCATAAGTCAAGACGTCCTGCAGGTGCTTTTTCAGGAGGCAACTGGACTTTTTTGTTCTTTCTTTGAAGATGTTTCACTTCTCATCCAAGAAGCACTACTCAGGTGACCCTGAGGACACAGATAAACCTCCAAGTGCTTCAACGACCCTCTAAAACAGAGGTCTCCAAACTTGGCAACTTTAAGACTTGTGGACTTCAATTCCCAGAATTCTCCAGCCAGCATAGCTAGTTGCCAAGTTTGGGGACCCCTGCTCTAAAAGGATGCAAATGACCAGCTGTCTGTAAGGAATATAAATCCTTCCATTCCCCACTATCCTGTCAGAGCTGAAGAAACTTCTTGGATGAGAAGTGAAATGTCTTGAAAAGACAAAAACAAGAGAGTCCAGTTGCCTCCTGAAAAAGCTTCTTTGGGACAACCGTGACCTGGGTGACTGAGAATCTCTATAGTAATAGGTCAGGAGCTATTTGTGTTTAGACTTCAGTTCTCAGAATTCCTCAGCCCATCATGCTGGCTAGGGAATTGTGGGAGTTGAAATCCATACATTTTCAAGTTTCCAGGGTGAACAAACACTGTTCTATGCACATATAAGCCCACCTACTTTGCCACTTAGATGAACTCTCTAGATTCCTACATAGGCTGCCAATTCCTATTCTAACAAAGAAGGAACCAGAACACTCATGTTCAATTTACAACGAGTCTTGGCCTGGAGGCTCACCTTATTTCCTGCTTCATGATCATTTAATGCTTCCATTTTGTTCTTGCCAAGAAGCCCCTAATCCTGTTAGGCAAGGAATTGCAAAGGAGAACCTGGAAGAGAATGATGTGTCAGCATTTTCAGCATCATTAGCTTCTAAATGCGAGGAGCCATCTTGTCCAAGGATAGAGCAGAGACAATTAGAAGTTTTATTTTCCTCTTTCTGTGAAGGGTAATCTGATACTCCCTTTGCTGCTAAGCCATAACTGCCAACATCATCATTGGCCATATAGTCCATGGCTTATGACCACAATTGAGCCCAAAATTTCCATTGTTAAGTGAAACATTTGTTAACTGAGTTTTGCCCCATTTTACGACCTTTCTTGCCACAGTTGTTAAGTGAATCACTGCAGTTGTTAAGATAGTAACATAGTTGTTAAATGAATCTGGCTTCTCCATTGAGGTTGCTTGTCAGAAGGTTGCAAAAGGGGATCATATGACCCCAGGATACTGAAACCGTCATAAATACAAGTCAATTGCAAAGCATCTGAATTTTGATCACATGACCATGGGGATGCTGCTGTGGTCATAAGTGAGAAAAATGGTCATAGGTAAATCAGTGCCGTTGTAATGTCAAACAATCACTAAACTAACTGTTGTAAATTGAGGACTACCTTTACGGTTCCTTTAGAACTGTTTATTGCTGTTATTCATTCCTTTATTGACTACTCTTCCGAGTTATCTGTGCCAGAGCAGCTCATAATGTTATTTAAAAATCCTAATAGAACTCTGATTATTCCAGAGGTATAAAATTATAATAAATAAATAAGACACTAATGAAAACCACAAATAGAATAAAATACTCTTTTAAAATATCCCAATTAGGATAATTAAAGAAAAACTCTATGGTTGCCTTAAAAACAAGCCAGGGAATTCACACATAACTTTCCAGGAATAAAGTTCTAGAAAATTAATGGAAAAGGCCCCATTGGTGCTCACCACCCCAAGACTTTTTATTTATTGATTTTATTTATGAAACGTATATGCCTGCCAACCTAGCAGTTCGAAAGCATGCAACTGCAAGTAGATTAGGGGTGTCAAACTCACATCGTCATGGCGTCATTGTGTGACATATCATGACTCCCCCCCCCTTTGCTAAACCGGGTGTGGGTATGGCCAGCATGTGATGCATCCGGCTGTGAGTTTGACATCCCTGAAGTAGATAAATAGGGAGTCCTTCGGTGGGAAAATACCAGGGATATGAAAGGAGAATTGTAATAGTAATTTATAGGCTGCCCTTCTCACTATCCAAAGGTCCTTTGGATAGGTCCTCTTGCTGAAGGGCCATAGAATTGGGCCTCATCATAGATATTTGCTACAAATTAGAACAGCGGTGTTAAATTTGTGGCCTATAGGCCATATGAGTCATGCACTGGTCACGGCCACCTCCGGTTTAGCAAAGGGGGGGGGAGAGAAAGTCATGATATGTCATGTGACATCAACGTGACGCCGTGCGTTTGACACCCCTGAACTAGAAGGATGCATTGTGATGTCATGATGAATACACGGTCATATTAAAGGCCCCGGCAGACTTCTCTGGCGCTACACATCAGGGAATGTATGCGTCTGTCATTCAGGGATGTTTGCATAGGCATTCCATTTATATTTGTGCAAATATAAAATTCTGGCTTGGGGCCATTGAAACAGCAAAGCACAGAACAGGAAGTCGGATAAGCCAATTGGAGTGCAGGACACGCACCCCACGCCACACGCAATTGGGTTAGGGTTAGGGTTATACTTACCCATCAAACCCTTTGCAGTACAAGTTTGCAGTGACACATACAGACAGTAGTGGGCAACTCTAAATCAGCCTGTAGTTGTTGCGTGATATTGCAGGCAAGTATGGAAGTCAATGGCTTGGCCCATGATGTCACAACATACTCTGTGGCATTTCCTTTTATCCCCAAGAATCCTAATGGGCCTGAGCAACTGATGACAACACTCTGGCAGGTTGAGATGGCCGCGACTAATCCCTAGGTTGGCCCCGTCTTAACCTTATAAAGGTTAAATCCATTTTTCTTTGGCTCTGGAACTAAATAGGCTAGGAATGTAGAAGGGCTGAAAAGGTCAAAGCCCTGAACTTTTGTGAATCTTTTGATGTCACATTCTTCCAAATGAAGGTTGTTTTTTTGTTTTTTAAAGGAAGAGATACTGATACAAGCGTCTCAGTAACTGGATTGCTTTCACTTTAGAATCCAATCTGGCTTTCAGCTGTTAAGGTAAAGACTTCTTTCAGTTCTTAACTAGCAGCATCTCTGTGGATAGACAAGGAGGCCAATCAACCACCTGATAGCTAAGGAATGCACACGTGGTACAGTTGTGACTCCTTGAGACTCTTTAAGCATGCCATTATGTGGTGTGTATTACAGTAAACTCAAGACTTGTGTCACTTAAGGCAAGCTCATAAGATCTTCCTTCTCCAAATGCAATCATACTTGGCAAACCACCTGAAGCTAGGCAGAAATAGAACAGGGAACGCTTGGAATCGGTTTGAGCTTACTGGACCATATCAAAGTCCCACTTTGGGCTGTTCTAACAGTGGGAAAGCTTTATTTGTCTAGGAAGAAGACAATGCAGAAAAAAACAAGTGCCCTTTGTGATTCTTTCCAGGATCTTGTATTCAGATTATCTGCCTGTATTCACTGAGATTCTGCTTACTATCCTGGCTAATCATTTGACATTTTCTCTATAGTTTCTCAGTGTTTAAAAATGAAACCCTAATTCAACCTGGGACTGCTAATGCCATAGGTGAATTAGTTCTTGTATGTTCTGCTTATCCATTCCCTATGGACATATGTACAAAAACCCAGTGCCTTTTAATGATGATCAGACATTAACCGAGGATGGATCTAACATCTGTTATAGATAGTCCTCAATATGCAACCATTTGTTTAATGACCATTTGAAGTTACAACAGCACTGAAAAAAATGACTCACAACTAGTCCTTGCTTTTATAACTGTTGCCACGTCCCCACGGTCACGTGATCAAAATTTGGGTGCTTGGCAGCCAGCATGTATGTACGATGGTTTGCAGTGTGACCATCATGTGACAGCTTTTCGCCATCTTCCCAGTTGGCTTCTGACAAGTAAAGTCTCTAAGGGAAGCTGGATTTGTATAACAACCACATGATTCGCTTAACAACTGTAGTGATTTGCTTAACAACTGTAGCAAAGAAGATCATAACATCGCAACTGGAATTCTGATCCCAATTATTGCAGATTGAGGACCAATTGTTATCATAACCAATTAAGTAAACTAAAGCTACCTAAGGCTGTGACTTTCCTTCCTGTTGATGAACCTCTGGGAAACATCGGAGCATGATGAAGAATAGGATGCTGGATCAGATGGGTGATTTGATCTGTTCAAAAGGGATCTTCTCTCTTGATCAACGATTATCGGTATCCATGGTTAACAATGACCCACCAGCTTCAGAGGCAGTCTACCTTTACTCGGGAAAGCTCCTGTATCCTCCATAGGGCTTCTGATCACCAACCAACCCTAAGGATTTTTCCCATCAGGGAGTGTGTGAAATGTTCCCGTTTTGAAATGTTTCAAGTACAGCATCCTGTTTTGAGTGGAATGGATTGTCTGGAACATTTTGCAAAGATTTCAGGCTCAAAAAAAAATGCTGCAAGCCTTAACGCATTTACATTTGCAGCCAGAGCAGTCCTATGCTCAAAGCAGCACCGTTCACACTTGAAATGAGACATGTCTGAAATTTTGTGCTAGGAATGTTTTGAAATGAAATGTTTGGTGTCCTTCTGCGAAGGTGCAGAGGGAAGGGCTGTTCCCTTCCTGTCTTACCAGATCTATCTGGCTGGCTGTTGTGGGAAGGTGAATTTTAAGTTAAACGTCAGGCCAAGATTCCTGGTTGTTAATATTACCATGAGGGGTCCTGGGTGCTCTTTGAACTTGATTGTTTTCTTGCAGATGTTTCATTACCCAAACCAACATCTGCCCAAACATCTACCCAAACCAACATCTAACATCACCAGTGCTAGACTAGCAACCCTGAACAACCAATATTCTTCTTTATTGGTGACATTCTCATCCCAGGAGAATGGTTGGAGTTGATTTTTCTGATTGACGGATAGTTGGGATAGACAACCTTCTTTAGTAGCTGTTAAAACAGTGGAAATTTCAGTTCTTCTTTGCTCTTCATTAATCATCTCTTCCCTTCCTAATTAGACCAGCCGGGACATTTGCTCTGTCATATTTGCCATCTTCAATGTTATCTGGTCCACGCTGTTCCTGGAGGAGTGGAAACGCCGAGGAGCCGAGTTTGCATACAAGTGGGGAACTCTGGACACACCAGCAGAGTCCATCGAAGAACCTCGGCCTCAGTTCCGGGTCAGTGGTGTCTGATCTAGCTCAGAAAAGAAGAAAATACAAGTTTAAAAAATAATAATTTGTGCTGCCCATGTCCATGGATAAAATCTAGGCATGTCAATCAAGATCAAGTGAGGTACTAATACCACTCTATAAAGCCTTAGTAAGACCACACCTAGAATACTGCGTCCAATTTTGTTCACCAAACTATAAAAAAGATGTTGAGACTCTAGAAAAAGTGCAGAGAAGAGCAACAAAGTTGATTTAAGGGACCGGAGGCTAAAACATATGAAGAACGGTTACAGGAACTGGGCATGGCAAGTCTAGTGAAGAGAAGGACCAGGAGAGACGTGATAGTGGTGTTCCAATATTTGAGGGGCTGCCACAGGGAGGAGGAAGGGGTCCAGCTATTTTCTAAATGGATGGAAACTGAACAAGGAGAGGTTCAACCTGGAACTAAGGAGAAACTTTCTGACAGTGAGAACAATTAACCAATGGAACCACTTGCCTTCAGAAGTTGTGGGAGCTTCATCACTGGAGGCTTTCAAGAAGAGACTGGACGGCCACCTGTCAGAAATGATGTAGCATCTGCTTGGGTGCGGGGTTGGACTAGATGACCTACAGGGTCCCTTCCAACTCTGTTAATCTGTATCTGTATCTCCTTTCTTTGCAGGGTGTGAAGCGCATCAGCCCAGTAACCAACACGGAAGAGTTCTACTACCCGCCTTGGAAGCGGTTACTCTTCCAGTGTTTGGTGAGCGTGCCCATCTGTATCTTCTGCCTCTCCTTTGTCTTCCTTACCATGCTGGGCTGCTTCGAATTGCAGGTGAGGTGGTCCTGGAGTTGTGGGCAGACAGGGTCCAACAATCCAGTCCCGGTGTCTTATTTGTTGTTTCCATCAGATGTCCTGGCTGTTCATAACACAAGTCTGGCCTTTATCTTGCCCCAGCCTAAGATTTAAACAGTGTCATGCTGATCCTTAAGGTTCTGAAAAGAAAAGGGATACTTCAGCTATCTCAGAGCCATGGCATGTAACTTTTATAATGCTTCCTGCACTTTCAGAGAAGACATATTCATTTTACCTCTTACTCAGTTTAATTATTCATTGTTAATAGTCCTGAAGAGGGTGGCATCATATCTTATGGAGGAGGGTGAAAAATAATGCCATTGGCTGTTCATCAGCTAATCATCATCCTTAGAATGTTTTCCCAGCTGCTACTATCAATGAGGATAATGCATTTTATTAGCTAACCAAGGCTCCAACATGAATTTAGATAATATATCACTATTTGGCCACGGTATTATATCAGTACTGTATAGCAAGGGCTAAAATACCCTATGCAATGCAAACTGACAAACAAGAGTAGTATTTAATTTCTCTTAGCTTAACTGTGGCATTTCCCTCGTTTCCCCACTGAGGATGGTGCTGGTCTGGATAGCAACCGTAGTTGGGTACTATATTACTATCCTAACAAATTGATATTTTGAGACAACGAATATCTAAAGTATTAGTCTCAACTTTGGCACCTTTAAGATATGTGGACTGCAACTCTCAGAATCTCTTCCCCAGCAGAGCTGGCTGGGAAATTCTGGGAGATGGAAGTCCATGGATCTTCAAGGTGCCAAGGTTGAGAAAGATTGCTCGAAAGGATCCCTAAAGGTGCAATTCACACCATTCATTTGCAGTGGTTCAGGTATGGCCTGCACATCTCAGGAAAAGCAGTAAGTGGTGAGCTACGCCTGGGAAGTGAGAGGAGCTGAGGCTAGGAGCTGGACCCGTTCTTTGGAAGAGTCCCTGCTGACATTCGACTTGCCTCCGTCCTGCTGTCATTTAGGAAAACATTTAAGCTAAGCAAAGTTGTGGAGCATTTCTAGATTGAGCTGATACCATCTGAATTAATTAGGTTACTACTGGTAATTGAGTGACAGGATTGATCCGGTGGATATATATTAGTAATCAATGTTATTGATTGATATTGATTAACTTATATTATTACTTTATTGCAGATGTTATTTTTATATAGTTTACTGGCAATATTTTAAATGTGTTTTGTTCACCAGCTAGGAGTCTTGATTGAAACAGAGAAATGTAAATTGAATGGATGGATGGATGGATGGAAAGATAGATAGACAAACAGACAGACAGACAGACAGACAGACAATAGAGATAATCCTTGAATTATGACAACTGAGACCAGATTTCCTGTTGTTAAGCAAGTCAGTTGTTAAGTCTCACTCAATTTTATCACCATTTTTGCAATGGTGGTTAAGTGAATCCCTGCAGTTGTTAAGTGAATCAGATGATCAGTTAAATGAATCCAATGGTCCCCATTGACTTTGCTTGTTTGAAGCTAGTTGAGGTGGTCATAAATAGGGATCGCAGGGCCCTGGCATGCTGTAATCATGATAAATACATGCTGGTTGCCAAGCACTTGAATGTTGATCACGTGACCATGGGGTTCCTACGATGGTTGTAAATTGAGGACTGTCTGTAGACAGCTTTGTTGATAGTCAAACTAGGTTGGTTTTTTTTTATTTTTAGAAAATGCTTAAATTCATAGAACAGAAATAACTGAGCAATAGGAATTGGTAGAAACAAGGAACCCTCTGCCTTTATGAAAAGCCATTTGTACTGATCAGTTGTGATGCAATCCTGGTTCTCCAATCTTTTTCTTTCTCCACCTCCATCAGGAATTTGTGCTGAGCATCAAGGAGCTGCCACGCCTTGTTCGCTTCTTGCCCAAAATCATGCTGGCCGTCATTGTCACCCTCTGTGATGAAATCTACAGAAAAATTGCCTACTGGCTAAATGATATGGGTAAATATCCAGATTGCACATCTTCTGATCCAAAGAAAACTAAGCTAAATGGAACCTTAAATGGATCCGAGGAAACGTTTTGATTGTGTCCAACTCAAGAGATGCGCAGAAACTGGGAATTTCCAGAAGAAGCCCAGATCAATATTTCTTAACCTGGCAACTTTAAGATGTAGGAACTTCAACTCGCAGAATTCCCCCCAGCAAGCATGCTGGTTGTGGAATTCTGGGAGTTGAAGATCACACACCTTAAAATTGCTAAGGTTGGGGAACACTGGTCTAGATGCTACGCAAGTTTCCTCCCTAAATCAGGGAAAGGCCCACAAGAGAAAGAAGAGCAGAGAAGGGAGACAATACAGCTAGTCTCCAGCTGGATGCTGTGAACCCCTGAGCATACTAGAAGTTCTTACCCAAAATCTAATATTGGAGCAATAAATAAAATAAAAAGTATTGCATGCTCTAAAAATAAAAGTATTGCATGCTAGTACTCTCTCTCTCTCTCTCTCTCTCCCCCTCCCTCCCTCTGTCCACCCCTCTCTATCTTTCCCTCTCTCCCCCTCTCCCTGCCTCTCTCTCTCATATTATAGATTGCCCTCACCTTATGACAATTGAGCCCAAAATTTATGTTGCTGTTAAGTGAGTTTGCCTCATTTTACGACCTTTATTGTCACAGTTGTTCACTGCAGTTAAATTAGTCAAACTTGGCTTGTCAGAAAAGGTGTCCACATGACTTTGGGAGACTGAGTGTCACAAGTAAAAGTCAGTTGCCAAGGGTCTGAAATTTGATCACATGGTGTGAGGATTCTACAACGGCCATAATGTGAAAATTGGCCCTCAGTCACTTTTTTCAATGCAATTGTAACTTCGAATGGTGACTAAATGAACCGTTGTAAGTCAAGGACTACCTATAGTTTAATATATATTTTTTGTTTTGGGGGAAAACTGCTCTCACTGTAGCCAAACACTCTTTGGTTTTAGGGCAGGGGTCTCCCAACTTGGCAACTTTAAGACTTGTGGACTTCAACTCCCAGAATTTGGCCCGTTTTAGAGGTACAGCAGAAGGAATGATTTTCAGCAGTTTGATTGCTGTACCAAACTTACAACAGCTGATGAAGATAATCATCCAATGCTTTGAAATGTTTCTTGGGGTGGGGGTGGGGAGTGGAGTTTTTGTTTTTGGCTTGGTAGAGCTCACGTTCTTTGGTGGAATGGTGAGACCTCAGTTATGAAAGATAGGAAAGCATTGCCGCAGATGCCTGAAGGCTAAGCTGGAAACGAGCCTTACTTTATGTCTTTCTTCTGAGCTTCTCACGGGCACTTGCCTGAGGTAAGATATGGTACTAAATGATTCCACTTGGATCTGATCTGGCAAGTCTGACCATATCTGTCAAGTGTCTCTACTGTGCCATCATGAAATGCCAAGTGTTAGAGAATCAGACTTTAAGACGCCATTGCTTAGACAGCAGATACTGGCTCATCTCAAATTCTCAGCCATGAGATGGCTACTACTTAGAGAATATTTTCCAGGAATAGCAAGAGTAATAGCACTTACTATATACTGCTTTATAGAGCTTTACAGCCCTCTCTACACGGTTTGCAGAGTCAGCCTATTTCCCCCAACAATTTGGGTCCTCATTTTACCCACCTCGGAAAGATGGAAGGCTGAGTCAACCTTGAGCCTGGTGGGATTTGAACTGCCAAATTGTAGGCAGACAACAGGAAGCAGAAATGGCCTGTAGTACAGCACTCTAACCACTGCGCCACCAAATGCCAGTAAATTGTTGACATATGGCTGTTCCAAAGAGGTTTATGTGTTTGCTCAAATTTACCAGTAAACTCTGCTTTAGTTCACTGCTGCCCTTGAGAAGTCAGCTTATTCTGGTTCTAGAAAAGACCCATCAAACTGCCACGTTTTACCTTCTCACCTCCTCCTCCTCGTTCCTTTTCCTTGCAGAAAATTATCGCTTGCAGAGTGCCTACGAAAAACACCTCATCATCAAAATGGTCTTGGTAAGTTGAGCCTTTTGGCTTTTTGAAACTGTTCCGTTCCAGTTTTAAAAGTAGGACACCGTCTCAAAAATCCAGTAGGATGAGTTTCTCCAGATAGGGGCCTGTTACTTTTGATGGCTTTGGTTTTCTTTGGTGAACCTTGGTAAGAAAGTCCCTCAGTGAGCAAGATTACAGGTAGTCTCCAACTTACAACTGGTTGCTTAGGAATCACTTGAAGTTCTGATGGACCTATCTTGAAGATACTTATGACCCAGACTTGAAGTTCTGACGATCAGCCTTCTTTAGGGTCACATATCCAGACTTCAGGCGCTTGGCAAATGGTCATGTTATCTGGCAGTTTGCAGCGTATTTTACAAAAAATGGCCCTGTTTTGGCAAAACTAGGCCATAGCAAACAACAAGGGTTAACTTAATGACCACTGTATTTGCTTAATGGCCACCTTGTTCACTTAAGGACTTCTGCCAAAAAGTTCATAAGATCATGCGAGCAACTCACTTTACAACCATCACGTCGTAGCTCCATTACGATCATGATTCAAGGACTCCCTGTAATGCTGCTATTTAATACTGCTAATTATATTTATCCACCAAAATTTAATGGTGATGGGGTGTGCAAAAATGTACTCTCTCTCTTTCTTTATCTGGACTGTTTAGTCTCAATGAAGATTCATCTCATTTTGATTTTAGCGGACTATTTTTGTTCAATAATTCAGTAACAGCCCTTTGGTAGATTGCCCAAAACTAGAGATAAACAATGAGACAATCTTAATCCTGTCCCAGAGTTGCTTTTGCAACAGGTAACTGGACTTTCTGGTTTTTCTTTGAAGACGTTTTGCTTCTCATCCAAGAAACTTCTTCAGCTCTGAGCGGATGGTAGGGAATTTGCATTCTTTTTTGACCAGCTGTCTGAAAGGAGTATAAATCCTTCCATTCCCCACCATCCACTCAGAACTGAAGAAGCTTCTTGAATGAGAAGCAAAACATCTTCAAAGAAAAACCAGAAAGTCCAGTTGCCTCTTGAAAAAGCACCTTTGGGATAACTGTGAACTGGATGATTGGGAATCTCCATAGATATTTAGTCTTAATCTTGTTTAATCAACTGTCTCTTCTTATGGCTTGTTTCTCTCTTCTCCAAACAGTTTCAGTTTGTAAATTCATACCTAAGTCTTTTCTACATTGGATTCTACCTCAAAGACATGGACCGCCTCAAGGAGGTATGGCATTCTTGAATATGGGAGGCAACAGCCAAGGGAAAATGGGAAAGGGGTAAATTGCACTGGGCTCCATTACAACCAGAAACAGTGTTGGTCCAGGTAAATGTGCCATTTTTATCCGGATACGTTTAGGACCAAAAACGTCCCCCGGCTATTCAAAAAAGTTGCACCCCAAGAAAGCCAAGGACTATCAGCAACTTTTAATACATTCTTAACATGGTTTTCTTTCTTCCTTTCTTTTACGGGTTCTTTTAAGTTTTCATGTTTTTTTCTCTCTCTCTTTGTCTCTCTGTCTTGTCCGTATTGCCCTCCACAGCTCCTGCTCATCTTTTCTCTCTTCCAAAGCCTTGTGCGTCAGCTTAAAGACGCGGTCCTTCCCTCCATCACTCTCCAACTCCACCTCTATTTCATCTCCTTTAAGGGTTTGCTGATTTCTTCCTGGCATCTGGGCATCTCCAAAGTAGGATCCTGATGATGGAAGGAGTATGGAAGGGTGGGGTGAGGGTGAGGAGGAATAAGCAGGCTGCAGAACCTCAGCTTTAATCCCATTTATTTGGCCCGATGCATTTTAAGAAGACTTGCTTTCCCCTGACCAAAAAAAGGAGACGTTTGCTCTTACAACTCTGATCAAGATTTACTTAGGATTGATCAAAAATGATGAAACCGGCATGGGGGCTGAAAAGTCTTTCAGAATGGAAAGCAAAAAAAAGGAGTTTTGAAAGGAATTGGGTGCTCACGAGACCCCTGCCTTCAATTCTGTCAGAGTTTGTGCAACACATCTGACCTGCACACAAGTAAAATAATTCTGCAGGATTCATTTACATAAGAAAATTTCCTTATATACAATATCATACAGCAGAAGTCAGCATACCAATCTAGGGACACAGAAGCAATATTCACAGAAGCAAGTCGTGACAAAGTAGAGAGATACAGAGGCCTAGAAGCCTAGATTTATAGAGGCCTAGATTACAGAGGACAAACCAACTCTTACATACAATTCAGCAAGTCAAACCACACTCAGTCTTTTATGGCCCCATACAAACAAATACTATGTTTCCGTTTCCAAGCAGCCCCCATTGGCTGACCTGTTGCCATGTCTAATTCAGACAGTCGCCATTGGCAGACCTGTTGCCATGTGTAATCCAAACAGTCCCATTGGCTGACCTGTTGCCATGCCTAATCGAACAGTCTCCAATTGGCTGACCTGTTGCCATGTCTATTCCAGTTCATGAACTGGACTGACAAACTACACAAACTACAAAGTACACTGCCAAATTCCTTCAAGAAACTGATTTTGGACAAGATGGCATGGTTGTCCTTTGCATAGAAATAGGCTACTGGGGAAAAAATGGGGTTTGGTTCAAAGAGATGCACCTCTAGAATAGCCTTTTGTCTTCAATCCAAAGTGCTGCTTCATCCTAAGACTTAAAACAGCCCTTAGAAGTGAAATCACATATAGCAAACTACAGTCTTATGATCACTTTCTGGTAGCAGAAACTTAGTTTATTTCCAAACAATCAGAATTAAGATCAAGATTACAGGTATAATAATACATTTTGGAAAGAAAGATAGTTCCTAAATTTGCACACACCTGAATACTTACTGTTAGATTAATTTTGACTTTCTAAGGCTAGTTTCAACTAAATTTTTATTCTACGACTTAGTGCAAACTTATAGGAGCTTAGTCTTAGACTATTGTACCTTTCTCATAAAATTGCTTATACTTCTTTCTTAAACTTTATAACTTAATTTTTTTCTCCAAATGATGTCCAGTGATGATGATGATAGATTTGTATCAGCAAACAACCTCAGTTAGAAAATTAGATGTAAGGAAACTAGAGAAATAACATCAGCATATGATTTTAATCTGTTTAAATGGTTACTTTTTAAGAAGCAAGTAAAGTTAGTTTCTAAATAATTTATAAAAGTTTGCCTACTTCTCACAAATGCATTTTTTTTTACTTTTTTTTGCTTTTGAAGCTTAGAATCAGGATGGAAGGGCTGGAGGGATCATATGATAATTGACTCCAAAGTTTCTCGATTTTGACAACTTTAAGATGTGCAGACTTCAGTTTCCAGAATCCCTCAGCTAACATGTCGCTAACATTGAGAAACATGGACCTCGCCCAATCACTACATCAACCCCAAGACCATCCATCCTTGTTTGTTCCATTGTTGACCAGTTTTTACCATTAGGAAAAATTTTGCCAATGTCCACCCAATTATATGACCCTTTTCGTCTGGCAGTTGTTAAGTGTATCTGTGGTATTATGTGAACCCATTGTTTGCTGTGGGGCATTTTTGCTGAAAACTGGAAATGAACTTCAGTTTTCAGCAAAAATGTTGTAAACTGTGGTCACATAACTGCAGAACACTGAAAGTGGTCCTAAACGTGAACTGGTGGCCAAGTGTCCAAAATACAGTCACGTGACTGTGAAAGAAGCCTGGCCATCAAAACCAGGTTTTAAGTACTTTTGGGGGGTTGGTTGTAAGTTCAAATGGTCGCTAGTTCATAAGTCAAAATGTAAAATGTATCTATAGAAACCCCTGTTACAAAGAAAACTTTCTTACAACTGATAAGGGTGTAATATAACAAGGAGGGAGAAATTCCCAACCATGTTCCTGGACTCCACATGTTCTTCAAAGCAATTCATAAAAATTGGTGAGTTGTCACAGCTTTGTTGGATGTGAGCTCATTTAGTCAGGCAAAAGAGAAGGTGAAAGCTAAGCTAAGGTAGTAGAGAGTAAATTATGTAAAGAATGAAGGGCAACCTCAAATGTTTTTGTCTTCTGATACTTTATGATTCATCATAGCCATCACAACAATCATTTTGTGAGTGTATCCACAACATCCTCTCAAAATTTGAAATACATCCTCTAGAACAAAAAGTTTTGGAGGCTCTTGCTCTCTACATGACACTCTGCCAATTTGCAATGTAGCTGAGGATTGAGGTTCCCCTTAGAATAGTATGTATAGGATAGCCTGATGTTCGACTCCAGAGTTGAGTAGCTGATTCTACTAAGGAACAACTGACTAAGAATGACAGGCAGGGAGCACTTTTTCCCACTTCATTGGCCAAAATAGATGCTTCAGTGTGTCCAGCTGATTGACCATCTCACAACTCCCCCAAGATATGAGGAATAGAGGGAATATTGTGAGCAAAAGGAAGAGCAGCTACCAAGACAACAGTCAGATAAACAAAAGCTGAATCCAGGGTAAAACTGTAATCCGAAAAATCATCTCCCTAGTTCTCATGAAGATGAAGTGTTACTACCACTTTGTAATGCCTTGGTAAGACCACACTTGGAATACTGCGTCTAGCTTTGGTTGTAACAATGTAAAAAAGATGTTGAGACTCTAGAAAGAGTGCAGAGAAGAAGAACAACAAAGATGATTAGAGGACTGGAGGCTGAAACATAAAAAGAATAGTCGCTGAAATTGGGTAAGTCTAGTTTAATTAAAAGAAGGACTAGGGGTGACATCGCCATCTTCCAAAATGTAAGAGGGTGCCCCAAAGAAAAGGGGGTCAACCTATTCTCCAAAGCACCTGGGGGGCAAGACAAGAAGTAATGGATGGAAACTAATCAAAGAAAGAACCAACCTAGAACTAAGCAGAAATTTCCTGACAGAAATCAATGGCATAAATTGCCTCCAGAAGTTGTGAATGCTTCAATACTGGAGGTTTTCAAGAAGAGATTGGACATCCATTTGTCTGAAATGGTATAGGGGCTCCTGCCTGAGCGGGAGGATTGCACTAGAACAGGGGTCTCCAACCTTGGCAACTTTAAGACTTGTGGACTTCAACTCCCAGAATTCTGGGAGTTGAAGTCCACAAGTCTTAAAGTTGCCAAGGTTGGAGATCCCTGGACTAGAAGACCTCCATGATCCCACCCAATTCTGTTATTCTGTTATACAAAGGGAGGGAAGGAAGGAGGCGCCAAGTGCATTCAGACTTGTAAGACTCTTGATACCATAACCTCATGATAAAAGTAGTAATGATCTGCATGACTTTTGCTTCCTAGTCTTGCCTGTGCCGAAGGGCTAATACCTGGATGCTTTACTCTTCCCTCCTGCCTCTTTCAGATGCTGGCTACACTCCTCATTACCCGCCAGTTCTTGCAGAATATCAAGGAAGTCTCTCAGCCCCACTTATACAGCAAGTTCAAGCGTGGTGACTTCAGTATGCAAAACCTTCGGGAGGTGACCCACACCTTCTTCCGCCTGCTGACCCAGAAGTACACCTTCACCACTTCGTGCGGCACCAACCCTCGGCATCCCAGGTATGGTGACTCGCCGGTGGGCCACAGGCCAAAGGTCCATGAGGCCCCAGAGGGGGCCGTCAAGGGGGAGAAGAAATGCCTCAATGGAGGGTGCGGCGTGCCTGAAGAAGAGGACGAGGAGAAGAAGGAATCGGACTCAGAAGACGAGAGCATCATTGACTGTGGGCTGAAGCTGAAAAAAGTGAGCTTTATTGAAAAGGCTGACCGCAAAACGGGGGATCCCAGTCTAGAGGACATGAGTTTCTTGGAAGAAGGTAGCCCCACCATGGTGGAGAAAGGGATGGACCCCTCCTCTGTCTTTGAGCTGTGCGAGGATGATGATGAGAGCGATGAAGCCTCAGAGAGCCCGTTTAAGGCCCTCCCGGATGTTAAGGAGCCAGCTGTTACCATGCGGACTCGAAGGCCGCGGGTGGGCAAGAACCTCACAGAAGGCGAGGAAGAAGAGGAGGAGGATGGTTCTGGGAATCGAAGACAGGCCCGGTCCTCCTGGATCGATCCACCAGAGGAGAACTACACCACGCAGCTTGCCCAAGCCGAAGTGGAGAGTTGCATGAAAAAATATGAGGTAAGACCAGATGTGCTGCTTCTCTGACTAAGCAAGCAGGCTATTCATGTGATTATTGATTAATTAAGTCTGTTTAATTAATTGGCATTTGGACCTTTCTTTTTAAAAAAACTATCCCCTGCAAAAGATGGTGAGTTTTGAAAGTTAGTCATGTTCAGAGTATTGCAGCGTAAATTCAGTGCCAGAAAATTAAACACAGATGGCTGAAACTTCATTTAACTTCTTTATAAGCACAAGTAAAATTTTACAATTCCAGTTGTAGATTTTTTCAACATGGAGCAAACTCAAATGGAAACAGACATGTTACAAGCAACTCAACTCCAGCAGACAAACAAGCAAGTTAGTTTCTCTTTCAATAGACAGACTCAGAGCTTAACATAGCTTCGGTGCTGCAGCCCTTAATATAGAGCCACACCTAGGCTACTTCTAGTTTCAGTTTCCAAACAGTCCTCATTGGCTGACTTAGTTGCTATGCCTATTCATTGGTTGACCTTGTTACCATGCTCTGTTCCAGTTCATGAATATACTCTTGACAAGTGTGTTTTCTATCTTTGGAACTTCTTCCCTGCAAAAGAAAAAAAATGCGGCTTCAGACACCCAGTGCTAAACTTTGGAATCAAAATAGTTTAGAAAAGAACAAATGAATGAAGTGCTTCGTGGGCTTTGTAGTTCTCTCTTGCACATGCACACACAAGACATCCCAACATTCTGATTCTCTCCCAACCTAGGACACTTTTCAAGATTACCAGGAGATGTTCATCCAATTTGGCTACGTGGTCCTTTTCTCGTCGGCTTTTCCCTTGGCTGCAATGTGTGCCCTCATCAACAATATCATTGAAATCCGGAGCGATGCCTTCAAGTTGTGCACGGGACTCCAACGGCCCTTCGGGCAGCGGGTGGAAAGCATTGGAGAGTGGCAGGTAAGCCTGGCTTTTCCATCTGGCTGCAATTGACCAGTGGAAGGGCTTGCCTTCGCGGGGGGTGCTCCATCACTGGAGGCCTTTTAAGAAAAAAATTGGACAGTCCTTTGGAATAGCAGTAGCAATAGCACTTAGACTTATATACTTTTTTCCATTTTCTTAATAAATAAATAGCAATAGCACTTAGACTTATATACTTTTTTGCATTTTCTTAATAAATAAATAGCAATAGCACTTAGACTTATATACTTTTTTCCATTTTCTTAATAAATAAATAGCAATAGCACTTAGACTTATATACCGCTTTATAGTGCTTTCCAGCCCTCTCTAAGCGGTTTTACAGAGTCAGCCTATTGCCCCCAACAATCTGGGTCCTCATTTTACCCATCTCGGAAGGATGGAAGGCTGAGTCAACCTTGAGCCTGGTGAGATTCGAACTGCTAAATTGCAGGCAGCAGATCTGGCCTGCAGTACTGCACTCTAACCACTGCACTACCATGGCTCATGGTATAAGGTTTCCTGCTTTCATTGAGGGCTGCATCAGGGTTGAGTTTGACTTTGGGGGGGGGGGCGGGGGGGGCATGGCCAGCTCTACATCACTTGTGTTGGGGGCACCTCTGGTGACCCCAGTGCTCTGCCAGAGAAAACAGGCTCCCGAGCTCCATTTTCGGCTGCAACAGCCTCCTGCAACTGTCTACCAGCGAAAACAGAGCTCAGGAGGGCCGCCTGCAGCTCTCCCAAGCTCCCTTTTTGCTGGCAGAGGCACCGCGGGCCAGTCCTTTGCTGTTTCCAAAATGGGCCCATGGGCCAGTTCTAAGCATCCCACAGGCCGGCTCCGAGTCCCGGGCCGTGAGTTTGACACCCCTGCTGTACATTATACAGTTTTTCTTTCCAAGTTGCTAAAAAAGAGAATGATTTTTCTCAAGTCAGTCCCTGAAAGGGCTTCATTTTTTTTTAAAAAAAAAAGGCCTTTTCCCTCCCCCTCTGCAGAAAGTGATGGAAGCCATGGGCGTCCTGGCCATTGTGGTGAACTGTTACCTGATTGGCCAGTGTGGGCAGCTGCAGCGTCTTTTTCCCTGGCTGAGTCCTGAAGGTGCTATAATCTCTGTGGTGGTGCTAGAGGTAAGAGTGTGATCAGCTTCTTCTTCTTTTCCTCTGTAGGTAGTCCTTGACTTACATCCATTCGTTTAGTGACAGTTTGAAGTTACGACAGCAGCACTGAAAAAAGTGTCTTATGACTGTTTTTCACACCATCGCATCCACGGCCACATAATCCAAATTCAGACGCTTGGCAACTGACTCATATTTATGACGGTTGCAATGTCTCCCAGGGTCATGTGATCACCTCTTGCGACCTTCTGACAAGCAGAGTCATTTAGGAAGCTAGACTTGCTTAACAACCATGTGACTAACTTAACAACTGAAGAGATTCACTTAGTTTTGGCACGAGAGATCAAAAAATGAGGCAAAACTCACTTAACGGTTGTCTCGTTTAGCAATGGAAATTTTGGGCTCAATTGTGATCATAAGTCGAAAACTTCCTGTATTATTTCTTTGGTGGACTTGCCAACCTCTTTTTTTTTTCTGTATATTTCGTATTTCTCCAAGTACTGAGAAAGAACAGAGGACATTTAGAAGAAGTGCTGATACTTAGATTGTGATTACGGTGCAGTGTTTTTGTTTTACTTTTTTTAATTATTATTTTATTTATTGGTAGTTTATTATGGTTGTGATAAGCCTGCGCTCAGAGTTGTGTAAGATGGGCAGCCATATAACTTTTTAAAATAAATATGTTGCTGGATTAAAGGCAGGAATAATGGTTGCACTCATTTTATTCATCTTAACACTCAACATTATACACTCCAGACCTCAATAATACATGCAACAAAAATTATTACATAAAAATGCTGGATTCAGAATTGGGAAGAACACTCAGGAAGTGCATTCTTGAGAAATAAGAGATAACTTACTTAATGACAAGATTGCTATCAGGCTTAAAACCGAGAATGATACATGGCAGGCAGTTCTTTATTGTTTCATACCCATAGACAAAATAAATCTTGCCAGACTGAGGACTCCACTATCTGCATCTACAACATACTCTGTGAACCACAGATACTCTTCGACTTATGACCACAATTGAACCCAACATTTATGTTGCTAAATGAGACATTGGTTAAATGAGTCCCCACCCCCATTTTAAGACCTTTCTTGCCACAGTTGCTAAGTGCATCACTGCAGTTGTTGAGTTATGAACACGGTTGTTAAATGAATCCGGCTTTCCCATTGGCTTTGCATGTCAGAAGGTCATCCTTTGACTCCGGGACATTGCAATCATTATAAATAGGAATCAGTTGCAAAGCGTTTGAATTTTGATCGGCTGACCATGGGGATAAGAGTGAAAAGGGTCATAAGTCACTTTTTTTAAATGCCATTGTAACTTTGAAAGGTCACTAAATGAACTGTTGTAAGTTGAGGGCTGCCTGTATTAGGGAGGGGCTGTCTTCATCCTCTTTCTCTCACACATAATACTGCCTCTTACTCCTCTGAAGTAACTCCTCTTACCCCCTCCCTCCTGGGAATCCACCCTTCTTGCTACCGTCCATTGCAAGTGCCCCAGAGACAGTCCTGTCCTCTGGCCTGGGAAATGAGCCAGCGCTTAGGAGAAAACTTGGAAAGTGGGAATTGAATGTACCTTTGGGAATATTTTGGTCACATCATGCAAAGGCAAGTCATTGGCAAAGATCCTGATGTCTGGAAACATTGAAGGCAATGGAAAAAAGCCAAGAGATTAAATACCATAATTGGTGACTCATCTCACAAGATCTCAGTCTAATGACTACTGAACAGCCCTGGTGAAGTGACATCTGTTACATCATGAGGGGTTAGAAGCAACTGAACAACAATCTGTTTCCTGTCACAGATCTACACATTATGCCCAGGTCTGAGTTTAGCAGTCTCACTTTCAGTTAGTAGTATAAGATCTCAAGTGATAACACTGAAAAATTGAAAGATACTAGACATTAATTCAATGTCAGAGTTCTTGCAGACCTTGCATGTTTGAGACCTTGCACAATTTCAGCCCATTTTTAAAATTACAAATATAATTTTTCATTGAAGCAATTTGGGTGGGGGCGGTGTACTGTAGATCAGGGCTCTCCAACCTTGGCAACTTTAAGACTTCTGGACTTTAACTCCCAGAATTCCTCAGCCAGCAAAGCTTGCCAAGGTTGGAGACCCCTGCTGTAGACAATATCTGGTTACAGGTGTAACAGAGGCCGTGGCGCCTGCAGGTAATGTCTGATGACCTTTTGTCATAAGGGCCCAGAGATGGTATTCAGCCGGTTCTGACCGATTCTGTCGTACTGGTAGCGGAAATTTGGACCACTTCAGAGAACTGGCAAATTCCACCTCTGGCTGGCCCCACCCATCCACCCCTGCTCTATCCCATTCTTTATTCCATTGTTTCTTAGCTCAGCTGATTCGCAGGGCAGAACAGATTGCCGCGCCTCAGCTGAGCTAAAAACCAGCAGGATGCAAATTGGAATCCCACTGCTGTAAGGGCCGAGGCATTTTTGTTATACCCTGTAGCTCATTTTGCTTATATAAGTTTCCATAGATACAAATGAGATTAAAAGTTTTAAAAAAAAACCTCTTATGATAAAACCCAAATGTTGATTTTAGTTTGATAACTATCTTAAAAAAACATTTCTTCTGATAGCACCTGGTTGTTGATGTTCCGTATTGTTGTATGTGTGTGAACACAACTTGCTTTCTGCTCCTTTCTGTCCACTCCACTGATAATCAGCTCCAGAGGAAGGCAAAACTCCTTTATTGAGATTGGATGTAATGGCAGAATTTTGCAAGTCTGATATAGGTATCATACTGTACATCTCTCCCTTCCTTATACTCCTGTGAACTAAGGAAATGTCTGAGCCTCTTCTAAATACGATCTGTTTGAGCTGAACTTCCTATACATATTTGCGTATAAACCAATCCTCACATTTTTAGCAAAAATACCATGAAAAATATACCAACTGTTGATAAGCCAATGATAAAGATGAAAACATACGTACATACTTTTACTCTTTACAGCCTGACTTTCTTCTCTCCACAGCATTTTGCCCTTTTGCTCAAATATATCATCCAAGTCGCAATTCCTGATATCCCAGCCTGGGTTGCAGAAGAGATGGCTAAACTCGAATACCAGAGGCGGGAAGCCTTTAAGGTGAGTCTCACAAGAGAGATTGCACAACGTGGAGCTCTCTCTCTCTCTCTTTTTTTGGAATATAGGTAGTCCTCCATAAGATGGTTTTAGTCTGGGTTGTCCATTTGGTTTAAGGTTTTTTTTAAGCTGGTTTGTTACGGTTTTTCAAGTGCAGGTGGTCCTCGATCTACAACCACAGTTGAGTCCAAAATTCTTGTTCCTAAGTGAGACAAGTGGCTTTTGCCTCATTTTATTATCTTTCTTGCCTGAGTTCTTACATGAAACACTGCAGTTGTTGGAGTTAGTAACACGGTTGTTCCATGAATCCGGCTTCCCCATTGACTTTGCATGGCAGTAGGTGACAAAAGGTAATCTTATGAGACTCTGGGACATGGCAACCGTCCTAAATATGAATCAGTTGCCAAGTGTCTTGAGTTTTGATCATGTGACCCTGGGGATGCCGCAACCGTTGTAAGGGTGAAAAACGATCATAAGTCAGTTGTAACTTCAAACATCACTAAATGAACTGTTGTAAATCAAGGATTACCTGTACACTAGTCTGAGTCCATGGGAGTTGGGCAGCTAATAAATTCAAAGAAATAAATAATAATAAAAAGCTAGATTCTTGGAAAGGAATCTAGATTTATTGAAAGGGGGAAAATGGTTATTTAAAAAAAAATTCCTGGAAACTGGAAATGTGTACTTAGGCAGTGGTGGGATTCAAAAAATTTTTTACTACCGATTCTTTGAGCGTGGCTTGGTGGGCATGGGTGTCTTGGTGGGAGTGGCAGGAGAAGGATACTGTAAAATCTCCATTCCCTCCCCACTCCTGGGGAAGGATACTGTAAAATCCTCCCCACCCCACTAACCTGCTTCCCAGCTCCATTTTCCTGTGCAGGGCAACAAAAGAAGACCAGCTGATCAGGTGGGACTCAATGGGAGGCAGAGAATAGATGGGGGTGGGGCCAGTCAGAGGTGGCATTTGCCGGTTCTCCAAACTACTCAAAAATTTTCACTAGCAGTTCCCCAAAACTGCTCAGAACCTGCTGAATACCACCTCTGTACTTAGGCCTCTGTTGACCAGTGAGTAGCTACGATCCTTTTGATCGTCTTTTAAACTGACTCAATCAAAAAGGATATTATCTCCCAGTTGTCACAAATGAAAAGAATCTCTTCCTGCCCCGCTGTATTTTGCAAGTAGCTGTTCCCACTCCCCAATAATTCCATTTACTTATTTGCAAATTACCCATCATTGCATTTGATTTAAGAATGTGACCTTTAAGGTCAATTCAAGCAGTAAAGTATGGAGCGCAATGGCAACTTATAGGATAATGCGTGCTAATTTCAGAGCTTGTGTCCTTGCCCCACCAGGTGATCACCTTTTGGAAGGATAGTTTAATGAAAGTAGTCCTTGATTTACAACTGTTCATTTAGTGAATATCTGAAGTTATAACGGCACTGAAAAAATAACTTATGACCATTTTTCACACTTAATGACTGTTTGTAGTATCCCCATGGTCATGTGATCAAAATTCAGACGCTTGGCAACTGACTCATATTTATGACAGTTACAGTGTCTCAGGGTTATGTAATAACTTTTTGTGGCCTTCAACAAGCAAAGTCAACAGGGAAGCCAGTTTCACTTAACGACCGTGTTACTAATTTAACAAGTGCAGTGATTGCCACAATTGTGGCAAAAAGGTCATAAAATGGGGCAAAACTCATTTACAGACTTACAGATTAATCAGAGTTGGAAGGGACCTTATAGATCATCTAGTCCAACCCCCCGCCCAAGCAGGAGACCCTACACCATTTCTGATAAATGGCAGTCCAATCTCTTTGTAAGATTGGACTCATTTAACAACTGGCTCACTTAGCAAACAGAAATTTTGGTCTCAATTGTGGTCATAAGTCGAGGACTACCTGTAGTGTGTGGACTTACGACCACAACTGAGCCCAAAATTTCTTGGTTAAGCTTTGGTTAATTTTGCCCCATTTTACAACTTTTCTTTGGCACAGTTGCTAAGTGAATCCCTGCACTTGTTAAGTTAGTAACCCGGTCGTTAAGTGAATCTGGCTTCCCCATTGACTTTGCTTGTCGAAAGGTTGCCAAAGGGGAATCACGTGACCCTGGGATACTGCAACCGTCATATATGTGAGTCACTTGTCCAGCATCCGAATCTTGATCATGTGGACCAGGGGAAATGCGACACTGGTTGTGAGTGCAAAAAATGGTCATAAGTCAGCCTTTGTCAGTGCCATCGTAACTTTGAACGGTCACTAAACCAACTGTTGTACGTCAAGGATGGCCTGTCTTAAAAAAACAAAGGGGATAATAAGAGCCCCGTGCCCCTGATTTTATCCCGTGTGTGAAAAAGGACAGAAACTCTTCAGGGGAAAAGAGAAGGGGAAGTTGTGGGAGGCTGCAAAGAAGTGAGACGATTAATTCTTGTGCCGCTATTCCTCCCCAGAAGCATGAACGACAGGCCCAGCACCACTTCCAACAACAACAGCGTCGTAAACGGGAGGAAGAGGAGCGTCAGCGCCACGCCGAATATCATGCCCGGAAAGAACGGGAGAGCAGCCGGGAGGAAGGCAAGGCTAATAGTGGTGGGCAGGATCCTGGACACGAGAAGAGCCAGCCCAAAGGGAAGGGTTCAGGAGGGTCGAGCCACGGATCCGAGAAACCCAAACGGCCCAGCTCCCTCCTGGCCACCAACAACGTCATGAAGCTCAAGCAGATCATCCCTCTACAGGGCAAGTTTTTATCAGGGAGCACGGGGGCAGCTGGCACCGGGACGGCCCGCTTACCCCAGTCCCCCACTAGTACTGATAACAAACTACCTGGGTTCCTTAGTTTCAAGTTCCTTAAGTCCCCAGAGACAAAACGGGAAGCCAACACCGAGAAGGTGCAGTCACCCACTAAGCCTTTCAACCCCAGCAAACTGTTCAACTTCACCAAATCCGAAGGGGGCAATGGGGCATCGTCCCCTCCGCGGCCCGGCCCTTCGGCAGATGCAGGCGAAAAGCCTTTGGCCAGCAGATCCCATCTCAACGGGTTGGCAGATGAGGAAGTGTCTGAGGACCTGGAAATACGAACAGTGGTGGAGGAGGAGGGGCCGAGCCACAAACTCTAACCAAGATGTTAGGGCGTGAGAGCTGGGAAGAGGGATGAAGAGGGAAGGCATGGGTTGCTAGTTGGTTCCTCAAGCAGAACTGGGGCAGCCTCTGAGTCGAGTTGGGAGAGGTCTGCTGGGTCTTTCAGCCCCTTTCCAAGCAATTTCAGGGCAGCCCTTGCTGAGATTTACACTGGGGAAAAAGAAAGTTGAAGATGGTTCCAGGGAGGCTTTGATGGCTTTGACCAGGAGGCTCAGTTCTGATATGGATGGTTATTGATCTGAGTCAGATTTTAAACCGAGAATTCCCAAAAGAATAAGGAAAGCAAAGGAATTGCAAGTTAGAAGTGAAGGATATGGAGCAGAGGGTAGAGGGGACTTCCACTAACCTTTAACAGGTTATTTTACATATCTTTCTCCTTATTTTATCAGAGCTTGGGCCAGGAAAGCATCCTAGATTTTCTAAATGTTAACCCACATTCAGAATTTCCAGATGCATCTCTGTCTTTAACCCGGATGGACAAGACTGCAAAAAAGTTGGTGCAATGCTTTGTTTAAGAAGTCACAACCTTTAATCTTTAACCTTTAATGACCTTTAAGTCATTAATCTTCATTGGAGTGTTTTTACTTTCCCTCCAAGAGCCCTTTCAGGTATTAGATAGAATTTCAGCCATAGCTAGTGTAGTCTTTCCCTGGATGTAAATATTTTGAAAAGAGAGACACAAATACTAGAATCTGATGGGAGGAAGCTTTGCATTACTTTCCCCTCCTTCCATTTAAATCATAGATCAGGGGTGTCCAACCTTGGCAACTTTAAGACTTGTGGACTTCCTGCCCACCAGCAAAGCTGGCTGAGGAATTCTGGGAGTTGAAGTCCACAAGTCTTAAAGTTGCCAAGGTTGGACACCCCTGTCATAGATGATCCCCACACAGTCCATTTCTGCTTGAAGAACAGCCTGATGTGGCAGCAAAGCATAGGATTTTGAGGAGGCTGGAAGGGGAGAGGGAAGATTGGAACCATTGTCCATGCATGATTGACATCTCTTGCACTAAAACTGAACAAAAAACCCACAGTGACTTTCATGTTTCCGAGACAAAAGCTACAGCAGTCGATCAAAAAGAAAGAAAGAAAGAAAGAAAGAAAAAGAATTGGGGCAAGTAGCATTAAGCGTCTTCGGAACAAAGATCTACCACCTATTTTCTTTCTACAAACTTAGTAATAAAGAAAACAAGAAATAAAGGGATGAGGGGATAAAAATCTAATTTGGAAGGCACTATTATTAATGATTATTAATTTTTTTGCAATAAGGACCTTGACCTGTGACAGGCTGTGCCAAGGAAATTTTTCTCAATTTGCCGCTTAATCGGGAAAGCAGATATAGGTAGTCCTCAACTTACAATCACCATTGGGATCGGAGTTTCCATCACTAAGTGATATGGTCATAAAGTGAGACACGCCCTATTTTTATCACCTTTTGCCATGGTCATCAAGGAAATCGCTCAACTGTTAAACTAATCTGGCGGGTTTCCCACCCCACCCCGCCCTATTAACTTTGCTTGTTGGTAATCCTCTGGGAAGATCACTATGGTGATCTCATAAATCTTGTGGGACACAGCAACTGTCGTAAGTACACCCTTCTTGCCAAACGCACAAATGACTATGAGGCTGCTACAACAGCCCTAAGTGCAATGGCTGGTCACAAGTCACTTCTTTCAGCGCCATCATAATTTTGAACAGTTGTTAAACGAATGGTCCTAAGTCAAGGATTACCTGTAAATTGAGCTAATAGAATAATGACTTCATTGAGAAATCCATGCAGTTGGTCTTGCCAGAATATGGAAGAGTTCTCTGCTGCCGCTGTTGCTGCCTTCTGAAATACTTCTTTCAGATTCCGTGTCCATCCTGGACACCGGGGATTTCCCGGTCATTTCTTTACCAATATTAACCATATTAACCAGTTCAGACCTGCTTGGCTTTTTAAATATGTAGGTGCACCCACTTGCTGAGTTGAGAGGGAAGAGTTTGAGCTAAAAGATAGAAAATCCAGAATGAACATCGAAATAAATAGGAGAGAGAGAGAAGGGAATTTTCTCATTAATCTGCCTCAAGTAGATAATAGCTGTAGTCATCACCTTCAGGAACGTTCTAACACTTTGGAAATGGGGTGGGTAAGAATTTTTTTTTTCTTTTAATCAGGTAGTGTGTCTTCGCCCTGCGGCCTAAATTTCTCACAACTGGTCTGAATAGGAAGGGTGAGGGGAAATCCTCCCTTTATCTGGCAGCCGCTTTTAAGATGCAAATCAGTGTCAAAAAAACTTGTCTTTTTTTTTTGTTTCTTTAAAAAAAAAGCAATTGACCCCCCCAGCCAAAATATAGCAGCATCCCTTGATTTCCAGGCTTTGTAGAATCTCTGAACGTAGTTTTGTTAAGCAGGAGGGCTGTTGCAGAGAACAGGCATGGCCTTTGCTCACCCCCCCCCCCCCAAAAAAAATCTCACCCGACTTAAGTGAGCTGGAAGTGGCCAACTTAGCAACACAGATTTACGGAGGCAGCATCTCGAGCTTTTGTCGGCTTCCCCAAATTAAAGGAAAACTGCTTTGTCTTTTCTTTACTAGTCCAAAGGAGCCGGTCGCTTTGCAGGACCGAAAAGAAGTGACTCTAAAGGAAGGGATTTCTCTTGTCTTCTATACACAACCCCGTCCTTCTCCGGAGCAATTTGCCATCGCCGCAATACATAACTGACTGCTAATACATTTGCTCCTCACAAGCCATTGTAGTGATAAGGTTGGAGAGGGATTTCCAACAGGTGCTGGCCACCTTTCTGGCCTGCTCCCCCCCAAAAAAGCCCTTAGAGGATTTTCAACTACTAAATCCTCCAAGGGGGGGAAAAACAACCAAAAAAACCCCACCCCCCAATAAGTGAGCTCCGATGTCTCTCCTCCGAATCACTCCTTTGCCTGATGGTGAAGCCAAGTGCTGGCCTAGCTGTATTTTCACCCACGCCAGAATGCCAAAAAAAGGGGACTGACCTGCATGGCTTTGATGCTCAAAGCTTTCTCTCTTTCTTTTTTTGCGGTGGCATCACTTTCAAGCTGTTTCGCAAGAGCAATAACACAACGCTAGCAGCTACCAAGTCCATTGCTGGATGCCAGCTCCATTGGATGGGTGCCAAGGAAATAACCAGGAGAGAAAGACTGGTATGCTGCTGGCTTGGACTCCTCCGGGACACGTGTGGGTTTTTCACCATGGCTTTTCTGTCTCTTCTATCAAGTTGGCAGAAGAGAACCCCACTCGCAGCTCTTAGCTGTGACACCAAGGATTATTCTCTGCTCTTGGTGGACCTGCCTGCGTTTCATTCCCTAGCTAAAATGGACCACTTTCATTCTGCTGAATGGTTGGAGTACTAGAGGTCACCCGGATAATCAATCCATTCTCCTTCTGCTTCTTCACTGCCTAAGCACGGAATGCGTTTTCCCAGTGACCCAGCCGGCGTTCATTCATATTTGCCATGCCCAGCCAACCAAAGCTTAGCAAAATGGGGGCAGTTCACAGAAAGGCATGACTTGAATGCACCATGAACCCTCCCAAGCCAGATGGGATTTGAGGTGGGCAGGAAGGCTCCCTTCTCCTCTCGTGCCCTTCCAATTCTGCAGCACCCTAGGCCCAACTCAGATACTGAACTCAAGAGTACCTACAAAAGCACTGGTCTCTTTAATGTCTTACTCTTCTTGAGCAATTCACTGTACCAGAGGGGATTTTTTTTTTATAAAAAAAACAACGGGAGGAAAGCAAAGGGGACTATTTTTATTTATTGATTGATTTGCTGCATTCTAATTTATTTCTGTGACTTGAAGACAAGAAGGGTGGGAGAATCTCAATTTCTTTTTGAGTTATTTTTGTAAATTTGGCAGAAATGCAATAAAATTATATTTCAACAAAAGGAATAAAATTCGGGTCAGGGCGGGGCAGACACCAGCAGCTTCTTCAGCATTTATTTATACAAGGCCCTCACCAATAACTTTTTGCTACACTCACAGGATACATTATAAGGAGATTTAATTTATATGTCACCCATCTCATCACCCAAGCGACTCTGGGTGGTTAATCTGAAACCTATCGAATTTGATTTAGTCAGCCCTATATATTGTTATATAAATTGTGACTTTACAAGGGCCACTCCCTTGGCTGGTCCACAGAAAAGGCTGTGTCAAATTCAAGCCATGGTACCACCTACTGCAGTGCATAAAAGCAGCCACTGCCTTAAAATTCTACCTTTTAAGGCAATTAGTGAGGCTTCAAGACAGCTTTAAAAATAGGTTTCCTGAAGTTTAATTTGATTATGTGCATACAGCGAGTATGAGAATGTGTATAACTTGTGAATCAGAGGTGTAGATTTGCATGTGCCTTCAAGTCAGTCTTGACTCCTAGTGATTGCTTGGAGCAGCCTTGTCAAGGTTTTTCAGAAGTGGTTTGCCATTGCCTCCTTTTTAAGACTGAAAGAGTGATGGGCCCAAGATCTCCCTGTTCGCTTTGTGCTTAAGGTGGCACGACACAAGATTCTCCCGTTTTTTTAGCCACTGCACCAAACTGGCTCTTTTAGAAATATAACCATGTGTTAATTGTGTTGCTGGAGTTACACTTTGCAACTGCTTAAAATAACCTTTGGTGACCCTGATCCAGCTAAAAGCAATCTGGCTTAGTCTCTTGGGCTAAGCAAGAGATCTTTTTAGGGCACATTTTGAACTTTGAGAATATGGCACATGTTCCCACAAAATCTCTTTGGGGGAAGAGGCTGCCCACTCACAGAATGGTTGACATGAGGGATGTGAGTCCTTCATGCAACCTTTTCTGCTGGAGGTGGTACTCTGCTAGGCAACAAGCCTATTGCTCACTTCTTTAACTAAAGGGTTTCCTAAAAAATTGTCCGATGACCCATGGAATTTTATGGGTTCTATGAAAGGCGTTGAGGTGAATACGGACAATCCTAGAGTTAACGCCATGGATCATTATGTTAAAATACAGCCAGATTCTAGGTCTCAACTGCAACAATTCTTGGCAGCCACTATTTTTTGCTATAGTCTACTGGTTATCTGTGTTTGCAGCCCTAATTCAGCTGTCCTATCTTAGGTATCAGAGATTTGTCAGATCTTGGGAACTACAGAAATCTACTCACTGTTTTGATTATATTCTATCAAATTCAAAGACTTATAGCAACCACAGACAAATCTTCCAGAATGATCTTCCCTAAAACTGACCCTTCGTGTCTTTATTCATTCATTTGGGTTCACTTTATGCAAAAAAAAACAACCCACCATTCATATTTAACAGACACTGGGTTTAGCTGATCCCTCTTTCCTTTTATTAATCGACACAGCTATAGCAAGCTGGGTTTGTGCATTTTGTTGAGTCGAAACCAAACCACTCGTATTATGGTTTATAGATTGGAAGGTAAAAGAATTTCACAGTGAAATTAATGCACAGCCAAACAAGAAAGCAAAGTCATGAGCTGCCTGCCACCCCAAATCTGATGTTCTCGCTCTGTCATTTGAAACTAGGACCCTGTTGGCTTTGCACTATGTAATCTTACAGCTATGAATTGGGCAGGCCATGGTTCCAGTTCCACAATCACATATTGCCGTTGCTGACAAACAAAGTTGAATGTGTTGATGGTATACTACAAAGACACTGTTTTTCAAGCCACATAAAGTCCTCATATATATATATAAAATTCCAATCAAATTAAGTAAAAAGATTAGTTTTACTTTTACATTTAGAATTTAGAAATCAACAGAGTACATTCTTCAAGTGGGGCAGAATCCACTAAAACCAAATTATGTTTCCTAAATTACAAAGTATTGCACATGCATAATTTGAAATGCATCAATACAGCTTGCAGAATTCATCAAAACACACCATCATCTGACTTGGTGCACAGTGTGAACTAGGCCCATTGGGGATTCCCCCAAATCTGTATTAAAGATGATGCTAGTTTATTACTTGGCAATGAAAACATTTGGATACTGCTTTTCACTGTAAAAACCTAGCAGCGATTACAACTATCACAAAAAAGAAGGTAAAAAACATCCATTAAAAGAATTAGGGAGTTTTAGCTATTGAGAAATGGTAACACAAAAAGGATGCACTTTTACATCGAGATAAAATATACCAGAGTTGGGCTCTTTGAGTGCAATTTATTTGATTTTTTAATCCCACCTTTATTTTATAAAGTGGCTAACATGCACAATGCGCCTTCCTTCTATTTTCCCACAACAACCCTATGAGGTGAGTTGATCTGAGAGTGAGTGACAGGCCCAAAGCCACCCAGCTCCATGCCTAAGGTGGGACTAGAACTCACAGCTTCCCAACACCTTAACCTCTACAGGAAGCTGCATCAATAAAAGATATTCCACAGGACTCACGCTAACTCAAGAGACTAACCACATCCATACCATCCTGTGACAGCTTGTGTTGGGTGGGGAGCTATGGCCCTTTTATGACTTGTGGACTTCAATTCCCAGAATTCCTGAGCCAGGGCTGGCTTAGGAATTCTGGGAGTTGAAGTCCACAAATCATAAAAGAGCCATAGTTCCCCACCTCTGGCTTATATGAATAAACCGTTATATCTAATTCACCTAATCCACACATCCTTCATACATACATTCTTCACTCCTTTTTTTTTTACAACTATCCCTAAACCAAGTCAATCTGCTTTGATGCCCAGACATGACATTGATGCAAAAAGACCAAGGGTGAGGTCACACAGCTTGCTTACTGAGCCAAAGGATATTGGCCAAGTATCACTTCTGTAACGAGCATACCAGTTACTAAAACAGCCAGTCCACTATTTTATTTGCCTGAGAAATCAGAAATAGTTTTCATTTGTTAGTTAGGTTCCCAATTGACTTAAGGACAGGTGACCATAGTGAGAGGCTGCCAATCAGAAGATATGACTGTAGCCCAACTGACAATTACTTAGAATAAGGCAGCTCATGTCGCCTTGGCTTAAAATGTTAAAACACTTCAAAATTAAGCACTTCACTGCACAAAAGTGGGGTAGGCAACCTTTCTGCTTTCAAATCTATGTTCCTTCTGGATAAACTGTTGTGGGCCATGTAACAGGATGAATGGTTGGGTCCAGAGCTTTTTTTTTTTAATTAAAAAAAGTGGGGACTAAAAGTGCGCAGAATTATTTATAAGGTTAAAATGTTTTGGTCGTACAGATATTCCAACCTTAGAATGAGTATTCTGCCTTGTACCAATCCTACCAAGAGCATTCCAACTTCAAATCAGATTTAGGATCAATTTCAAAATCAAGGCAATGACCTTGAAACGTTTTGCAAACATCTGACAGACACACATTCTCTGACACGCACACTTCTCTCTTTCAAGCAGCAGGCTGCAAGAAAGGACGCTGACCCCTTACCAGGGATCTGATTTCTTGCACGAGGGGTTTGCAACTAATCTCGGAACTGCAGGCAGCTCCAGAAAGCCATGTTGCTGGCCCTTGGCCTAGAGTTTCCAACAAGAGTTTTTTTTCTTTTTTAAAACAAGAACTCGTCGAAAGTGGTGAGAAATATCCCGCTTTATTCTACTTGAAAAGTTGCACAGAACTGGTCCGTCCAAAGAGTGGTACCAAAGAGATGCCGGGAAGCCCAAGTGGGTTTTTGTTTGCTATCTACGACCCGATGTGCTAATGAGTTTCCCAGGGTGAGAGGGGAGCCAGAGGGTGGGGAGGAGGAGGACAGGCCAGAGAAGGTAACATGATAACACAACATTTGCCAGCAAAATGGGTACAATCTCCACTAGAGATCATCAGCTGAAGAGAGACCACCACAAACAACCTGACCCCACCTCTCACTGTTGCTGGAATATAGAAAATGGTATGCAGGAAGGAATATGCCCAGAGAAGGATGGGTAAGAAATAAGCATTCTGACCCCAGCCCCCACCTTACGAGTTCCTCCTGTTATCGAAACAATGGTAAGTCATGACACACCAGTAGTTGTACAGTAATTGTGAGATGGAAATTCTTGATAGTATGAACAGAGGAGACAATGCGGAGGGCGTGCCATCAGCATGAACTGAGCTCCTTCTTCAGAAAGCAGCTCCTTTCTCCAAAAAAAAGGGGGGGGAGGGGGTAGCCACAAAAGTGGATTTTTTTTTTCATGTTTTTTTTAAAAAAGCACTGATCACAGATTAAACATCATTACTTTCCGATTGGTTCTGAACTTGAGAGAGTGCGAGAGCGCGCACGCATAAATAATAAAAAAAAATGGAAAAAGAAACCTCCCTCCCGGACCCCAAAAATAAATACATTGGCTTCTACTAAGTCAGAAGTGGTATAGGCTGCACGACGGAGGGCAGGAGGAAGAGACGGGGAAGGCAGAGGGCTGACGGAAGTGTGCGTGAGTGTGTATGTACATGTGCGTGCCTGTGTACACACTGAAAGACACACAGAAAAAAATAAAAAAAATAAAACCCACACAGGAAGCGCCTGTAAATTTTAACACAGAAGACTGGAGAGAATTTTAAGTGTCCTCATTCATATCTTGGCTGTCTGTCCGGGCAATTTTGCGAGGTGGGGCAGAGTTTTCACCTTCTATTTCCACTTGCTCAGGATCTCTTTTCTTTGCTGCATTCTAACAGGAGGGGGGGGGGAAGACAAGAAAAATTAGATTGGTTTGACTCCCTCTCACTTCAAGCCTCCCAATCTTTGCTCAGAGTTTTTGAAATTGGATTCTCTCCCAAAGCAAACATCAGATATCAATTTTGCTTCCAGTAGATTTCCAATAGTGCAAACAAGCAAGCAAAACATGGTACGCTAGAAGTTGCTTATTAATTATCCCAAATGGGATTTCACTAGAGATACGGATCTATAAGTCGTTTTTAACCCGCTATCCTCCCTGTACATTTTCTAACATGCATACACACTAAGAATGGTACTTGACAACAATTCTCACAAAAACCCCTACCTTTTTGTCCCACTGCTGATGTAAGTAACGCAAGAGTATATTTGTCTTTTCTGTGACAATTACTGTGGAAGAAAGACAAGAAAAAAAATGATCAGTACAGAATGAAACAAATCCACAAGGAAGCATTGCAAGGTTCTGGACTCCACTGACTGTAGTATTATGTGGGGCAGAGGTTGCTTGCTTGGAGCTTAAACCAAGCACAGAGAAGGGCTGTCACTCAGCAGGGGAACTCCACATCTCACATGTAGAAAGGCACAGGTTCGATCCCTGGAGATCATCTCTCCAGCCCCCCAAAAGCAAGAAAATTATTTCCACGGGATCTCATGGAACTTGTGGCAATCAGGGAAGGTGCAATTCTGACTACAGAACAACCGGTTCCATCAGAAGTAGAGGCGCCATTAGTCTTATTCAAGACCAAATAATGAAAATACAGGTAATCCTCAACTTACAACCATTCATTTAGTGACCGATATTACAATGGCACTGAAAAAAGTGATTTAATGAAAAAAGTGATTAATGATCAGTCCTTGCACCTAATAATCATTGCGGCATCCCCACAGTCACTTGATCAGAATTCAAGCACCTAACAAACTGGCAATGCAGTTGTGATGGTTGCAGCGTCCTGTGGTCACGTGATCAGCATTTATAATCGTCCCAGCTGGCTTTGGACTACCTGTAATAAAACCACTCTTCTATCGGGAAGAGTAGCCCCCTCCACTAGACGCTCTTAGGATAAGGCATGGAAATTCTACTCTAATTCTCACATTTCTCTTCCCGCTCTTCTCCTCTTTTGTATTAGGCCTATTAAATATTGCAGACTTTTGTCTTTTCATAGCTTCACGGCATGTAAAAAGTCAGCATTTTTCTGTCCACATAAATCAGCAGCAGCATATAATCCCTGTTACAGGGGTTAAGGGTTTGGGCTAGAAATCAGGAGTTTGGTCCTTCCCTAAGCATGGGCGATTTGGGCGAGCCATTCTTTCAGCCCAACCCACCTTGCAGAAAGAAAGAAAGAAAGAAAGAAAGGAAGGAAGGAAGGAAGGAAGGAAGGAAGGAAGGAAGGAAGGAAGGAAGGAAGGAAGGAAGGAAGGAAGGAAGGAAAGAAGGAAAGGAAGGAAGAAAGGAAGGAAGGAAAGAAATAAAAAGAATGAATGAAAGAAAGAAAGAAAGAAAGAAAGAAAGAAAGAAAGAAAGAAAGAAAGAAAGAAAGAAAGAGGGGAGGGGGGAGGGAGGGAGGGAGGAAAGGAGCAGCACTTCATACATTCCCTTGAGTTTTACAAAAAAATAGCAATAGAAATAGCCGTTAGACTTAGATACTGCTTCACAGGTCTTTCCAGCCCTCTCTAAGCAGTTTACAGAGCCAGCCTATTGCCCCCAACAATCTGGGTCCTCATTTTACCTACCTCAAAAGGATGGAACCTTGAGTCCAGTAAGATTCGAACTGTCAAATTGCTGGTAGCTGGCAGTCAGCAGAAGTAGCCTGCAGTACTGCTGTCTAACCACTGTGCCACCATGGCTCTTAGGCAAAATATAAATCTCTGAATTTAAATCAAAGCTCCTTCTCTCTAGTCCCACTGGTTGTTTATCAACCAGATGTCTTGGCAAGAAGTGCATAGACAAAGGCATACAATAAAATACCTTGCCTACTGTTTGTCCCCAACACCTGGCCTATCATAACCCTGTGCATTTGCACCTCCCATGTGGGGAGGAGGGGAAGCTTCAAAACAATTCAGGCAAGGATGTTGACACTACCACTCGATATTCAAGGCAGCTGAGAATCAGATGACCAAGAATCCCGACCTGCTGCCTGCCACATTCTCCCATGGACCACAGCTGTCTTCTCTCACTTGTAGCTCTCTTTGTTGCCGAGATTATTTATATATATATTTATATATATATATAAATAAACTGACCAATCCAAGCTAATTCTGAGATTGTATCCTATATATTTGAAACGACTTCAAGATTGAAATGCTCTGATTATATAGGACTTACAACTGTTCATTTAGTGACCGTCCAAAATTGCAATGGCACTGAAAAAAGTGTCTTATGACCATCACAGCATACCCATGGTCACATGATCAAAATTTGGGCAGTGGGCAACGGACATGCATTTACAACAGTTTGCAGTGTGACAGGATCATGCAATGACCACCTGCGGCCTTTCCGTCAGGCTTCTGACAAGCAAAGTCAATGGGGAGAAGCTGGATTCACATAATGACTAAGTGATTCACACAAGTGTGGCAAAGCAGATCCTAAAAATCAGGTGTGACTCACTTAACAACCGCCCTGCATAGCAATAGAAATTCTAGTGCCAATTGAGGTCGTTAAGTTGCGGACTCCCTGTGAAGTATTTTGCCTATCTCTTGTCATTCCCCTTGTACAGACAGTCCTCAACTTACGACCACAACGGACTCCAAAAGTTCTATTGCTAAGTGAAACATTTGTTAAATGAGTTTTCTTGCCACTGTTGTTAAGTGGATCACTGCAGTTAATAAATTAATAACATGGTGGTTAAGTGAAAATTGGTTTCCCCATTGACTTTGCTTCTCAGAAGGTTGAAAAAGGGAATCACACGATTCCTGAACCCTGCAACCATCATAAAATACCTCAGTTGCCAAGCACCTGAATTTCGATCATGTGACCATGAGGATGCTACAATGGTTGTGGGAAAAACAGTCATAAGTCACTTTTTTTCAGTGAGGTCGTTGAGGATTACCTCAGTGGTGGCTAACCTTTGTTGGCTCCCCTGCTGATAATTGTGCACGCGCTCTCACATGCCAGAACCTAGAAGACAATGCGTGCTGGCGCCCCCATGCTCCCTGCGCATACCTGCATGACCCCCCACGCGACACACATCTCTGCACATGCGCGTGAGATTCCCCCTGCACGTTGCGTGTATCTGTGCATGTGCACATATCTCCTGCGCACCCCTGCCCCCGCGCATGCTCACCAGATACCCAACTATCAGCTGTCAGGTGGCGGCAGCACGCACGCATGCACAGTGGGGCCCTTCTGGGTGAGCTCGTGTGCTGGCAGAAGTGGCTCTGTGTGCTGCTTCCCAGCATGCATGCCATAGGTTCGCTAACACGGGACTACCTGTGTTCCCACTCAGAGCCCAGCTGTTAGGATGATAGGATGAGAATGCTATTCTCAACAGTCCTCTTCTGTGTTGTAGATGCAGCCTGTTCCCTGGTTTGCTCGAGAATAAGTTTCAAAACAGGGCAGGAGAAGAGTTAAGGGTAGAGACGGCATAATGCTCCGTCCAAATACAACCCAAGACTTGCAATGGCACATTTACGATTATGGCTTCAAAACAGTTCTTCCTGCCTCCACTGCATAAAGCAATTGCCTGGCAGAAATTGAAAAATAGGCCTTCACGGTCAAATTGGAACTGGAAGCTGGCCAAGGTTTCTAAGGCAATTTGAGGATAAAAAAACACTACGATCCTTAATATTGTATTTGCTGCATGGCTTGTCGAAATGTCCAGATCGTTCTCTTATCCAAATAAGGCCTTTGTGGAGTCGTACAGAGATAGCCTTGAAGCAAGGACATGGCAGCTATTAGAAAAAATATAAGCTTACTTGAAAAGACAAGAGAGGTGAGAAAGAAATTCAAGACTGGCTCACTCTCTCTCTTAGGTATAAGAGGGAAGGAAGGAGAAACACCGGTAAGCTTTTGTGTCTTTATGTGCGAATCGGTCTTGACTCCTGGTGACCGCCTAGATAAGGCCCTTGAGTTTTCTTGGCAAGAAGAAGAGGTTTGCCATTGTCTGCTTGTTTGGGCTGAGAGAGATGACTGGGCCAAAGTCACCCAGCTGGTTTGTGCCTAATGACTAGAACTCACAATCTATCGGTTTCTAGCTTGGTGCACTAACCACTACTAGACCAAGGGTCTTCAAACTTGACAGTGTTACGACTTGTGGACTTCAACTCCCAGAATTCCTCCTCCAGTCACGTTAGATCGGGAATTGTGGGAGTTGAAGTCCACACATCTTAAAAGTTGCCAAGGTTGGAGACCCCTGCACTAGACCAACCTAGCTCTTCTGTTATTCAATCGGTAACTGACAGTGAACAATCAACTGAAATCGAAATTATCCACTACTCTTGGTCCACCCGCTTTTCTATTATTATAGCCTATATATCAACGCAGTTGAGACACATACATACAAACCAGTATTTCCTGTGGTGTCTATTTCCTTCAAAGTCTACTTTGAAGAGCTGACACATGTTTTCAGGTGATGTCTCACCCTATAGACAAAAGCCTCAAAAATATATAATCTGTGCCTGAGTTTCAAGATGCAGGAAGTACCTGTCGCAATAGAGCAACAAGTGTGGCAAAGAGTCATAACCAAACCCCCGGTCCATGGACCAGCACTGGGCTGCAGCATGCCAGAAACCAGGCAGAGGAAACAAGCCAAGCCCTATCCGCAGGATGCAGGGAGCAACTAGTTATGGATGGCCCATGCCTGAACCAAATGACAAAAGGGTTTTAGATACCTCAATCTTTGTATCTTGCAAATGCAGACTAAAAATGCACTTGTGCTGGGTAGAATTGCTGCAGGAGAGTGGGGGAGTAAGAGAAAGAGGTATGCTGCGGATCCCATATTTTAAGTATTTTAACTTATTGCAACCTGCTGCGAAATCTTTTCAGTTGGGCAAGCTGTAAAAACTGGGCTATAATTATGTATCAAATCACTTGACATACAATTGGGGAGGGGGTGGCAGGTGGACAACACATGGATGCTTGGGAAAACCAATGGGGCTCACCAACCCAGGTGTGCTCATCCTGTAAAATTACTCCAAAATGCCTGCAGGTTTTATTTTGGGTAATTGAAGTTGATCCTAAATGTTTCGGCAGAACTTCTCATAGTGAGATAGAACGTGCAGATTTGAAGCAAAATATTTTTTTTTTTTTCATTTCATTTCCTGCACATCCCTAATCCAGATGAACCGGATCAAAAAAGGGTTACAAGGACGATCAGAGGATTGGAAATTAAGTTTCATGAAAGGAGATTGAAGGAAATTGTTATGTTTCGCCTTCGGAAAGAAATGGAAAAGGTAAATGAGAAGGTGCCACACAGAATGGATCTGTTTTCTATCACCCCAAAGGGGAAGACAAGGAAGTCAAGGAATTATGGGTGTAAATCGCTGAAATGTTTTTAGGAAATACTTCCTACAAATAAGACCTTAACAACTACTAAACCAATTATTATCAGAACTGCTGAGTGTTTCTTAGGCTCAGCAGCCATTCATTTTGCTTTAATTTGAATGACAGTACTGGACTTGATGAGGATGGCTAAAATGACCACGCCCAAACTGGTGAATTTTTATTTTTATTTTTGTTTTGCTGTGAGAAAGTTCGTCCTGGTGGACATCCATCTTGATATTTTGGCAGCTTTTCAATACCATCAGTGAAAGAATATTTTGTTGGAGCAGCTCTAGGGAGGTAGGATTAAAAAACTGAGTAAGAGGACGTTGGTGTTTTAAAACACAAGGCACAAAGATCAATTAAACACAACCACGCAAGACTTAATTTCATGACAAATGGGATGCAGGACCCCTAGGGTCCATCTTGCTCATCACGTTATTAAACGTCTATACCAGCCAAGAGCTGCATCCAGCCCCCATGTTGAGTCACAACGTTAAATAAAAATCAACTGATTTCTGCATTCTAAAATACAATGTAATATTTTAAAACTGACAGTGCACTCATTTATTTATTTTTTGATAGGGTCTTCATGCTGCAGTCCTTTGACAATACCCCAGCCTAAGTGACGTAGCTTGAAAACACTAGATTAATTTATATGAAGACTAGATAACCCATGACCAGTTGGGTCATCCTTTCAGAGATATTTCCTTACTTAAACAGAAAAACAGAATGGTCAAGGGCAAAAAAAGCAGCGGGAGGAGGAATGATTAACATCCAGGAGGCTTAATGTAGCTGACCAACTTCAATGGACAATCAATGGTGGACTGATCTACCCAGCCTCCAGAGGGCGGGGTGGGGGGCGGGGGGGCTGCACCATGGTGGTTCAGCGGTTATATTGCTGTATTGCAGGCTGACTGTCCATGGTCTGGAGTTAAACTCCCCATTTTATGTATTTCCGATCTTTTACAGCCATGATTGAAAGTTTTTCCATTGCACATATTTAGCTTATGATATCCAAATTCATAAAAAATCATAATAGTTTTTCTAGCAAAGAAATAGTAAGATAAAGCTTCCATACACAATCTAAAACTATCTCATAGTGCTAAATAATAGACTAATGAACTTTATCTCTGTTTTACCTTAATTATGAGCTTGAAGGAAGAATCTACTCTTTCAGTGAAGTTCTACATTAAAAACTGAAGTTTTGATCTGACTCCATATAAAAAGGTACACCACAAGTCACTTACATTTTTAACTGCTGACAAATATAAAATACACAAATTTCCTTTTATACATATACAGCAACTATTTTCCATGGATGGTGGGCAGGAATAACAAAAGCAGGCAGGGACTTACTCTGTTCTGATGGATATTCCCGTGTCGGAAGGTAAACTGAAGGTCTTCTGTTCTGTAAATAATTTTTTTTTTCAAAAATAAAAGAGTTATGCTGTGTGTAAGACACAGTTCAGTCCTCATACTGTTAAGCATTCAAACTGAAATTGTAATTGAATATTTCTTACAAAATAAGAAAAAGATAACTTTCCAAACAGATCATTAGCCATCATGTCCTAATGGAAGCTGACTTAATGCTTATTATTTGCTGGAATTCTCCAATGGATGCAGAATCTGTCAGGTCCCTGTTAGATTCAGAATAGTATTCCTTCACTCCCAAATAGGCATTTAATGCATTTGTAAGATATATATCCCACTTCTCATACAAGCAAGCAAAGACAAAATATATACCACTCTTCTCCCCATCCCTACAATAACTCTGTACAGCAGACTAGGTTAAGAAAATGAATGGCTCAGTTACTTAGTAAGCTTCCATTACTAAGAATGAATAAAAATCTGGGTTCTCTCTGCTTCTAATCCAATATTTTAATCGCCACCAGAGTCTCACAACAGCATTGGACAACCATGGAAGTTAAACAGACTCTGCTTCTAGATCACTGATGGCAAACCTATGACTTATGTATCAAAGGTGACCCTGTTTTGGATGACACCTCAAAATGCACTAAACACCTGGCAGCCATTCTCAAAAGCAGGCCCCATTCTCAAGTGATTTTCGAAGGCTGCACAAGAAGAGGTTGTGCTCTCTTGTGGCTTTCAAAGTGGCTCCAGAGGTCGGGCCATGCTGCCTCCAAAGATTATGTGAGATTGGAGTGTGCTTTCGCACAATTTTCAGAGGCTGCACAGGCCACGGAAGAAGATTTTCGAAAGCCGCTTCAAGAACAAAAGTCTTGTGCAATCTGGAGTTGAGTAGGCTGAAAACAAAGGGGACACCATCTGAGGGTAAGTAAGGCACTTCCTGGGAACCACACACAACAGGACAGTATTTTTTTGTTAAATGAAAATGCAGAGAATGATTTCTCCTTTGTTCAGGGCAGGAGGTAACACACCAGCAGAGTCGGGTTAGGCATTTTCAGAATTTTTGACATACCGACCCTCAAAGTCTGCTATCACTGTTCTAGACCAGGGGTCTCCAACCATGGCCACTTTAAGACTTGTGGACTTCAACTTCCAGAATTCCTCAGCCAGCACTGGCTGAGATTGGAGACCCCCGGTCTAGACAGTTAAAGGTAAGACTTGGCCTGACTCTTGAACAAAGGCATTCATCCGTTTTGTTACATATACAGGTGGTTCTCCACTTACAACCATTCCTTTAGTGACTGTCTGAGGTTACCACAGCACTGAAAGAAGTTATGACTCTTTTTCACACTTAACGACCATTGCAGCATCCCCACGGTCATGTGATCCAAATTCAGACCCTTGGCAACTGGCATGTACTTATGACCTTTGCCCTGTCCCAGGGTCACGAGATCTCCTTTTGTAACATTCTGGCCAGCAAAGTCAACGGGGAAGCCAGATTCACTTAGCAACCGTGTAACTTAATGACTGCATATTTCATTTAACAACTGTGGCAAGAAAAATCGTAACATAAGGCAAAACTCATTTAACAAATGCCTTGCTTAGCAACAGAAATTTGGGGCTTATTCTAGTCGTACTTTGAAGACTACCTTATTTTCTTTCTCACATTTTTCTTTTTTTTAAACCAGTCTAAAGCAGATTGTTTGACAGTGACAACTTGCTTAAAACATTTAACAGTATCTTTCTACTGGAAAGTATTCTGACCTATTGTAGCAATAGCACTTATATATCGCTTCACAGTGCTTTTACAGCCCTCTCTACAGAGTCAGCATATTTCCCTCTACAATCTGGGTCTCCACTTTACTGACTTGGAAAGATGGAAGGCTGAGTCAACCTTGAGCCTGTATCTGGATGGAAAATTCCCAGATTGATAGAAATTTTAGATTTTAGTCTGTGTCAAGTAGTTTTCTTCTGCTATTCCCAATTCTACCTTTGATCAATTCCATTAAAAGTTCTACTTCCATTCACCTATTTTCTAGAGGTATGTAATACTCTTTAGCTCAAGGGTCTTCAAACTTGGCAAGTTTTAAGACTTGTGAACTTCAACTCCCAGAACTCCTGAGCTAACATGACTGGAAAAGGAATTCTGGGAGTTGAAGTCCACAAGTCTTAAAGCGGTCAAGTTTGAAGACCTCCGCTTTAGCTAATGGTTTCCTCTATCCAGTCGTTTCTGGCTCTAGGGGGCGGTGCTCATCCGTTTCTTAGCAGAGGGAACCAATGTTGCCTGAAGACATTTCCATGGTCATGTGGCCAGCATGACTATAGGCCCCACACAGAATGCTGTTGCCTTCCCACCGAAGTGGGACCTATTTATCTACTTGCATTTGCATGCTTTCAAAAGGCTAGATGGGCAGGAGCTGGGGCAAGTAATGGTTGCTCACTCTGTCACCATGATGTTTGGGTCTCAAATCCAGGCTGTCAATTGCTGAGCCGTTGTATTCCCTATGAAACACTTTTTACCCAGTTCTGTTACAAGTAGTCTTCGTTTAGAGACCACAATTGGGACCGGCAACTCGGTCATTAAGCAAAGTGGTCGCTAAATAACCACCACAACCATGCACATTTTCTCAGCTTTCCTTTGCTGCTTTATAGACCTGCAAAGGCCAAAAATGGGAGGATTGATCACAAAGTTACTTTTTCATCTCCACTGTAACTATGAACAACCGCTAAATAAGGCAGTGGCTAACAAGGACTGGATGTAATCGATTACTTACATTTTGTTTTGGGAGGTGTTTTTTTAATGTATTGCAATACGAGACTGTTATAGATTCAGAATTTACAAATATATATAATTTATATAAACATATGGAAAGAAAAAGAAGCCAATATCAAAAAGACTACAGCTATGACAGTTTAATAAGTTAATCTTTTAAAAAACAAATCACAGAATTCTCTCTTATTGTAACAGCCTATCATAGTTACCCCTTGGAAAATGTGGGCGTTTTTAAAAAAAGTATTTACAAAAAGAAACAAAAGGTAACCAGCTATTATTAAAATACCTGTCTTCACTTTCCTATAACACATGTGTTTGATCTGTGAAATTAAATGTTTTAGAGATTTTTCTGCTATCAGCATATACTAGAAACTCTACTCAAGAAAAAGATTAGCCAGAATGCATTAAGAAAACTAATGCAGGGTTTAAACATGAGCATGGATAATTAAGCCTCTGAGACTGATGCGTATTTATTGACCATTTGTGTTGTCCTCAATTGCCATTATCTGATTTTTATGATCTTGTTTATTTGTATTGAGTTTTTTTAACCCTATGTTGACCACTCAGAGTCACTTATGCAAGATAGTCATATGAATCAATTAAATATATAAATAATCCTTGATCTGCATGAAACCTTCAGCCCGCTGAGAATCCAAAAAATGGCCAAATTTTGGAATCAATTTTTGTTTTTTTGCAACAAAGGGATTAAGCTAGGGACCCTTACAGCACTGCTATAAAACTTTTGGCCAACTATGAATGTCATTCTCATGAATTTACAACCAAAGAGACAAAGATACTTACCGATGCTTTGCATACAGAATCTGCATGGAATCGGCTGAAGTTGCTTTTGTTATAAACTGGCAATCCTTTCAGAAAGTCAGCCTAAAAAAAAAAGAAATCCCAATCACAGGCACATAGACTAAATCTCAGGATCTAAAGTAATGCTCCTCTGACACCAGATGGGCCACACCAAATTTTTAGTAGCCAGCAGTGGGTATTTCCCTTTCAAAAAAAGGTACTTTATTTTTTAGCAGTTAACTTTCACAATCTGATTTTTTCAACCTCCCATCTTTATAACACTCCCTAAATAAATCTGACCATATACGACAAACAAGCCACCTGTTTTCATAGGTAACTCTTTTAACTTGCATGGACCCCACTTCATGGTGCTCCAATCTCTCTCCACCATAAGAACAGACAAAGGGAAAAGGGCATATATGGAACATTAATCAAAGCCAGGACCAGCAACCTGTGTCATATTTTTAAAACCTGAGGCTCAAAATGAATCCTCTATCTGAGCTTCCTTAACTGAATAATGTGCCTTACATTGTTTGAATAGTCTAGACCGACAGCCAATAGACTGAGATGCTCCTGAACTGAGCAAGGTTGGATGCCATGGCCTAAATGCCCCTCCCAGTTTTGGGACTGAATTAAGTACAGGTAGCCCTCTGCTGACATTCATTCATTTAATGACAGTTTAAAGTTACGACACTGAAAAAAATGCCTTATGACTGTTTTTCACTCTTACGACCATTGCAGCATCCTCATGATCCCATGATCATAATTCAGACACTTGGCAACTGACCCGTCTTTATGACAGTTTGCAGTATCCCGGGGTCATGTGATTACCTTTGGCGCCCTTCTGACCCGCGAAGCCAATGGGAAAGCCAGATTCACTTAGCGACTGCATTACTAACTTAACAACTGCAGCGATTTGCTTAACAACTGGGGCACGAAAGGTCGCAGAAATGGAGCAAAACTCACTGAGCAAATGTTTCGCTCAACAGCAGACATGTTGGGCTCAATTGAGGTCATAAGCCAAGGACTACCTATACAGCATACCCTAGCAGAGAGTACCAAACCTCCATCCTAGGCACAAGCTCCCCCTCCCCATAGACACCCCAAAAAAGGCTTATCCGGGCAATATTCAAGCCAAGCAAGATCTCTGGATCTTTCCTGATCCAAAGCTGAAATCTAAGCCCGACCCCATTTCCCCGTTTTTTGTTCCCCCGACCCTCCTGGCAATCCCCCCAGCCCCCTCCTTCAGAATCGTCCCATGCCCGCCTGCCTGCCTGCCGCCTAATCCACACCCCGAGGCCCTTCTTCGTTTAACCCCTCCAACGTCCATTTACGGATGGAGGTCACCAGAGGCAGAGCGGAGCTCCCACAGATCCTCCTCTAAGGCCGCCTCCCCAAGGTGGGGGTCCCGGCCAAGTCCCGCACCCCAAATCCCTCGCCGCCGCCCCTCCCCTCCCCGATAAAGGCCCTCCTCCCTGAAAAACCTTCTCAGCGCAGGCCGGGGGTCTCGCTGCCCTCCCTCCCTGTCCGAGAGCCCCGGGCCGGCCCAGCCCCGGCATCACCCCGTTCCTGTCCAGCGCCCGGCGCTCATTGCGCCCGGTTGAAGCCCACCACCCGGCACGCCCCCTCCCCTGGGGAGCCCTGCCTCCTCCCCCTCCTCCCTGAAGGGGAGGGGACACAAAGCCGGTGGAGGGGGACGCTTCCACATCCAGGGCTGGGAGTGCCCACCTACCATTTTCCCCCCACCAGGCACCTCCTCACCAACTTCTCATCTTCCTCCTCCTCCTCCTCCTCTTTCTGGGTTCCCTGCTCGGCGACGCCCATGACGAAGGCCATTGGGCCGCCGATAGCGGAAACGGAGTCCCCATTGGTTCCTGTAGACGTCGCTCTGGAAGAAATGCCCCCCCACCTCTCTCCCGTGAGCTACGGAAGGGGAAAGGGAGAAAAGACGGAAGGAAAACCGCGGATGAGCCGGGCTTCCTCCGTGGCTTCATGGGAAATGTAGTGCGTTCGGGAAAGGGAATCGTGGGTCTCTTTTTTTTTCATAAACCCAACATTTCCCCCCACGTCTTATCAGGGACCTTGTTTGAGATGCATGGGAGTTGTAGTTCAATGTATTTGAAATATACGTTTGGGCAAAACTGGAGGCGCCTTTCACCGCCTTTTCATGCTCGTAAATTTCTAGTGGCGTTTTCCGATGGCTGTTGAAATATATGATATTGATATCTGACTCTACTGATAATACGTTGCGGAGGGCTTGGTAATGGCCAAGATGATTTAAAAGAGGACTAGAAACACGTGTAGAATTCTAGTTTACCAATGGCTATGAATTCTAATAGCTATGTTGTAAAGGACTTTCAGAGTCAGGCAATGATAGGTAAAATACCGTCTTTTCTGGGAAATTGGGAAAGGACTCCAGTCTGTCTGCTTAGACTGCACAGTTCCAGGATGCATCTTGTAACAAATAAGTTATTTACTTATCATATTGATATACAGTACATAGTCTCCTATTCTCACTCAGGTCTTTGGGGAGGAAGACTTGCCATCTTTTTACCTTGAAACTTGGTTGATTTAAAGTTATATAGATATGCAGGCGTTTCTATATAACAGCAGGTAGCCGATTTTGACTATTAGAAAACAAAGCAAGGATGAATCTGGTTAGCACTGAGGAAAGGAAAAGGAAGCTGTGCCCTTTAAGGAAAAAGGCAAAGTTCTTTCCTTTTGTGGATTTAAATTTCCCGGCTGGGAGATTTTACTGCAAAATCATTTGGTCAGCTGCATTGGAAGCCAGAATCAGTTTATTAATAGGAAGGCAAATAAGAATAAACCCTAAGGCGTTCCTGAGATTAATAAGTGAGTAGGAAAACCTCTTTCTTATACACTTCAGGTTCTTTGATTTGTAGGTGTGAATCTTTGAAGTCTTTGATTTGTGTTTGAGTTCCTGTTTCTTGAGATTGGGATCTCTTCCTGGGATCTTGGTAGGAGTAATTGTTTTATAGTCCAAACTCTGTTTTTCCGTGATTCTTTGTAGCTATCAGTTTGCACCTGGTTGCAATATCCTGAGTTTCCTGTTATGCTGTTTGCATTTCACAATTTTTTTGTAGCTTGCTATCTATTTGATTTCTATGGGAAAGGATCCTAGTTAATGTGTGTCCCATGCAAAGGTGAGGGCTAATGGAGCTGTCCCTGCTTGTGTTTTCACGTCTCCTTTCTTTTAGGGGAATTTTCCTTCCCCTTCTAATGTTTTAAGATTTCTTTTCTTTTCCTAGAAGAGAGGGGAATGGTAACTTCCAACAGCATTTAGATCACCACCAGAAATCTCAGAACTGTGGATTAGATTGGGAACCCCCAAAAAGTAGGTACAGGCAGTCCTCAACTTATTGAGCCCAAAATTTCTGTTGCTGAGACAGTTGTTAAGAGTTTTGCCCCATTTCATGACATTTTTTGACAGCAGTTTATTGAACCACTGCAGTTATTGTTAGTAAGAGCCGTGGTGGTGCAGTGGTTAGAATGTAATATTGCAGGCTAATTCTGCCGAGTTTGAATCTCACTGGCTCAAGATTGACTCAGTCTTCCATTCTCCCGAGGACCTATTTTGTTGGGGGCAATATGCTGACTCGGTAAACTGCTTAGAGGGCTGTAAAGCACTACGAAGAAGTACATAAGTCTAAGAGCTAGTGCTAGTGCTATTGCTGGAAGAAATATCCTTCTGGGTTCAGTTCCAAGTGGGAAAAAAGACACTGGATTCATGGAAGTTGCTTGGAAAGAAGGTTTATTGATGAACAAGATCACATGCCTTGGAGATCCTGGGTGAAGAAAAAAAGGAAGAGATGCTGAGAGTCCCTGGGTTTTATACCCTCTCTGGCTTTGAACTTCCTGAGGCACAGGAAGAGTATTCTGATTGGTTGCTGTCAAAGGTCATGGCTATCTTTTAGGTTGTCTGTGTGCTAAGTTGGTTGAAACTTGCTGGGCGATGCAATGAAGGGCAATGAAATGGCTCTGCCTGAAGGAGGTAGGACTTTGTTATGTAGAATAGACTGGCCCAGGCCTTAATGGCCCATTAACAAAGGTGGGGGAGGGCTGAGTTTCTGCCTTTTTGAGTTTCTACTTCTCTTTTAGGGGAAATATTCTGCCTTTTTAATATTTCCTAGAATATTTCATTCTTCTAGGAGAGGGGTCGGAGCTAACTTCCTACACTAGTAACCGGGTTGTTAAATGAATCTGGCTTCCCCACTGATTTTACTTTTCAGAAGGTTGCAGAAAATGATCAAATGACACCAAGGACACTGCAACAGTCATAAATATAAGCCAGTTGCCAAGTGTCTGAATTTTGATCATGTGACTTTGGCAATTTACAAAATGGTCCTCTGAAAAATGGTCTTGTCACTTTTCCAGTAACGGTAATGTGCTTCACAGCAGGTATTTTTTCAGAACACCCATGCTATATTACATATACTCCTTGACTGATGATCACAATTGACCATAAAACATCCGTTGCTAAGCAAGACAAATGTTAAGTGAATTTTGCCCCATTTTACGACCTTTCTTGCTACGGTTGTTAAGTGAATCACTGTAGTTGTTATATTAGTAACATGGTCAATCAGGCTTCTATTTCAAGTTGTTGGCTTTAGGCCCCAACACCTTATACTTTTTATTGACTATATGCCTAATATATTCTTTACTGAATATATGCCTAAAGTCAATGTTCTCAATAATCTATCCCTAACTTGGTCTTTCAGGTCTTCCAATATTGCCCCCTTTGTCACTGTAACGGAGTCCATTTCTCTTCCTGCTGATCAATCTCTTCTTTCATTCCACTTTTCCTAGTATTAAGAATCTTCTACAGAGAGTTGAGTCTTCAATAATACTATATTTATAGTTCAGGGTTGAACATGGTTGAACTGGGAATCCTTGGTGCTCTCTGGGGTGGATACTTTCTTGCAGATGTCTCATTATCCAGCTAGGCAACACCTTCAGTGATAGAAAGGAGTGGGGTTTGCTGCTCTCTGTTCATATATAGTGACTGTGTTGGTCAGAATGTTGTTTTCTTCATGGTAGTTCCTCAATTACACTGTTGTTTACTGATCGTTGTGTGAGCAAGGGATATGGGGGTATTGTTTATTGCTTGATTGTTGGTCTAGTATTAATCCTGATGGTAATTTTGTTGTAAACTACTCTGAATGTTTTTACAAAAAGATAAGAGATAAGTCATGGTTATAAGAGCTCCCCTGGGAAGAACAGCAGTGTAAAACATAACACCATCAGTAAGACCACACCTAGAGTACTGCATCCAGTTTTGTTCACCACATTATAAAAGAGATGTTGAGACACTAGAAAAAGTACAGAAAAGAGCAACCAGGATGATTAGGGGACTGGAGACTAAAACCTATGAAGAACGGTTACAGGAACTGGGCTTGGCTAGTCTAATAAAAAGAAGGACCAGGGGAGACATGATAGCAGTCTTCCAATATTTGAGGGTCTGCCACAGGGAGGAAGGAGTCAAGCTATTTTCTAAAGCACCTGTAGACCAGACAAGGAATAATGGATGGAAACTGAACAAGGAGATATTTAACCGGGAAATAAGGAGAAACTTTTTGACAGTGAGAACAATCAACCCATGGAACACCTTGCCCTCAGAAGTTGTGGGAGCGCCATCACTTGAGACTTTCAAGAAGAGATTGGACTGCCATCTGTCAGAAATGGTGTGGGTCTCCCGCTTGGGTGGGGAGTTGGACTAGATGTCCTACCAGGTTCCTTCCAACTCTGATTATCTGTTACCATCAAACGAGGAAAGAATCTGCTACGTAAGGGACAGTTACATCTCAACAGTAATTGCCTCTCAAAATTGCTTATTATTTTTAAATGGATCACTTTGACTATTTTTACAAAAAATAAACCCCATGTAAATGGAAAAAATAAATCTAACAAAACTAAATGGAGGCTGCACTTTCTCCCTTTTAAACAAAACTAGGTCCAACTCCATTTCTCTTTCCCTAATCCACTCAGACCCAAATTGATCTTTCCTGTCCCCTGTAATCCCACCAAACAATAAAAGCTTGCTCACAAGTATCCCCCAAGGACAGCTTTAATAAGGGAGTTGCAACCTATGTAGTAGTAAGGCGAGAAATTCCTTAACATTCTGTCCTCACTCAGCCTGATTATCTCAACATTACATCTTCTTAACAAGGATCTTGTCCAGCTCTGCTGGTCTCCTGAAAAGATCACTTTATCTAACAATCTAGGTACATAGATAAGGACCTGCCCACTACCCCAAACTGATCCTTAGCATTTCCAACTTTGCAGCCTTCAATTTCTATACAAATCTTTGTTTTCCCATTGTTCAATTTCTTGCAAAACAGCTATGCAAAACATCATTCCAAGAAACATAATTCTCCATAGTATTGTAATGTAAACTTCTGAATTTTCCATGACAATTAAGATCTAAATCTAGACAAAAAAACCCAATTACAAGATAAAAGGAGCACAAAGTTTTCCAGAAAAATAGCAAGTTTAATATTTTCATCTTACTCATTTTTTAAAACAAAAGGACACATTTATTTTGAAGTTTGAAACAGGTTTATTCCTTCTTGGAGATATTTTAGATTCACAATCCAAATAGGGACCATTATAATCACCCCTGTATGTAAAGGATGCCTTGTAGAACTGCGTACCATATTGTAGCATTTTCTAACAACAAAAAGAACTAATGTGTCAAGCTTCCAACTTTGTTTGAAAGGGTCTCACTAGAGACAATTTTAATGACTCAGAGATTTTCTGCCTTTCAGCATCCTTCGAAGGATCACTTCGATCCCACTGGCTGTGCGGATACGTCTAATCCATCCATGTTTGTGCTTTCGCTTGATATTTGATGGCTGGTACTCATTGCCTCGGCTTCTTGGACGAATCTGCTGGTAGTTCCAGGGCACAACCGGCCTAGGAATGCTTTGGAAAGCACTGACAGACTCTGCTGACCGAAAGGAGTTAAGAATCTGTTGCCATGGGGTGGAAACAGCAGATGAGATTCCACGCTGCCAAAAGAGAGAGGTCATATTCCATGCACCAACAGGAGAAATCTGGGAAAGAGAAAGGGAGAAATCCAAATAATAAAGAAATATTGTAAAGATCTGTTTTTTTTAATTCTGCTTTTCCTCTTGCATTCTGAACGGTATAAAAAATTCCTCTCTTGCTTGACAGCCTTACAAGGTTGAGAGTATGTTTGCTTGTGTTATTGCACAAGGATTTTCTTATCCTAACCATCCTTTGCTGATGCCTAAAATAAGTAACACTGAGAATGAAGAGGGAAAGAGAGGGCTATAAAACTTGCCCATGAAATCAACCCCATTGTCAGTTATGGATGAGTGACCCTGAAGTTGTAAGTAATTAATGGGGTCAACATGTAAACATGATGCTGTTTGTGTGTGTCCTGGCATCTCCTTTAATACCCTCCTCCTCCTGTGTCCATCCTGCAAACTCTCAACTAATTGACAGTACAAGAATTTAAAAAAAACATAGAAGGGGATACCTTGGGTTAAGCATGGATAGGAATGGCCGTTGGTAGAAATTACCCTGAACGCCCTTTCTCTCTATGCTGCGAGAGAGCCCAGGATGGGTTGACTCCTTCCTATGATGTCATTTAGCTGAGTCTGCACTAAGATATAAAAGCCAGCCCCCGGAAGAGAACCCAGCTTTGGCGAAGATACTTGACAGACTGAAAGGTGTCTCTGAAAGCACAAATGAAATACAGAAATATGACTTACCCTCTCCGGACGAATCAAGGGAGGGGCTGGGCTCTCTCGCAGCATAGAGAGAAAGGGCGTTCAGGGTAACTTCTACCAACGCCCATTCTCCTCCATGCTGCATTGAGAGCCCAGGATGGGACATACCAAAGCTTGCATGTCCACGGGTGGGTCCTCGTCTGGCTCATCACACCAACTGTTGACCTACTCATTGAAGCACCCATCTGCCGAAGTTGCAGTTGCTGAGGCAAAGACATCCAGATGGTAGTATCTGATGAAAGGAGAAGGAGATGTCCACGTGGCCGCACGGCAGATCTCCTCCAAGGGTGCTTGGGTCGCCCAGGCAGCCGAAGTGGCCGCGTTTCTGGTAGAGTGAGCCGTCCTTGGCCAATAGGGTGCCAGGAGGAGGAGCTCCGCTCATTCCTCCAACATCTTCCGAATTATTGCCGGAATGATGGAGAGCGGGAGAAAGGCATAGAGGAGACTTTTGGGCCATCTGCACTGAAAGGCATTGGTCCCCTCCGCTCCCTCGCAAGGAAACCTGGTGAAGAATCTGGTAACCTGGGAGATTTAAGGAGTGAAGAAGACATCCACCTCCAGCGTTCCAAATCTGAGGGAAAGGACCTGAATAAAGATGGAGGAATGGACCATTCTGCCTGGTCGACTAGGCTCCTGCTGAGCCAGTCGGCCTGGGAGTTGTTGATCCCAGAGAAGTGGTCCGCCGAGATTGATAACAGGTCTTTCTCTGCCCATAATCCCAACCGTATAGCCTCTCCCATGAGGGCTCTGGACCTCGTCCCCGCTTGCCGGTTGACATGAGCCATGGTGGCCATGTTTTCCATAAGGGCTAGAACATGAAAGCCGGTCACTGAGTGCCTGAAATGCTTGAGAGCTAGAAAAATGGCTCTGAGCTCTAGCCAATTTATGGGAAGGGCCTGCTCTGACCTGGACCAAGGTCCTGAGCTACCTGGCCCTGCATATGGGAACCCCAACCCAGGAGGCTGGTATCGGTGGTTATCACTAGCCTGCCTGGGACCCTGAAAGGAGTCCCTTCCAGATTAACGGGGAACACCACCAATTGAGAGATCTCCGGATTTGTGGAGGGAGCAGGACCTTGATGGATGAGTGGCTGGTTCCTGCCCGTTGGTAGGGAAGCAGGAACCATTGGAGTGGACGGGAGTGGAAAAATTCGTGGCTCTGGAATTATGACAGGGTAATTTGCAGATCCCGACGGGCTGCATGGGTGGAGGAGGACAGAATCAAAATGTTGTCCAAGTAGCATTGGATCCTCACTGGAACAGAAAGCAGAGATGCCATCAATGCTGCCAGAACCTTCGTGAAGACCCTTGAAGCCGATGAGAGGCCGAAGGGAAGTGCTCGATACTGGTAATGGGTGTTCTGATAACAGAAACGGAGAAACTGGCGATGATGAGGCCAAATGGGGATGTGGAGGAAGCCTCCATGAGATCAATGGAAGAGAGGAGATCGCCCTCCCGGACGCTCTCTAAAATAGAATGCAGAGTCTGCATTTTAAATTGCCTGTATTTTACAAATTGGTTGAGAAATTTTAGATCCAGGATGGTTCGCTACCCCCCCCCCCCGAGGCTTTGGGAACGATGAAAAGGCGAGAGTAAGCCCACGTCCCCGTTGAGAGGGGGGAACAGGTTTGAATAGCTTGGATTTCAAGAAGTACTTGAATGGCCTGATTCATGAGGTCTTGCCTTGAAATGTCCGGAGAGACAGGACAGATCAAAAAAAATTTGGGGGGGTTGGCATTAGGAAGTCCAGTTGTAATCCTGACCTAATAGTGCTGAGCACGAAGGCATCCGCCGTGACTCCTCCCATTTGGAGGCAAAGAAGGCTTGGCGACCTCCGATGGGTGGGGAGAATGAGGGATTACGTAGAGCGACGGAAGGAACGACTCCCACCCTCCTGAAAGGGCTGTTTACCAGTATAAGGAGCTGGGCGATAGTCGGCTCTCTTCCCAGAGGAAGAGAGAATTTTATATTTATCTCTGGTTTCGATGAGATAAGGTTCCAGAGCATCGCCAAAAAGCTTATCACCTGTGAATGGAACTGAAGCCAGCTTCCATTTATGGTGTGACTCTGCCTGCCAATTTCTGAGCCATAACGGTCTTCTCGCTGCTACTGAAGATGCCATGGCCCTAGATGCAAATTTGGCGGAATTGAGAGTGGCACCTGCAGTGGATTCTGCCGCTGTGGTAACCTTATTAAGGCCTTGGTGAGACCAAAGGTCAGATGTAGGCAATCTAATCTGGCGTTGGTACAGCCACCGTATGGATGCCCACGTGAGAGTGCCAGGAGATGAGAGCGAGGCCAGAACTGGAATGTCAACAGAAGGCACTGCCAGGGTATTGTCCAGGGTTGCGCTGACGTTGTATAAACGCTTATCCAGAGAAGATGGGTGAGGACCATCCGAAGGGGAAGCGCACTGTTCCTTGACCATGTCCAGGAACAAAGTGGGAGAAGGCAAAACCCCTGCATGCACTACAGGCTTGGAGAAGAGCGAGTCTCCCTGGCTAGAGGGAATTCCTTGTGGCTCGGGAGCCACTTCCTCCGGCGACAGCTTGGCAGTGACCAAGGCCTTGCTGAATAATGGACTGAAGAGAGTAGGTTTGAAGACCAATTCAGAGGATGTCTGCTCTGGGCGAGAGTCCTCCCCCTCTGAAAGATTTTGGTCAAAGGTCTCGCCCTCTTCACGTTCTGAACGAGAGGAGTAACTGTGTTCAGATGGTGAAGCCCTTCCCTCCTCATCAGCCTCCTCCCATTCTGGTAGAGAAGAATGGACCCTGAGGTCCTGGGGCCTGTGAAAATCAGGGTGATGAGGCAAGGAACTTATAGATTGAGAAGGGAGAAGGGCCTGAACCCTTTCCAGAGGTCGAAGGATTTGCTTGAAGCCTTCAGCCAATCCCTGCCTAATGGCCAAAGAGACAACATCTTGGATATCCCCTCGTCTATGCTCAAAGGTAGAGGCAGAAGGCCGAAGGAGTGAAGGTGACTTCAGGCCTAGATTGAGAAGAGGTTCAAAGCCTGGAGGGATGGGGAGGAGCATAGGGCCCAGAAGCCTGTTGGAAGTAAGGCCCAGATCTGCTTAGATCCTGAGGATCATATTGTACTGCAAAGGCCTCAGGAGACCAGGATGGAGGATGGAAAGGCTCATAGATAACTTCTCCTCCCCTGGGAGGGCTTGGCTGGGGCCCACGGGTATCACCTGAAACCTGCTGTAGTTGCACTCCCTTCTGTTGAATAGTTCTGTTGAACTGCCTCTCCCGGGCCGCATGTCTGCGCTTTTCTGCCCTCAACTCAGCCTGAGTTGCCTTCTTAGGGGCTAGAGCCTTAGCTCTCATTTTAGCAGCCACCTCTCTCTGGACTAATTGGGTGCGTTGCCTACGACTTTTTCTCTTATTGGGTTTAAGAGACTGTTCCACTGGGGGAAAACGACTCTGCCTGACCCTTATCTTGCTCCATTTGAAGAATAAAGGCTCTTACGATGGAAAGAAACTGTTTGTAAATTTTTTGTATTAAGCCCCTTAGGGTATAAATTGGCCCCCGGGCTTACAAAATGGCCGCTCACCTCGTGGTGGAAGGCTTCAATCCAAGATGGCCGCTGACTATGGGAAACAGGGTCCGAGATCAAAGAATCTCTCCTTAGGCTATAAAGAGTCCTGAGTGAAGTCAGCAAAGGAAAGGGCAGCTGCTGGCCACACGATCAGCTGGCTGACGCTGGTATCGGTTTGCCGATCGCTTTTTACGACCGCTCAAACCGCAGGCGTGGGGGAGGTCTGCAGATGCTGCCCAACTTGCCTGAACAGCACTCTGGCAACGCTGCTGGAGAGAGAGAGAGAGAGAGAGAGCCCTGCTCTCCTGGAAGAGCAGCTGCCCAGATCCTGGGAGCTGCTGAAGGGAGGAAAAAAGGTACTGAAGATCGCTAGTGAGTGCTATCTACAAACCTCAGCTGGCTGAAGCTGTTATTGGTTTGCCAATCACTTTTTACGACCGCTCAAACCGCAGGCATGGGGGAGGTCTACAGACGCTGCCTAACTTGCCTGCACAGCACTCTGGCAACGCTGCTCCCAACGTTGCAGGAGAGAGAGCCCTGCTCTCCTGGAAGAGCAGCTGCCCAGATCCTGGGAGCTGCTTGAAATGAGGAAAAACGGTACTGAAGATCGCTGACGAGTGTTATCTAACAGAAGCTTTCAGAGACACAGCTACTGACTGAAAGGAGCTGAGTCAAAAGCTGGGGTTTCTTCCGGGGGCTGGCTTTTATATCTTAGTGCAGACTCAGCTAAATGACGTCATAGGAAGGAGTCAACCCATCCTGGGCTCTCAATCCACCATGGAGAACAAAGGGTTTACTGGAATGTCTTTGGAAGAACTATGAGTTATAAAGTAGTGATCAACAATGGTGAGCCTTTGTCCACATTATCACAGAAGTACACAACTTGACAGCATTTCACTAATAATATAAATTGATGAAGAAAGGATCACACTAATCCTTTCTTGACAATTGACTGCCTACCTGTAAAGCCACCTACAGAATTTGGGTTACTTTTCTGAGAGCCAATTTCAAGTCTACTTACCATACAAACAAACTGGTGATTACTCAAGCAGGGTTTGCTCAGTCGTGGCACCCTTCCCGAGAAGGGAGTTCCTGTTGCCTGCATTTAGAAAGGTAGGAAATCAGGCAAGACTTTATTACCTTAAATTTAGGGGTGGGATTCTACCAGTTCGCCCTATTTGCTAAAACCAGTTGTTAACATTCTAAGCAGTTCAGAGAACCGGTTGTTAGAAGAAATTCCTGGCCTAATCCTGTAAGGAAGGCAGGAAGGAAACATTCTGGTGTTGCTTACAAAAACTGCCTCTCTGTTAACCCTTATTACGTTCTTGGCAAGACTAGACTTCCTGTCTCAGGAACTTCTCTTGATTTTTTTCCCTCTCCTTTGTTGGTACTTTGCTTGTGTGGAGTGACCATTCAAAGTTATAATGGCACTGAAAAAAGTGACTTATGACCATTTTTCACACTTATGACTGTTGCACCATCCCCACAGTCATGAGAAGCCAGGCGAGGAGATGCGTGCCTCGATGTGAGTGATATTGAGTTGGCCACGCCCAGCCAATAATATGACCACCACGCCATGCCCACCAACTAAGCCACACCCACAGAACCGGTTATTAAAAAATTTGAATCCCACCCCTGCTTAAATTGAGATTATTCTGTTCCTACCGTTAGCCATGATTGTAATGTACAGGTAGTCCTTGACTTACAATAGTTCATTTAGTGACTGTTTGCATGTGACACACTACAAATAGAGGGCATTACTGATACTCTTTGACTGCCACTTTCATGCTTCAGCCAGAACACACACAGCATTTAAAGTTGCTGATAACCTATTAGGACCCCATCAATAAACTATTTTATTTCATCCAAGATACTATACTATACATCAGAGGACTCCAAACTTGGCAACTTTAAGACTTGTGGACCTCAGCTCCCAGAATTCCTCAGCCAGCTATGCTATGGGAGTTGAAGTCCACAAGTCTTAAAGTTGCCAAGTTTGGGGACCCCTGCTATACATGAACAGTAAAAAGGCCTGCCATCTTTATCATCCTCTTTTAACAACTCCATAATCCCTTGCAGGGTGGAATCTGGGCAATTGAATGAGAATGTTTACTGGCTGGATGCCCTACCTGTCACCAATGCAGAGTATTTTCAGCAGATATATTCTCAGCGTGCCCAGGAAGAGAAATATCTGCCTCTACCTAGGATTGAACTCACAGCCTCCTGATTGTGAAGTGAGAGTTCCACCTCTAGGCCACGGAACCAATCAAACTGCCCCTTGTACAGCTAAAGCCATTCAACTGAGAACTTCCTCTCTAGATCAGATTGGGGTTGTCTTATCTGATTATGTTAATATTTTTCATATTTCAACATGCTGCATTATTTTCCCTTATTTGATTTGATACGGTATTGGACTAATCAATAAACCATAAACTGAACTATTAAAAGGAAGAATTTCTTACTAGTTCTCTGGAGAGACAAGGAAGGAAGACGAGGCAATTTACCTTTGTCTTGCAAACTTAATGGTCTGGATTCACTGGGGGCTTTCTGTAGAGCAAGGGTCTTCAACCTTGGCAAGTTTAAAACTTGTGGACTTCAACTCCCAGAATTCCTGAGCTAACATGACTGGGGGAGGAATTCTGGGAGTTGAAGTCCACAAGTCTTAAAGCTGTCAAGTTTGAAGACCCCCTGCTGTAGAGGCTCAGAAGTAAACGTTCTCTGGATGGAGAAATGTTGAAGCATAACCTATCCCACTCTCATCCCACCTTCTTCAGAACAGTAACATTACATTAACGAAAAGCAATAGTGTACTTTCACAAAGACTACCAAAAGAGCAGCAGTCCCTGTACATGTTCAGAAGGCTTCTTATGTTATCTAGACCAGGGGTCGCCAAACTTTTGGACCTCAGGGACCACCAAACTCATAATTTTAGATCCCAGGGATCACTAACTGGTTCTGTGGGTGTGGCCTAATTTGTGGGTGTGGCTTGGTGGTCATGTGACTGGCTGGGCATGGCTTGTATGTAAATATTATAAATATTTATATAAATATTGGATTTGTTATTAAAAAAGAGCAAATTTTATCCAAAATCAGGCAAAGCAGGAAGGCAGATTGAGTTGCTCACAGAACCACAGATTCAATCAGAGATCTATCTGCCACTAGCTCAGTCTGTCACATAAAATTTGCTTGCAAGCAAACTCATAAAATTCACTCACAACACACCATGCATGTAAATATTGAAATTTTTATTTTAAAAAAAGAGCAACTTTTACCCCAAATCAGGCAAAGCAGGCAGGCAGATTGAGTTGCTCACAAAATCACAGATTCATTCAGAAATCTATCTGCCCATTGGCTAGCTCAGCGTGTCACATAAAATTTGCTTGCAAGTAAACTCATAAAATTTGCTAGCAAGCAAACTCCCAAAATTAACTCACAATACACCATGCATGTAAATATTGAGTTTTTTATTTTAAAAAAAGAGCAACTTTTACCCAAAATCAGGCAGAGCAGGCACATTGAATTGCTCACAGAATCATTCATTAATCTATCTATCTGTCATTGGCTAGCTCAGTCTCTCAAATTTGCTTGCCATGAGTCTGCAGTGAATTTGCTTGCAAACAAACCTACAGTCCTAAGGGATGTTTGGCTGTACTTAAAAGCAGATCCGAAGATCTAAAGGCTAGCTAAAAAGCAAAAAATCCAACCATTTCCTGCTTCCTAGCTAATCTAAATCTCCCCACACAGAACAGCTGATGGTCAGAAAAAGGAAAAATAGAAATTTAGAAGGCAAGTTTACCAGGTAAGGAGTGAGTGGGCGGGGAGGGTTCCCGCGGGCCATGCGGGTGGCGCAGCCTTGTGTTTCTGCGCAGTCTGGATTAATTGCTTTGGGGAGTGCTCTGGGGGTGAGATTTCTCTGCAGCCCACCAAAATTTTCTCACAGCCCACTGGTTGGTGACCATTGATCTAGACTACTAGTGTTTCTGGACCGTGTCACGTTAAATGCTGGCTGGGAAACTCTGGGAGTTGAAGTCCATGATTTGAAGTCCATGATCCTTCCAAATTTGGGGGCCCCAGATCTAGACTAAGTAGGCTTAAAGTTATTACATTATTGTCACTTTGAACGTACACTAATCAGCATACTTTAAAATGAAATTTCATTGCATTCAGCTCTCAAAGGGTCTCCTCACCCAATATAAACTACATAAACATGATGAAGTACAAAATTATGCATACCACCACAAATATTATACTGCACAGAGAAACACAGTCTAGTTCAGTTGTATACATGTACATGGCAAGAAAAATGAATCTTGCGAGTTTACCAGATGGATGGCCTAGAACAAAGCTGTTACAGAATGTGGTAGTCCTGCTAGAAATGCTTCAAAACCTCTTCCCAGAGGGAAGCAACAGAAACAAACCTTGAAGTGGGTGTGCGGGGTCTCTAACAATGCTTATAAGCAGGTAGTGCTTATAAGCAGTATCCTGAATGACAGAAGCGAGCTTCCTATAATCTTCTCAGCTGTCCTTACCACTCTCTGTATGAGGTAACAATGTAATAAGGTCTATGGTGATTCTCAGTCATCCAGGTTAAGGTTGTCCAAAGGTGCCTTTTCAAAGGGAAACTGGATTTTCTTTGTTTTTGTTTTTCTCTTGAAGACGTTTCACTTCTCATCCAAGCAGCTTCTTCAGTTCTGGCTCGGAACTGAAGGAGCTCTGACTCAGAACTGAGGAAGCTTCTTGAATGAGAAGCGAAACGTCTTCAAGGTGAAAAAAAACCAAAGAAAGTCCAGTTACTTTTTGAAAGAAAGCACTTTGGGGGGGAGGGGGGGGGCTAAGCACGGGTCCATCCCCAGTCTCCAACGGCCGGTTCCCGCTCGCATGAGCCACCGAGTCCGCTGCCTTCCTCCTCCGCTTTCATACCTCCCCTCCCCTCTCTCCCCTCTCAGCTCCGACCCGAACATTCGCCCATACTTGCTCTTCCTCGAAACTGAAGCCCTTGCAGTTCGTGCTAAGGAGACAAACGGAAAGGTTAAGCGGAAGGGGCGGTCATTCGCAGCGATATCTTCCGGATCATGTCTGTTTTCCCTTGCCGGACAAAGCTCTCTTAGCTCATAGATACGAAGAAGAGCGGTAAGCAGCCTCGCCCTCTATGCTAGGGCGACTGCTGCCACCTAGTGACAGTTCCTATTTTAGCAGCCCTAACTCCGGTGGCCCAAACCGTTGACGGCTCAGCTGTCTGATATCAAGGTTAATTTGAATAGCCACGCCTTCTTGTAGGCGCGTTTCACCAATGGCGTGTCTTCGCTATCACCACGCCCCTCTGTCTAGAAACAAGTGAAGAGGGGAGGCGCTCCCCAGAATTCTTTGCGTGGGAATGTTGGTGGTTTATAGCCGCTCTCTATAGAAATACACGGTAGTTCGTAACACATTGCAATAGGATAAAGTAAAGGTTGTATATGTAAGTATTTAAGGCTTTTCTATCAACCGAAGGATTATTAACACTCGATCAACACAAACTTCAAATTGTATTCTCCAGTTTACTTGGCTCAAATGCGTCTCTGTGCAGTATTTGATCGTCGGTTTCAAATGTTGAATATGATCATTTGCATAAAAATGAATGCAATGCTCCCTATGACAATTTATTAGTCATCAGCACCGATCTGCGAATCTTTGACATATGCATTGCATATACCCACCTCATTTCATATTACACACGAATATGTTTGTGAACCATTTTGATTTAAGTCTTATAGCTTGTCCGAGGGGAAGCAAAAAGAGGCTTAGTTGATCTCATCACCATTTCCCCCCCTTTCTTCTACAGCGGTAGCCCTTAACGTCTTGCACAGACATTTCATTCATCTAATGGCGCGAACACTAAAACTAACGTCATTGCCTACTTTTAAGGAAGGGGCACCAAATTCTTTTAGATTTTCTGCATAAAAGACCTGTACATATTTGGAATCTATAAAATCAACATTTCCTAGAGCCACCACCGCACACCGTAAAAAAAAAAAAGTCTTACCTTAAAATTTAGAACAAGGGTCTCCAACCTTAGCAACTTTTAAGCCTGGAGGACAGCTGGCTGGGGAATTCTGGGAGTTGAAGTCCTCCAGGCTTAAACTTGCCAAGGCTGGAGACTCCTGATTTAGAACACTTCAAAAAGTGAAATAGAGAAACATTTTAGAAGAAACAAAAAAGACCACATCCCCCTACGTGCCTAACGACATGTGGCCCCTGCGCAGATTGTGGCTTCAGCTCCTGCCAATAAGCGATGATGAAGTGTTACCAGAAGGGGGCGCCTACAGGATAAGCCAAGCAAAGAGAAGTTGTAAACTACACTTCCCGTCGTACTTTGCAGATTTAAGCCTGCCGCCGCGCGGCTGGATGACGTTACACAGGGGCGTTTCTGCTCCATAATGGTTGAGGGGGCGTGTCCCAGGGGCTTCCGCCGCCACCGCCGCGGAGATTCCCAAGATGGCGGCGCTGGCTGAGAGGGGGTACGCGCTGTCCTGCGGGCACCTCGGCCGCGGCACACGAGTCTCTGTCTTCCACGTCAAGCTGACTGAATCGGCCCTGCGAGCCTTCGAGGCCTACCAGGGACGCAAGGTGGGTCTTCGAGCCGCGAGGGGGGCGGGGTAGCGACCCCCCCCCTTTATATTAGGAGAAGTTGGTTAAGTGGGGCGGCGGGGAGAAGAGTAGCCTCCTTTTAATGAGAGCTCGAAAAGTGCTAGGCTGGAAAATGGGGGCTTCCTTTCACCAACACAGGGTTGGGGAGGAAAGGAAGGTGGACTCCCTTTCTCCTTAATTTGGTGAGGGAGCAGGAAGAGGGGGAGACCTTCTCCTCAAAACCAGTCCTCGAAGAACGATGTCCTCTTTTAAAGACAGAGCCCTTCTTCCAAATATAGGGACACGCAGGAGTGTGGAATGCAGTTGGTGAAATCTTTTCCCTCACACACACACACAAAGAAAACAAATGGCCTGGATTAGGGGGAAAAAAAAAAGATGTTTCTAGCAAATCTAGATGTAAGGAAATGTGAAAAGGCCAGCGTTTCTGCCTCTCCTCCCCTAATACCCCCCCTTCCCCCCAAATAAATACAATCCTGAGAGATGTCTTGCTTCAGCTCCTGGTAAGAATTGAGCAACCAACCCTTCCCACATGGAAAATCTCTCTCCCCCTCTCTCTTTTTCTGTCATCTATTTATCTGTCCATCCATCCATCCAGTATATTAAGGAAATATGCCTTTCATTCCAAAGGCCCACTTTGGAAGCTTGTCCTTTCTAACATCAAAGATGTAGCTTGGTTTTAAAAAAAATCTCTGTAGGTAAAGGCTAAAGTGCTACTTTAGAAGGTAATAAAAAAGCAGCCTGTCATACCTTTTTAATAGTCAATTAGGGGACTGAACATGGATTGGAAATTAAGCAACTGGAGTAGGGATGTTGAGTGCAAAATATAGGATTCGAATTTTCTGAATTGATTGAGCTCTCTTGAAAGGGGAGTCTTGTTTTCTCATCAAGAAGGCTCTCTTAAAATGGATGCAGGGCATATAAAAATACGAATCTCCTTATTGCTACTTCCAAATGTGCCATAGAAGTAAGTGAAGAGGCTCTTTTCATAAATTTTTAAAGGAACGAAGTGGTAGGCACATGGATTAAACACTCCTTTGTTACCCCCCTCAACAAGAAAAGCCCCCTAAAAGCACCTAATAAGATTTGAATAAACTAAATATGAGAAGTAAATGTCTAAATTAAGTGTAGATATTGATTAGACAGTCTTGGGTTGGAATACCTTAGAAAGAAATATGATTTAAAATGCTTTTAAAGAACAGTATTGATAATTTCTGGGAAGGAAAATAGAATGTGAATTAGGGTACACTAAATTGTATAGAGAATAGGTTCCTAAATGTTAGAAAAAGTAAAGTTTTTTTTAAAAAAAACAATGCTCTTGGGAAGGCAGCTTTTTAAAGGGAATTGCTGGGTTCTATTTTGTTTCTATTTTCCATTAGCTGGTGTATATGAGAAGACCTAAACAGGTTCCTCGACTTTTATGCTGTAGCATAAAGGGAGAATGAGCAACAGCAGTGTGTGTGTGTGTGTGTGTGTGTAGAGAGAGATAATTGAAATAAATCCATGAGGATGGCAGCTTCCTTTTGCCTTGCTTAATTGTACTGTGTTGGGTGGGTGGGGGAGTTGCCCAAGCCTTGGTCAAGGACTACAGTGTGAAGAGCCTATCCTGTATAGTAGTGAACTCAAGTGCTTTTGAGTATGTGAGGATTGTAGCTAATAAAAGAGCTCTCTTTTCTCATTGGACACCTGGCCATGGGAAACATTTCACTGATTTCCTGCTGCTGTTAGCAGTGTGAAAAGAACAATTGAGTCCTCCATCAGTAAACTGATCGATTGGCTAATAGCGGGCAAACATTGTGACGGACCATTGAATCTTTGGCTGTTACATTTTTAGGAAAGATGATGGACCTAAAAAGTTTTATTTTTTAAAAAAAGTTACATAAACACTTTTTGGCATATGGTAAGTCTTCCTTGGATGGCATGCAGCAATGCCTAACTCATATTTTTAATCTTTGGATCGAGAGAGGAAGTTGAAATAATGCCACTGGTAGTTATAGAAATATCCCCGCCATCCATCTTTTTTTTCTCTCCCTCTTTTTCCAGTCTGAAAATATAGAAGTTCTATATTTTGGTCTAAATTCTGCTATTAATCCGTAACTTAAATGGAGCTATATTGCAGCTTTGGGAAGATAATGAAATACCCTCTTCCTTATCCTCCATATCCTAAGCCTCAAAGTGAAAACTCTTGGTTCTGACTTACTGGCTCCCCACCCTCCTTGTTTTACCAAGAACATCAGTACTGAATACACTTGAAAGGGATGCAGGATTTTTTTTTATTAAGTTTGAGAACTGGAATCTGGCTGGGGGAAGGGCTGCTTCGTTGCCAGTAGCTGCTGCTGCTGCTGCTGCTTACTGTCTTGTATTAAGTTGTGTGAACTCTGATGACGGAGATCCTGACTTAGATTTCTTGGGGGGTTGCCAAATGCTGTACTTTGGAAGCTCTCCTTTGGAGGGGGTGTCGAAATACTCTTTGGTCTCCTAAATTGAACTCTTGGAAAGAGTTTTAGCAATATGGCTTTGAAGGAAAATATTGACTCCTTTTTTTAAGTAGTGATTTTCAAAACGAATTGGGCCTGTTTTTTTAAAATATGTAACAATTTTATTTCCAGTTCTTCCCTCCATCCAATTTGAGCTACAGTAGCCAAAAGGCAAACCTGTTTATCATTGGCAACCTCAGCTTCCAGTAAAGGCAATTTGGGATTGTGTCATTCTCTATTTTTAATGTGGGATGTTGGTTACCCGGTGGGCCTCAGGCGAGCTAAGAAGAGGGCTCCTGCTAATTGCTAGCTGAAAACTGATCACCTTAGCATGGATTTCTTTCTGCAATTACTTATTTTATTCATCAGTGGCAGAAAAAGTTGTAGCGAGAATGATGTGAAACAGAAAAAGTGCTTGATGCTTTTCTCCAAAAAAGGGCTTTCTCACTTGTGGGATTTTTTTTTTTTTTTCAGATATAATTGTGTAACTTTGGGTGAGCATACAGAATAGGCAGACTATATAATTTCCTGAAGAAGACAGGAATGAGTGTGGTCTTTCACTATCATCACCCCCACATTAAGGCAATAAATTATAGCTGTGGGATTTCTTGACATGAATGATCTTTTGGGGGCTATAATCTGAAATTATTGCATAATGCCATTGTTCCAATGATTGCAACAAAAAATTAATCTTGTAAAATTTAGGTCCAGTCCTACCAGCAGTGCAACCTTTATAGAAAACTGGAGTTGGCCAAATCTGATTTTTGATTCTTCAATATAGAGTATTACATACTATCTGATAAATCCTCCCTAGGTTTTCAAGTTGGGGCCTCTTCCAGGAATTAAACCAGGATTCTCTTATATGCAAAGCAGGTTCTTATTAGCAGTGACTCGTCTCTGAATTGCCTTTCTCCTTTTTAATTTAACTGTTCGGTGTAAACTTGGATTTTGGCTGCATTGTAACAATCTTGCAGGTTTTACGAAAAGAGGCCATTCATCGAGGTCCTTTCACAGCAAGAATTTGGAATGGTGCATTCTGTTGATGCAAGCTACATTTGACTGCATCTTTCTGTTGACCCAAACTGGACCTGGCTCCATATCATGCGCAAAGTTGCTTTATTTGGTCATTGTAAAGTATATTATTCGGCTCTGAAATCCCACTTTAGATCCCTGCTTGATTCTGAAGCACACTTGTTAAACTTCTTATGGCCTAACATTAGTTGACACACTGAATTCTCTGTTCATTCATAGAAGGTCCAGATAATTCCTTTGGCCTGTGTTTCCTGCATGAGATAATAGGACGTTATGTACGAAAGAGAAAGAGCGTGTCAAAAATCATCCCATCCCGTCTGTTAGGAAGCTGTTTCTAGCTTGTTTTTAAATTCAGACCCCTGCAATAAGCATCATAAGACGTTATAACTTAAATCCCCTTTCCAAGACCATGATATAGAGTTTTAAAATCTACTAATCTTTTCAGTGATTTTCTCAGCTCACAGAAACTGACCGTGGGGGTGGGGACCAGAGCAACCTGACAAATACGGGCCATTTTCATAGATGGCCAGAACTTGTCACCTTCTCTGCATTGCCACGTAAAGGGAATTTGACTGTTTGTCCCCGCTGTGTTATAGAAATGATGCTGTGTCTTTGTGGGCTTACTACACATTAACACACACTATTACAAACATAATTTGCCATCAATTAGTATTAAGCACCCATTATTTTTGTTCGAAGTACAAATGACACAACAAAGCAATTTAATGTGATTTGCAAATCGACTACAGATTCATTGTATAATGGCTTATTCAGAATGGCAGTAAGTACCTGGGCCTTGTTGGGGAAGGTCTCTGACGTGGTGAATGTGGTTTCATGCTTGCAGTTTTCTGATAATAAATAGATGCTTTTCAAGGGCTGCCTGGTGGATAGGATTAACCCTGAGCATCTTGGAAGTTTGATTCAGTGGCCAAAGATTTGAAAAATGTTATATGAATCTGTGCACTTTGTCCTTGCAGAATGCTGAGGGTGGCACCTATGAATGTGAAACATCCTTTTGTCCATCCCCACCCTATACTTAAGTCTACTCTGACAGGTCTCTATCCTGTTGAAAACCTTCTGGGGAAGGCAGTTCTGCCACACACAAAGCAGCTGGGTGGATTTGTCTGTTTGCATTGAGGTGCCTCTCCCCCTCCTCTTGCTCACGCACATCAAGACCTGTGGTAATTGAATGTCGGCTGAAGCAGTTGTGACATCCTATGAGTAGTCAGATTGGCAAGGAAGTGCCTCTTTGGAGACGCACGTATTTAAGTGACTGGCAGTGATTCAAAGGAACGTAGTTAGGAAATCCCAAGTCTGAATCTTGTTTTGCGAGGACAGCTCAGGGACAAAGCTTTTGTTTTGCATGAAGACAACAGGTTCGGTCCTCTGAATCTCAAAAACCCAGTTGATTGTTAAAGATCATTCCTTCAAACTCAGGAGAGCTAATTCTAGCCTGAGCAGGTTAGACCACTGGCAGTAGGCCAGGGCACACTGAGAAAGAAGGAGAAATGCAGATATGTTTGTTGTGGTGGCTAATGTAATGTAATATATGTGTGTGTTTGTGTGTGTGAGGGGGAGAGAGGGAGAGAGAGGAAGAGGAGTATCAGGTCAGGTGTGGCCCAAAGCAATCTCATTTTTTCAGAGTATCTTCATGCTTGCAAATTGTTGTAAGTTGTTTTGTTTATCAAAAAAAAATGTTGATTTATGAACTTCCATGCTGAATGGAATGGATCATGTCTGTCACCTGTACAATATAGAATTGTCCTAATGTGGGGGATAGATTACTTGTTGTTCTACAGCCCCATATTTTCTCTCTTGTTTCAATGATTTTACAGGTTCTGAGATGGAGGATCTATCCTTCCATTTGCTACCTCATGCTTTTAACCAGAGATTAGACTGATGACATTTTTCATTCAAAACAGCTACCTTGGATTATAAGACCTCTGTTAATTCTTGCTTGTCTCTTTATTTCTAATCCTGTAGCATTATCTTGCGGATAAATCTCTCTGTATTATTAGTCTTCAAAATTGTATTTCCTGCCTGGTCATATGTATTACTTGTATCTGATTCACGGGCAGCTGAGAAATGATACAACTCTTTCCAGTTTTGCAGCATCTTCCCTTGTGTGCACCCCCTTCAGTCTTCGATACACAACTGAGTGCAGACCTTGTCAAGAAATTTCTCAGACCAAAATTCAGCTCACTTTGGATTTGAATAACAGAGGTTTATTAATTGCAATATGTGGATGTATATTTATCATTTTTAATATTGTTTAGTCACCAAGAGTCATATATTTGAGAGAGGAAGCCATATAAGTATAATGCAAATTGTCCTCACTTAGTGACAATCATTAAAGGGTGATTCATCAACAGTTATGACTCCGATGAAAAAATAGCTTTGCAAGAAGTCTTTGCATTTTTTATTTTTGCAAGGATCTGTAAAGCAAAGGAAAGCTGAAATAAGATCAGAGTTTCACTGGGCAAACTTTGCTTAACAACCAAGTTGCCAGTCCCAATTGTGATTGCTAAAAGGGGGTTACCTGTAAATATGAGTAAGGTACCTTCCAAGAATGTTGTTACTTTAAAGGAAGCAGAGGAGCAAGTAAAGTTCCAGAGAGGTAGGTTTATCAGTTCCCATAGACAGGCAGACAGATTTAAGACACCGGAGTTTTTATGGATTTATATCATAATGCAGTGTCCACTGGGTCAGGAATGCTGCTTTCACAATAAAACTTATTAGTCTTTAAGCTGCCGCAAACTGTGGGTAGGCATACAAAACATGAAAAGTCAGCAAGTAGGAGAAGTAAATTCTCTGCTTTAGGAACATTTAGTCGATTCCGATTTATAAGATAGACCTGATCGTAAAACACATGACTACTCTGTATCTTGTAGATTTGATCAGAACTTGCTGGTTTCTCAATTTTTTTTCTGGATGCACAGGGGAAAAATGCCATTTTTTTTTCCTGAAACGAGTGCAGTTGCTATGGGATCAGCAGCAGATCTGAAGGTTATTATGCAATATCTTTCCTTGCGGTACACTTTGTTAGTAGTTTACTTTTCCCTGGGTATGTGTAGAAGATAGTAACAAATGAGGTATTTGGAGCAAAGATAGTGGAGACCAATATTTACAAAACAACATAGAAATACAGATGGTAATGAGTTGCTTGTGTTGTTTTCCTAGCCTCTCAGTTACATCTGCCTCTTCTGTTGCAAAACAAAGTGATCACCCTGCTTTTGCTGCCCTGTTGCTCTCTAAAAGAATTAAAATGAGGAAGGATCAAGTTTATAACAGGGCTATTCTTCATCCTGCATGGAACCAATTAAGAATCTTGAGGTTCATGCTTTTTTTAAAAAAAAAAACCTCTGGAATTATTTTATGATGTTGCATAACAGAATAGAGGAGGAACATACGTCAGTTAAGGATGGTAGGTGTCTCTTAATCCGTAGGAATGGTTGACCAGCATATGCAGGTGGAAAATGCTGGAACGTTCTGTGCTTTTCTGCGAACCCTCTGAATCTCACCAGCTGGGCAGGACTGTGCTACTCAGACAGGCAGTTTCACAAAGTTTGTCCCAGTCTTTGGGGAATGGTGTTATGCTCAGGGAATGGATTTTTTTTTTCTTTTGGTCTGGAAGCCCATAATATTTTAGTAAAATGTTTTCAGACGATCTTCCTAGAATCATCTGAAGCTGTCTTCTGCTAAGTCTGATAATGATGCCAGCATAAGTTTCTCACACAGAATGGTCATTTCTGGATGTAATTGGGAAACTTTCTATAAACACTTTCTCCCCCTTATTTCTGTAATCTCTATAATCTTCGCCTGAAATTGGATTTCTCCCACCTAAGTACAGGCAGAAATTTGGTCCTTTGGAGCGGACAGCAATTGAACCTGGCGTTATCAACTGTTAATTGTTCTCATATTTATCTCTTTTTAAAATCATTTTGTAAGATGCCAGACTCGCTTCAGTAGTGAGATGGGTTGCATATAAGTTTAATAATAAATAAATCTGGTGTTACCAAGGTAGACAACTTTTTTTCCCCAATCTGAGGAATGGACCTGGCCTATGAGTGGTATAATATGGCTGCACAATTAAAAAACATTTCAACAGGCCTATATTTAACTTTAATTTTTTTCCCTTTGGTCATGTTGACTATTTCAACTTTGCTCAGGGCTGAATTCAAGATTTGGAGCCATGTGTGGCTTTCAGGTTTAGCATCTCTGCGGTGTTATTGCCTGGTTTGACTGGCACAGGTTCTCCCAGGTCTTGGCCATAGAGACTTCCTCAGTCCGGTTACTTGACACTGTTTTGAAATGCAGACCTTTTGCAGGCAAAATAGGATCCTGCCACAGTGCCATCTTCCTCTAGGTCTAGGGCGGGCCTGGAAATAGCAAAGGACTGGCTTGTGGTGCCTCTGCTGGCCAAAATGGAGGAAGGGGGGGGATATGTGCCTTCCCCCGCAGCCCATTTTTGGCCGGCAGAGTGCTGCAGGAGGCCATGGAGGCTGAAAACGGACCATGGGGAGGGGTGCATGAGCCCCTCCTGTGTCCTGTTTTGCCCAGCACGGTGCTGCAGGAGGCATCCGTTCTGTCTATCCCTCCCCGCCCGGCCTGGCCCACAGAGAACTACAATGCTGGTCTGGCCCTTGTAGAAATCCAGTGTGACACCCCTGATTAGGAGTTCTTGAAGGAGGCAGACCCTATCTATCCAAGGCCAGCAAGGGCTGAACCATGGACTAGAAGACCTTCAAGATCCCTTCCAGCTCTATTCTGATGTCTAACTCAAGCAGATCTTCACCATTGCCTCTTGTTCTCTATCCCAGATGCTGGTAGTTCATCGCCACATACGTACCTGTGAACAGGCCAACTTGCAGATTGGCCCAGTCAGATGCATACAGCTAATCCTCAGTTTACAGCCATTCAATCGTTCGAGGTTACAACAGCACGGGGGGGGGGGGAATCACAGTTACAACTGGTGCAGCATCCTCACGGTCAGGTGATTAAGATTCACGTACTTGACAATCAGCATATATTTATGACAGTTGTGGCATTCTGGGGTCATGCAATCCCTGTTCGCAACCTTTCCAGCCATCTTCCAACAAGCAAAGTCAGCGGGGAAGCAGGATTCACTTAATGACTGCATTATTCACTTATCAAATCCAGTGATTTGCTTAAAAAACATGGCCAAAAATGTCATAAAACCAGGTGCAATTCACTTAACTGTGTTGCTTAAAGAATTCTCCCAGTTGTGGTCCCAGAAGTATTCATTTTCAGTGCAAATTGGAGAGTTTTTAGTTTACTCTTCCATCTTTACCCTAATCAACAAAACGGCCTCCTAATATGTCTAGCAAATGTTGGAAATGTAACCCAAAAAATGGGCACATTTTATCACATGTAGTGGACTTGAGCAAAAGAAAAAAGAAAAAAAAAACCTCGGCCAAAGATACATAGGTGGGTAGAAAAGATGATAGGGAAACATGTAGATTTTAAACCTGAATTGTTTTTATTAGGTATAATATCAGAAGAAAATGATAAGAAAAATATGTACGTTTAATAGTACAAGTCTTAACAGCAATGAGGATTATATTTGCACAACACTGGAAAAATGAAGATATACCGCGAGATGTGCAGATTGACATTGAAAATTAAACAGAAAGAAGATGTAGAATATTATCAGACATGGAATCTACTGTATGTTACCAGTGGTTGGAAAAAAGGGGTGGAGATTGAGAATGTAAATTTGTATTGTTAAGCACATTAAATATCCAGACAACACCATGTTTATTAAGCACTAAGAAATGTATTTAACAGAAAATCTTTTTTTTTTAAAAAAAAACGGTTTCCTCCTGTGACAGCTCCCAAGCGAAGCAAACCTTTCCAAAGGTTTTGTTGTGCAGTTGGGTGAGATTCCAGGGTAAGGCAGTTTTTACTTCCAAACTAAATGCAACCAAGGATGTGGGCACTGCCTCTGGATAATAGCAACATACTTCTCAAAACAGGGCAGACTGAAAAGCTTCCATAGAAGTCCAGCCACATTCTACATTGGTGGGTTATGTAAAGGTTAAAAAAAAAGATATATTCATACTTAACTCTAAGCTTGAACAATATGAATTAAAGATAAATAATATAATTTAAATCCTGCATTGCAATTGATATAAATAAGCTATGAATAAGCTGCGTTTTGTAGCTAGGACCATTTTAGGAATGTGGAGAATATGTGATAGGCTGTCACGGCAGACATTTTTCATAAAGAGATTTGAGTGGCTATAAAATACTTATCCAAATGGAGATGGTCAATCCCAAAATATCAATTTACAGGTAGTCCTCAACTTATGACCACCATTGATTCCAACATTTATGTTGCTAAGTGAGACATTTGTTAAGTGAGTTTTGCCCCGTTTTACAGCTTTTCCTGCCACAATTGTTAAGTGAATCTTTGCAGTTAAAGTTAGTAAACTGGTTGTTAAATGAATCTGGCTTCCCCATTGACTTTGCTTTTCAGATGGTTGCAGAGGCTGGTCACATAACCCCGAGGCATTGCAACCGTCTTAAGTGTGAGTCAGTTGTCAAGCATCCGAATGTAAATCACGTGACCATTGGGATGCTGGAATGGTCGCAAGTGTGAAAAATGGTCACAACTCACTTTTCCGTGCCATTGTCACTTCAAACAGTCACTAAGTGAACCGTTGTAAGTTGAGGACTACCTGTACTTTGAAGGTAAGTAAAGTTAAAGTTAGGGGGCTCAGTACCAATAAAACACGGGAAGAGTCCACTCTCCACCCTGCATTTCTTGCTTTCCCGTTTTTTCCCCTCTTTCTGATACCTGCTTTAACAAAGATCTCTACAGATCTTTTGCAGCGGACTTTTTGCTTGAGGCCTGAAATTAGGAAACCCTAAACTGCCTGCTTCTGAGCTAATCGTACGCACAAAGCCTATTTACAGCTGCAGCCTTTCATAGCATTGCACGTACTGTACATACTTCTAACCAGTCAGAAAAATCATTTTATTTATTGGATTTGTACCCTACCTTTATTACTTTATAAGTAAGTCAAGGCGGCAAACCTATGTAGTACTCCTCCTCCTGTTTTCCCCACATCAACAACCCTGTGAGATGGTTCAGTTAGGCTGAGTGACTGGCCCATTGGCCCAAAGTCACCCAGCCAGCTTTCATACCTAAGGCAATACTAGAACTCACAATCCCCTGGTTTCTAGCCCGAAGCCGTAAACCACTAGACTAGACAAAACGGGCCCTCTGATAAGCATTCCTAAGCAAAGGAATCTTGAAAGCCCTTATACAGGAATATCTCATTTGGAAGAGTTCTGCAAAGGTGGAGCTGTTCCTAAGAAGGCCCTGACTTTTGTCAAGCAACATGATTTTATTGGCATGCCCACAAGATGGGTTTTGAAGGCTGATCTAAAGGTCCAGGCAGAATAATGTGGCCCCAAACAGTATACAATTTTACAGGTTAATACAACAGGTTAAATTGGACTCATAGGAACATTGGCAACCGGTGCAACTGAAACAGAATTCCTGCCCCAACTTTGATCTTACCTTACTAATACATAAATAAGTTGCATTGTATATCAGTTTGACATTCCCGATCATCTGCAAGTGTGGCTTCCCATCAGGATTGCTATGTGCAGTTGGTGGCCGGATGCTGGACTAAGGCAATTTGCCATGACCCATCAGAACTCATCATCTTTGCCTTGCAAAGGGTTACACTTCTGTAATGATTTTTTTTATCATAGCCACGGCTGCTGTGATAGCGGAGAACAAAGTCTCCATATTAAGTGGTGCTTTTGTCTTTATACTAGTTGTGAGGGGAACGGAAAGTCCGCATTTATGCCCTGCTTGTAGCACCTCCTAAAGGTATTTGTTTGACCATTCTTGGTCACAGGTCATTGAGTTTCACAGAACATTGCTCTGGTCTTTCGGGTTCTTGTTTTCTTCTCTTGGGTCTCTGTGACCTCATTTCTGAAAAGTACGGGAGGGGAAGCACCAATCAAATAAAGCAGCATATTCCTCCTATTCAGCTTGCTACTGTGCAACATTTAAAGAACTGTCCTATGAAATGCACTCAGCCTGTCTGCAACTTCCTTTTCTTAAAAGTAGCTCTCGAGAGTGAGATGTTATAGGCCAGCCCCAGCCTTTCGCAAATTTCCTCATATATGTCATGGTGCAGGGTCTCCTGCTTAAGCTGGGGGTTGGACTAGAAGACATCCAAGGTCCCTTCCCACTCTGTTATTCTGTTACAAATTAAGGTATGGGATGATATTATAAATAGATTATAAATAGATTCTGTTTTCCCAAAAATAAGACCTAACCAGAAAATAAGCCCTATCATGATTTTTCAGGATGCTCGTAATATAAGCATTACCCCCCAAATAAGCTCCACTTAAGTCCGTCAGCCAGACAGATGCATTTTAGTATCGTGTTTCCTGGAAAATGAGACCTAACCAGAAAATAAGGCCCAATGCGTCTTTTTGAGCAAAAAATGAATATAAGACCCAGTCTTATTTTGGGGGAAACATGGGTAGTATTATATTTCCCCCAATGTATTCGATTGCAACTCAGGGCACTTTTTGCACATGGAATGCATGCGCTTATTGCGCACCTTTAAGTCAGGTTTTGACTCCTGGGGAATGCACGGACTAGTCCCTGTTGTTTTCTTGGCAAGGTTTTTCAGGAGTGGCTTGCCATTGCCTCCTTCCTATGAGTAGAGTGTCATCATTTAAGCCTTCTCTGGCAGTCCTGGAATGGCATGACCTGGCTGCAGGGTCACTATCTAAGCAGAAGTTGGCAGTTGCCTGCACTGGTAGTGGAGGTTTCCATCTCCCTTGGGACCCAATTTTGCAGGGGTATTGGTGCCTGGTCCCCCCACTTTTAAGAACTTATTTGCAGCTGTATGGCGTGATAATTTCTTTTTCTATTTTTTTTAAAAAAAGGTTTTTAGTGGGTATTAAATTCTGGAAAGTTACAACGCGTACATTTTAGCATTTGATCTAAAAGAAACGAAGCTTCTGAAATTCTTTTCAGAACTGATAAAACCTAGAGTGGGAGCTGTTCGTGTGTAAAGTAGCATTCCCCAACTTTGTGCTTTCCCAGTGTGTTGGACTACAGCTCCAATAAACCACCATGCTCTTTAAGAAGGGCAAACATTTAGTCTGATGCATCTGGAAGTTACCAACTTGGGACAGATATTGTAAGCCATTTTCGTTTCTCTTCCCATAGGTATGTTTTTCTTGTTTTCTCTCTTAAGCAGTGAGTTGTAACCAAATATGTAATCCTGCAACAACAAGCCAACTGAACCAAAGCTGGGGTAGGGAGCTTGTAATAACAAAGAGTAAAAAAGGAAGTGGGTTTTGGTTTTCAGAGGAAAGTTGTGGGGTTGTTGTTATTGTCGTTTTGGCCTGGGCTTTAAAACAAATTCAGTGCCCTAACAGCTTGGACCAGTTTCTTTAAAACAGGGAGCCAATACAATTATATATTCATTGGGTCTGGAGAACACTGAGTTCCCTTTTTTGCAGTAGCGAACCAAGTTTGGTGGCTTTGCTTAGACCCTTTCACCTTTGAAATGGGGGGAATATGGATATGATAGGCTGCCTCACAGAAAGATTTCTGGGGAAGGGTTGGAGCGAGTAGCAGCTGCTTGTGGAAATTAGAAGGCCCAGTATGAAGAAGACAAAATCGACTGAGACTGTAGGAAAACAACCAACGGCAGGGAAGCATTACATAAACACAAGAACTCCAATTCCATGGGTTTTCTTATCTTATCCAGCATCCTGTTTCTCACTGTAATTCAACCAGAGGCTTCCAGGAACCACAGGCAAGGAAGGCATTTGCGTCTCTGATTGCTGTTTTTCTACAGCAGTTCATATTCTCTAATTCTGGAAACAGTGTATTGCAACTAAGACAGTTTGCCAGCCACAGCTGAAAATGTAAACAACTCAGAAATATCCAGGGCATGTATATATCTCTGCAAATTAATCTCTTTATAAGTCATACTTATCGAACTCAAATGGATTTTGTCCTTCTGGAAATGAACACTGTTAAAGAATAATGCGGTTTTTAAGTGAATTAGAATAACTGAAATTCTCCAGGTAAATCAGAAAAATTAAGAAAATATCTGATTCTCTCATTGTGAATGTCAGTTATTTGTGTGGATATTGAATAGAAGATATATGTGACCGAGGGCAGAATGTATTTGCTTAAGGGCACTCAGAGGAGAATTCTAAAGTTTATAACTTTAAACAAAGTCAAAAGTGTAATCATTAATTCCATCATAATGCAATTTTATACAGTTTAATTTCTAGCTAGTCCAACAAAGCATGAAATAAAAATACAGGAACTTCTAATCAGTTACTTATTGCAGAAAAGCTAAAAAGCCATTATGAAAGAATTTTAGCAGTTGCTGAGTATCAAATGTAATAATAATGTACATTTTTATTTTTAATTTTTGCTTCCTACATATGGGACTAAAATGGGTGGTAGATAACAGTGTTCATGAGCTTGTTGTTTTGGTCAATAAAGTATTCTATTCAGATTGCTCAATCTGACAGTATGAAAACTGACTTTCACATTTCTTTAGAAGGCCTTTCCTTTTTTAAAAGGGTAACATTACTACTAGTAAATGAATTCCGTAGGCCTAAATAAAATATTTGTCTCAGGAAGTTCAATGAATCTTACCCCATGTAAATATTTATAGGTTTCCTGTATTCCCCAATACTAATTCAGTAAATAATTAAATGTAGTTCCTTGTTATACTAGCTTAATGGTAAATCTATTATGGACTAAAAACAAAAAAAATAAGGAATTAAAAGAACTTAAACCAGGATATCCAACCACGGCAACTTTAAGACTTGTGGACATGAACCCCCAGAACTCCCCAGCCTGGCTGGGGAATTCTGTGAGCTGAAGCCCATAAATTGGACCACTGACTTCAAACCTAAAGTGCAATCTGAGGACCACAGCCCTGCCATGCTACTACATGAGCTCCCAGTCCAGGAAACATAACAGAAAATAAATCTTTTCTGTGGACTAACATCCTCAAATCAGAAAAGCCAATATTCTTTAAGGGGAAAAAATTGTTTGCAAAAAATGGGAAATTTTAAATGTAAAATCAAGTCTTCCTTGATTCAGGTTTGACTCTTATTATCTGCCTTGAACTTCCTTAACTGGTTTTTTTTTTGGCAACATATAGAAGTGGCTAGCCAGTTTGGTCTTCGCTCTGAACTTCATGTTGTCCACATCCAAGTACTAGCAAGTCCAAATGTGTTTACCTTTTCCTAAATCTATTACATCTGACCATCTGCTGTCACCTGCCATGACATTGCGTGGAAGAATTTTTTTTATTATTGTTAATTATATGTCATCAAGTTGTTTTCAACTCCTAGTAATCTCATGGCTATATAGATTGGTTTTCTCTATGACCATCTATCCCTAACCTGTTCTTTCATGTCTCCCAATAGTGCCCCTGTTTGCAACTAAGTCCCATCCATCTTGGTGCTGCTCATCCTCTTCTTTTCTCCCCTTCCACCTTTCCCAGCACTAGAACCTTCTCCAGAGAGCTAGTACTTCACTTTAATGTTATCTGAAGAATGATAATTTGAGCCTGGTCGCCTGTGGCTCAAGTGGAAACTCTGGGTGGATTATTTCAATCATCCATTAGTTTGTTTACTTGACTGTCTATGGCAGAAGTCTCCAAACTTGGCAACTTCAAGACATGTGGACTTCAACTCCCAGAATTCCTCAGCCAGCAAAGCTGGGTGTCTTAAAGTCTTAAAGTTGCCAAGTTTGAGGACCCCTGGTCTATGGTATTCTCAGAAATCTTCTCCAATACTCCAGAGGCATCAGTGCTCTTCGTATCCTTCTTTACTTTTCCTTCCAGAAAGTGTCAAAGGGAATACCTTAGCTTCCACAATTCTGCTCTTTGTATTGGACAGACAGAAATCCCCGGGAGCAGGCAGTCTCAAAGATGCCCCAAGAATTGTGAAGTGTTTAAAAACCAATCAGAACCAGTGCGGTAATCTTTGAAGCTCTTAAAGCAATAGAAATATATAGGAAAACCACCCAGCAGTATAATTGCTGTGAGCCACTGTGTTCTGAATCAGCTGAAGCTCCCAGGTAGTCTTCAAGGGAAGCACTATATGTAGCATATTATAGTAGTCCACGTGAGATATCAGTGTATAAATGGTGGTGAGCATGGCCTCTTGATTCAGGAAGGTTGTAGCTGACCCAAAGAATGGCTGTATGCAAAGGCCCTCTGGGCAGGAGCTATGAGTTTAGGAAGACTACCATGAAATCAGCAGACTTCTTGTCCAAAATCGCTGGGTCTTGTGGGAACTGAATGTAAGCCTGTTTGTCCTCATCCAGAGTCTGGGCACTAGGACAGGTGCATTTCCTGTTCAGCTAGCTGTTGAGATGTAATGCAGAATACAGATTGCATACTGGTGACTCCATGGTAGTAGATACCTTCACCCAGTGGCTCTACGGAGGAGAGAAGCAGAAGTGTCTAGCTTGAAGGCATCTCATGGTAGAAGGACCTCTGGCCTGATTAGTCACTCCATACTACCACTGACAGGGCCTGCTCACTCAGAAGGAAAACCTCCTCTAAATCCAACCCTCACATGACTTCAGTCACATCGAGCCTGAAAAGGACAGCCATACTTCTTCCCCTATCCTGATCCCAACCCAGGTCATCCAAAAATCAGTCAAATGTGGACTCAGCCTTATATCTGGAAAGGTCCAGATAATCAGCTTCTTCCAGGGTTCTCTGAGGTTAAAAATTCACCTCTATTTCAACAACCTCACCCCCCACTCCACCCCCAAAAAGGTTGGGGACTATAAAAGATTGAGGGATAGCTTCTTGATGGATGTGCATCTGCCTATCTCTTTCAAGGCGAGCAGGAGCATTCTTCACTACTCAAACTCAACTTTTGGTTTGTTCACCAGTTGGGAAGGACAGGAATCCTCCTGGACTGACACCCCACAATTGTCACTTTCTTCAAGACCCAAGAGGCTCAAACTCATCCCAGATAACCTTGCAGATAACCTGGACTATGTCTTTTAGTTCACAATTGATCTAATGATGAGTTTTCTACTATTTGTAATAAGGTTATCTTATCAAGGAGCTGCAACCTCTGCTTGCTAAGCTTTCAAGTTCAGATAACAGTGCTGCTAGCTATGAATTTTGGAGGACATCATTGTAATAGTTTTCTAGCAGTGTTCTGTGGTTATTCTTTGATTCTGTATGTCAGGGGTGTCAATCAAGGCACGGGGCCTAGATCCAGTCCGCGGGGTGCTTAGATCTGGTCCGCGGGGCTGCCCTGGAAACAGCAAAGGACCAACCCGCGGTGCCTCTGCCAGAGGGTTGCAGGAGGCTGTCGCTACTGAAAACGGAGCTTGGGAGCCTGTTTTCAGTGGCAGAGGGTTGCAAGAGGCCGTCTCAGCCCAAAATGGAACTCGGGAGCCTGTTTTCGCTGGCAGAGCACTTGGGTCGCCAAAGGCGCCCCCAACATAAGTGACGCCCACTCCAGCCCCCTGAGGGCAAACACAACCTTCATGCGGCCCTCAATGAAATCGAGTTTGACACCCCTGCTGTATATGCTGCATTGATCGGTATCAGTCTGGAGGAGCTAGCAAATCTGTGCTGGCCTGACCATTGATACAGGAGCTGTTCGTTGCCTCGTTTTCCCTTCCCCTGGTCATCTGCCATTCTCAAGTTGGATTTTGACCCCAGGTTTTAACTCTAGCAATGCCACTGTTTGCAATCCTATGGAAATTGCTTCCAGGTTGGTGTGCTTCGGACTTCAGAATTGCTCATTGAGTAGAGCACACGCAGGCAAATAAAAACATAGCCACCCATCAGATCACACAGTGAAGTCTAGACAGTGCTCCGTCATAGAGTCCCCGGTCTGTCTTTGTCCTTGTTTTTAAACACCACCTTGTTGAGGAACAGCTTTTAATCTGACGAGCTGTGCCGTTAAAACAAACAGTTGCTATTGCAGGAGCTTCGTGTTGTGGTTAACTGGTGGCGTGCAACGCATTTGGAGTTTGAACTGTTTCATGCTTGAACCACTCTCACATTAGGAATAGTTATTTTGACCTGATCAAATTTCACTGTTGTTCCAAACTGTTGTTTTTGTTGTTCCAAATAGACCTGGAGTGCTTTTGCTAAGGTAGGAACAACCTGTTTTGAAGTCTGTTAAGACTGAAACATTTTTGGGATGCCTGACCCTTCCAATATGATCATAACAGACTATTTTAAATCCAGAATAGAGTGTTTCAAGGTTAAAAGCATTTCAAGTATGGAACATTTTGCGTACCCTAAGCTACCGATATTTACACACGAGCCTGCAATAATGCTCCAGGTCTGGCTTCTTTGGCATCGGGTTTTCTCCTTGCCGCCAGTTTGGCTTTGTCTGAATTTTGGGGCAAAATGTACCATAGATTGTATGGTTGGGACAAGAAATAATCCTTCTGTCTCTTTTGCAAGCCCTACGTTTGCAAAATGCTAACTTGCTTGAGTTGTAATGTGCAATTTTGCTAACCTGCTTCTGCATTTCTTTTGTTGCGCAACCAAAATGATTTCAAAACACATAGAACAGTTTAATCCTCTAGAATTATTACTTTCTGTCTTGCCAATTCCTAGGGGCCAGTTTTAGCCTTTCTTTGTGGAGCATGTATGCATGGTTAGATTTGAATGAGAAAGATGATGTAAGCAACACGTAGTTCAAAAGTGCACCAGCTCATAACCAAATAATATGATAAGAAGTAAAACAACAACCTCCCTTTTCCCATTTAGAAATGCTTTGTTTTCTGGTTACATGGAATCTTTAATCTTATCAGGGATGAAAATTCAGCTTGTAAACTTTAACTAGAATTGTGGATAAGCTATAAATAACATACAGTCATTTCTGCAAATTCATTGTAAATAAGTCTTAGAGATGAGGAACCCATAGCCCTTCAGTTGTTGCTGATGTTTAACATTCACATTCTGCATAGCTAGTAGTGAAGGATGCTGTGAGTTTCTTTATAGTATGTCTGATTGACTAGAGCAGAGGTGTCAAACTCAAGCCCGAGGGCTGGATCCGGCCTATGGGGTGCTTAGATCTGGCCTGCAAGGCCGTCCTGGAAACAGTGAAATTCTGGCCCTCAGTGCCTCTGCCAGCAGAAACCGAGTTTTGGGGTGGGGGGTGCCGCTCTGTTTTTGCTGGCAAAGGGCTGCAGGAGGCTGTCGCAGCCGAAAATGGAGCACGGGAGCCTGTTTTCGCTGGCAGAGCTCTCGGGCCACAGGCCCCCCCGACATGAGTGACATCAAGCTGGCCATGCCCCCCCGGCCCTCCGAGGTCAAGCACAACCTTGATGCGGCCCTCAATGAAATTGAGTTTGATACCCCTGGACCAGAGGCTCCCCAATGCTGCTTATCGCGAACCTTCCTCCACATCAAGTTTGTAACACAGGAGTGATATTCTTACATAATTGTTAACAGATTTTCCAGCTTAAATAAGGTATTTTTTTTCCTGAATGTCCAGGTGGGCTTTTGAGTTTCTGGGTATCAATCACTGATCATGTTTTGTCTTGGAGTATGAATGTTTTGAGATGAGCAGCATATCACTAAATATGACTAAATAAATAAACTATTTTAGAATTTAAAGCTTAACTTTCAGCTAGGGATACAAATAAACTTGCTCCTACTAGCTTATGATGACAGTATTTATTAAGTACATGTTGGGGGCTCCTGGGTCAGATAGGTAAAGGTAAAGGTTTCCCCTATGCAGTCATGTCCGACTCTAGGCGGCACAGTTATCTCCATCTCTTAACTGGGGGAGCCAGCGTTGTCTGAAGACATTTCCATGGTCTTGTGGCCAGCATGACTATATGCCGAGGCCACACAGAACATTGTTACCTCCCATCGAAGTGGTATCTGTATCAGGGCCCTGACAAATCCACCCCCATTCAAATCATAAGCCTCCAGCCCAGTGGTTCCCAGCCTTTTTTTTTGCCCCGCACCCCTAAAGAAATTTCACTCGAACCTCGCACCCCCTGAAATAAATAATAAATAAAAATGCCAACATATAGCCAATATCCTATTATTTACCTGGACTTTTCTCGCACCCCCTGGAATATTGTCTCTCACCCCCAGGGGGTGCAAGCACCCCAGGTTGGGAACTCCTGCTCTAGCTGCATCTCTCAGAGTAAGAAAAATTGATTTATTAGGAGTGACCATGTCGACGTTGCCTGGTGCAGCCGACGCTAGAACACATCATTCACTTCCCCCTTGACCCTGGTCTTCCCCCCACCCCCTGGATGTATATTCTCCAATGGGACACATCCATAGCCAAGAGTCATCAATCATGCTCTCCAGTAATAATCTTGCACGCCAACAACCTGGGCTGCCTAGCAATTATCTAAAACATTTAAGGAATGCCCTGCTTTCTCCATTCCCTTTCTGCTGGCAACTAAAAAGACCAAAGAAGTATTTTTTTGGTTGACAACCTGTTTATCTACTCACATTTACATGCTTTCGAACAGCTAGGTAGGCAGAAGCTGAGGCAAGTAACAGGAGTTCAGTCTATTGCGCGGCGCTTGGATCTTGAACCCAGGCTACTCTTGAACCGCTGAAAATTGTGCTGCTTTCTTACGTGAGATAAGCAACAAGAAATGTCAGTTTTCAGAAGCAGATTACTTCAGAATTCCAGGAGGAACAGAAAAGTGGGATCTGGATCGAGTAAAAAGCTGTTCTGAACTAATAAAATAGCTTCACTAACCTAACGCCTGGGAGACATTTGGGACTATAACTTTATAGACTAAACGACCACACACATTCCTATACCAGTAGTCCTTGCTTGATGACTGATTGGTTAGCGATCACTCAGTTACAATCTACCTCCCCAGAACTACTTACAACGCATTTTCAAAGTTCCAACAGTTGTACACACATACACATACATGCAGTCACATGTTCCATTCAGGGCACTTGGCAACTGGCTCACATTTACAGCCATTTGAAGTGTTCCATGGTCATGTGACCAATTTTCAGCATTTTTGGCCAGCTTCTATTTACTTCCAATATCTTAGCAAGAAACGCTCATCCAGGATTGTCCGATATTTTGATCAGTGATCTAGATGAAGTGCTGGAAGGAATGTTTGTTTGAATTTTCAGATAACATAAAAATTTGATGGGATAGCTTAAATCCTAGTGAATAGAAATACTATTCCAGACTATCTTGATAAATTAGAAATAGCCTGAATATAATAGAATGAGATTTAAGAAATTTACAGAGTACTTATTCAGGAAACCAAAATTAAATGGGGAATATTTGGGTTGGTAATACTGCTTATGGGGAAAAATTTGGAGCAGTATTTCATTGCAAATTCACTGTAAGCCAACTACTGTTGTTTAAAAGAAGGCGAACGGATTTTTACTTGCCTCAAGTATTATGCTAAACCAGATTTTGAAGTTTAGGCAGATTGCAACTAGCTGAGTTGATGTATTTGAGATCCAAAAATCCTAGCAGGTACAAGATGGACAGGTAGGTCCTTAGAATGCATCTTGTATCCTTGACCAGTCCAAAATGCATGATCAGTGCCAGAGTCAAGTTAAAATCCATTAGAGTTTGTCCACCAAGTTTTCTATTTCAAAATAATGTTTATGATGCCAGGACTGAGTAGATTTTATTGCTGTTAGATTCTTGGAATTAGAAACTTTTGCTGATCTACTACAGATTACCGGTACTTAAGGTTCTGTTTAAGGGTTACGGATAGATTCTCTTTAAAAAACAAAACAAACCTTTGAATACTAGCTGTTGACTTTGCGGCTTACTGAAGGCATTTCACTGGCTATTAGTAGCGCATTTCCTTCACTCTGTTTTATTAGGACTGCTCTTGTTTAAAAGTGTAAAGAATACATTCTCCATATTTAAAAAAAAAATCACATCACTTTATATCAGTTATGAAAGAGGGGAGGGAGAAAGCTGCCATTTTCTTGCCCTGCTGGCTTATTTCCTGCTCACAAATGAAGCATTCGGTGCAAGAAAGTCTCTATGTGCTCGGCACTACCACATGTGTAACCAGATACCTTTTGTGAATTCCTCTAGATCGGCTCATCTGAACTATCACCATTCTTAAATTAAAATTATCCTACAAAAGTTGTCAGCTATACCTATTTGCATGCAATGAGGAATGCTGCATCTTGGCTAATTACCACTTCAGTAGTATGATTGCTGTTGGCTTATGAGCAACCAGGGTGCCTATTATAAGCGCCTGTCCTGCCATCTGACCTCATGCCTTCTCTCCTCTGGGTCCTTTCTCTGGCACGCCCTGTGAAGCCTGTTGGATATTTTGAATCTCTCTTGTTCCCCCAAAGAACCAAACAGTTTGTTAACGTGTGGGAGGAAAAACCTGTGCCTTCATGGGCCGTAATATCTCTGCAAATGGCTTCTCCTTCTCTCCTGTCATGGCTCTGCCTTATCGTTCTTCACTAGCTGCATCTTGGCAGAGCCTGCGGAGGGGAAAAAGACAGAGAATCCTATATGTTGTATTATATAATCTTTGATGAGAACATGACAGAAGTGAAGTAAACATATGTACACAATCCACGTAATTATATACAAACTTCTATGGGGATATAGAAGAGCCCTGGTGGCACAGTGGTTAGAGTGCAGACTAACTCAATGCTCACTCCAGGAGTTCGATTCTGAGCGGCTCAAGGGTGGCTCAGCCTTCCATGCTTCCAAGGTCAATAAACGGAGGACCCAGATTGTTGGGGCAAATAGGCTGACTCTGTACACTCCTTAGAGAGAGCTGTAAAGCACTGTGAAGCAGCATGTAAGTCTAAGTGCTATTGCTGTAGCAGTGACCTTATACCTGGATGTCCAGTCTAGCTATCTGTTTCTTCATGCCCCCTTTTATGTCTCACGAACTTATCTGGATTCAAAGCAGGTTACAACTGAACAAATGTACATTTACCAAATCTGCCCAAGGTAATTGCAAACTACAAATATGCCCTGCTATCAGTATCTACAAAAGAAGCTTAATTAGTGCCGACACTCAAATGAAATAGCCAACTCTTAAAAGTCTTCCTGAGAGTCAGGAGCACCAGGGCATTTTGTACTTTGGGAAGGAAGCATGGGGACAGCCGGTGAGGGTACAGCTGACTGAGCCCCCACTCTGTTGATTTTCATACTGGGTGGGAATCCTCAGCAGATCCTTTCTTGCAAGAACGGCCAAGGCGGACTGATTCTTGTGAGATAGTCCTGTAAGTAATCACAGAGCTATAGACCGTGTATCTTCAAAGGTATTAAAGTAGCGTTCTGAATTGGACCAGGAAGCAAATTGGAAAACGATCAGTGTGATTCCTGTAGCATCAGCAGCCCCTATCTAAATCTGCTTCCCCAGTTAGCAGATGGACTGTTGCCCTTTGGACAGTGAAAGCTATAAGTTGTCTTCAAAGAGAGCCTCGTATAAAGTGCACTGGAGGAAGAGGTTCCTAATCTGAAAGTTACTAGGCAACAGGGAAAAAAGCCTTGAGCATTTATACATGATTGCTAGCATTACAGTGATAGGAGGTGCAGTGTTATTTCTATCCCGCATTCCCGGTGGTTTGGTGAAGGCCTTCTGTGCTCCAGACCCGGATCAGGTGTTCTCCTGAGAGACCTCAGCCAATGGAACAGGGCAGGCTAGATGTTGGTCGATGGATATGTTTCAACTAGCTCTGGATTTAAATTTAGAAGAGGTAACTAGCCTTTATTGTGCCATGAAAGATGGACACGGTTCTGTGATTTCTTTCTCTGGGAAAGAAGAGAGGCCTCTCTACTGATGGATTTCCCCACCACCACCTGCAGTTATGGAAAGAATCACCACTACCTGGCAATGACAGAACCCTTGATGACTTAAGCCGCTATTCCTAGCCAGCCTGGCAGCTCCTTTCTTTTGCTGCGCTACAGCAGCATCTCAAGGGGGACCCGTGAGCCTGCATAACCTGAGGAGCTCCTAATGAAGGCAGAGATTCTCGGCTCCCGTGAGGCTTGCTGAGCTGCTGGTAGATAGCAGGTCTGCTGTTGGTGGTGCTACATAATGAATTGCATAGTCCTTTCTGCTCTTGGTTTTAAAGGAGCCTCAAAAACACAGGGGGTCCTTGACTTTACGAGTTGTTAAGCAAGACAGCGGTTAAGTAAGCTTTGCCCCGTTTTGCAACCTTTCTCGCCACAGTTGTTCAATGAATGGCTGCAGTTGCTAAGTTAGTAACACGGTTGTTAAGTGAATCTGGCTTCCTCATTGACTTTGCTTGCGAGGAGGTCACAAAATGGGATCCTATGTCCTCGGCACCCTGAAATTGTTATAAATATGAACCAGCATCCGAATCTTAATCACATGACCACTGGGATGCTGTGGTGGTCACAGAAACATGAAAAATGGTCACGAGTCACTTTTTCAGTGCCGTTGTAACTTTGAACAGTCACTAAATGAATGGTTGTAAGTCGAGGACTACCTGTACTTTGCCAAAGTTGCTAGTCAAGATTTTATTTTTACATAACCCTTTTCTGATCTTTCTGCCTAATATCCCAGAACTGCTTCTTATTCAGATGATAGGGAGAAGCTGGATGTAGGGAGAAAAAAAATCCCTGGTCCTTGAAGACTGAATAGAGTATTAGAGAGACACATCAAGGCTACAACTTTGCAAGTCTCTCCTTGCAGCCTTCCTGATATTATGGTGACTTGGCACCGACAATAGTTGCAGATCTCCACTTACTCAAGTTGAGCTAGTACAGACAAGCTTGAAGGAGAAACAAAGAACCGTGCAGGATGTGTGCTGAAAATTAAGCATCATTTTGGTTTGCTTCTATTTAATAAGAGCATATGTATAGTTTTTAGTTACCAAAAGGTATACATGTCTATTCTTCTGATTAGAGATAAACCTTCAACTTACGAAATAAACCATAATTAATAAAATGATAAAAATCTGTTCATAAAACTAATAATAAAACTGCTAAAAACTAAATAAACCTGTAATCTGTTGAACGAGTTCATATGGTGCCTTAAAGAAGTTTGCCTTTGTCAGCTCTGGAAACATCAATGGTGGAGGGGGAGGGGAATAATACATCCCCCCTCGGGGTGGGGGGGGGAAGGCTGGTGCAGAGGGAGGGGTACTACTAAAAAAGTCAGTCTCTGAGTCTCGGTCTTCCTGGTTTTTGTGAAGGTGGGGGGTATACAGAGCATCCTTTCCCTATTAGAACTTAAGGAGCAAAGCTAAATGTTGGTAATCGTTACATGGGGATGGCTGAGAATGATTTTTGGTGGCCAATGGGGAATAGGTTTATAGTGCAATGGGAAGCTTTTCTAATATAAATGTAAATCTAGTGAATCGGGGCAGTCTCCATTCAGATCAGGGGTGTCAAACTCAATTTCATTGCATCAGGGTTTGACCTCGGGGGGAGGAGAGTGGCCGGTTCAGCGTCACTCATGTCGGGGGCGCCTATGGTGGCCTGAGCACTCTGCCAATGAAAGTAGGCTCCCGAGCTCCATTTTTGCCTGCGAATGTCTCTTGCAACCCTCTGCCAGCAAAAACAGCCCTCACGAGCTCCGTTTTCACTGGCAGAGGCACTGCAGTCCGGTCCTTTGCTGTTTCCAGTGTGGCCTCACGCACCAGATCTAAACACCCTGTGGACAAGATCTGGCGGCCCCGGGCCTTGAGTTTAACATCTCTGATTTAGATCATTGTTTCTCATCCTTGGCAGCCTGAAAATATGTGGACCAGAATTCTCTAGCCAGCCAATCAGGTACTACTGGAAGAATAGAAAATGCATCCCTGCCATATTGCTTTATTTTGGTAGTTGATATTTCAGGATAATCTTTTCGTACATCAAAGTTCCATTTGGTCTTTGTGGCTGACAAACAGAAGTCAGTTACAATTTTTAAAAATAAGAGATTTTTAAAGCTCTTAAAATTGATAGAATGTGCCTGGTCTTTTTTTTTTTTTTTTATAGCTATCCATCTATTATTGTCTGCTTTAGGAATAATATCACTGATAATGCTTAACAAGTCTTGTGACTCGTCTATATTTTTTCCCTTTTTGTATAGGATTCTGTGGGTTTGAAGCCATCAATCCAGTTTCAAGGAAGCCAAGGGGTAAGTTGAAGGATTGGGCTTTATGGTTAAAATATCTACTGGATGTTTGAAAGCCCATTTGTATTTTTCTTTTAAATCCATGTGACTTCTACTACACAAGTTAAAACTGTTAAAATGTAATAAAAGAGAGCAGTGCTAGATAAATATATCTGCACCATTATTAAACAATTTAAAACAGTGTTTTCCCATTCTGGCAATCTTGTGATACATGAACTTCAACTTCAAAATCTCTCAGCAATGGCCATAATGACCGGAACTTAGTTGAAGTCCACATCTTGTAAAGCTACTCAGCTTGGGATACATTCATTTAAATAATTATAAAACTGTTATTTTTTAATCTTACGGTTCAAATATTAAAAGTTCCACTGGTTATAAACGTGTATTATAGTGAACACTGATCTTTCCCAGATTTGTTTAGGATGGGCCCACCACACTAATCAGAGATAATATAGGGCTTATGTCTGCTGAGTAACTTCAGCAATCTAGATCAGGGGTCTTCAAACTTGACAGCTTTAAGACTTGTGGACTTCATCTCCGAGAATCCCTCCTCCAGTCATGTTAGCTCAGGAATTCTGGGATTTGAAGTCCACAAGTCTTAAACTTGCCAAGTTTGAAAACCCTTGATTTAGATAGACAGTAAGTTAAATAGTTGCTGTAGTAGGCAAGCTGTCACGAAGCAGCTGAGATGGCATGACTTTGCATAGGTATTCACAGTTAAACTACTGAGTTTGGAAGTAATTAAATGAAATGTGAAAGGGACTTTCCTTCAACATCTCTTTCTTACCAGAGTTACCTCCATCTGCCTCACACATGGAGACTGTGAGGTACCAAAGAAGATTCTAATCTCTTACTTTGCACATAGAAAAATTGTGAACTCTGAGTTTGCCCAGTAACATGTGGTTTCCTACTGCCTCTTCAGTCATGATGAAGCATTCATTGTATATGTGTAAACCTGGCAGCTTTTGAGATGGTTGAGGTGTCCCCAACCCAGTGTTGGGGTTCAGAAGAATTTTCAAAGATCCGAATGCAGTGACCCACGCTCCTCCTCTTTGTGGCTCTCATTAATCATTCAGTATAACCACATAATGAGCCAAGACGTGGTGATGGATACAGGTCATAGCCTGGTGCAGCTTTTCTTGGTAAACTTCTTGTCCGACGTGGGAGGGATTCACATCCAGAAACCCAGAGGCTGTGAAAATTGCTGACTGCTATTTTAAGCTTATCTGCTTTAAATCCTGCAGTGCTACAGTTAAAATGAAACTGTGTGGTCCAGACAACAGTAGTAAATGGAGGAAGAGGAGGAGGGACCTCTGTGATCCTGACTGGATACTTAACCATGGATATAAACCCCAAGCTGCAGAGAGCTTTTGAATTGGAAGAACAGTCGGCTCACCTGTAATGGTAGCCTGAGGTGAATGAGACAGGAGTTAATTGGCTTGCTTAAAGAGAGAAAACTGCTGGGTGGCAGGCTGAACACAGAGCTTTGCCAAGTGGGGCTCAGAAGAGTTGAGTGCAGGCGTTATGACCTCTGTTTGCCTCTCTCTGTCAGCAGTTAATGAATTGTACTTCCCTCAGAAGGAGGCCAGAAGGGAATCAAAGAAACGAAACTGGTTTGGTTGAAGCAGCTCAGGATGATCTGATTGTGCGGATTGGGAAAATGGAACAGCAACCCTGCAAAAGACAACCATCCACTAGCCACAGAAGGAACACACCCTGATTAGCGTTGTGTTGCTCTGTGCAACTTGAAGGACGGCTCGTTCTGCTTGTTCCTTCATTCCCTGGAAGGCAGAGGGTCATTGGGAAGCTGCTTCCACCCTTACAGCCTGTGTGTTGTGCTTTAAAAACATTTAATGGTTTTAAAAGAGGCCTAAAAGAAAAAGAATAGGGCCTCTGTGATACTCTTGGAAAGATTTATGTATCCGCCTTTACCATTGCTGAATTCATTGGGCAGGTTTGTGGAGCGTCTGATTGTTCCCATGGATGAAAATGTTTTTAAAATAAAAAGAACTCCTTCGTTAGAGACAGTCTACCTTATTAGTCAGACTTTGAGGACAGACAGGTGTTTGATGTTCTACTCTACAGAGTTTTGATCTTCCACGCTCCTAGTTACTAGCTGTTGCAAGAGGTAGCATAATGGACCTTGGTCCGATCCAACAGATCATAGTGACAGCTTGCCAGCTTGGCTCTAAATATATGTTTTCTTTGTTACTGTTCTTGGGTTCAAGTGGAGCTGGCAAGAGGTAAACTTTGTCACCTTGGGAAGTTTGAGGGATAACAGTATCTATCATGATTACTGGGCCACTGTTCATCACCCCACCCATGTTGATTATGGTTAAGATTGTATAGGTTATATCAGTGTGGGTGTCCTCCAGTTGTGTCAGTCTCAACGCAGTCACGGGGCTTATTGTTGGGGGTTCTGGGAGCTGAAGTCTGGATATCTGAGGGTGTCCCTCAGGTGTAAATCTTCCAAGCTTTTGAAAGGTCCAGACGTTTTTTTAAAGCTACTTCTAGTAGAGCTTGCTTTTCTCAATGCCTCCTTCCCTCAGGGCAGGGGTCTCCAACCTTGGCAATTTCAAGACCTGCGGACTTCAACTTCCAGAATTCTTCAACCAACATGGCTGGCTGAGGGATTCTGGGTGTTGAAGTCCACAGGTCTTGAAGTTGCCAAGGTTGGAGACCCCTGCCCTGAGGGCCTTTCCCAGGCTTCATGAATAGACAGTTGAAAGGTCAAGATTCACAAATGATCAGGGCTGCTGCAACTGAACTCAGATGCTAAATAGAGAAATGCCTTTCTGAGCCTTTGTTTTTTAGATGAACCCTGCTTGAAATTTTTTTAGCTTATAGAAATCTATACACGTCTAGTATACCAGATGGGAGAAGTTAAAAGAGGGTCCATAAAGCCATTCTAAGAGTTCAGGAAAGTAACAAATGGAAATTGTGGGAGGTAATGGGTTTTGGGGGGCTTCAGCTCGAGTTAAAAGTCTTAGATAAATGTCATAGAAGAAATTTCTTTCATTATTTCTGAAAATCTTCTCAGTTCAGGTATTAGTTTCCACCAGAAACAAAGAAAAAAGGCCGTTATTCTATTCTTGGGAATACTTGGCCGAAACTAAACATTTTCTCATTTTAGTGGTGTTATCTTTGTTTCGAACAATTGCTTGTAGGGAGCAAAACCAGCAGCTGCAGCTCTTCTATTTTTAAGGGCAGGTGGTGTCCAGAGGAATAAACAGCCTCAGCCTCAGTCTGCCATCAGAGGGTTTGCTGCATCTGCAGAGAGGCCCAGAGGCCCTCGAGCGTCTGGCATAAATAATAATTCCCAGGGACCGGTGGCACGATGCGCTCTAGCCCTGAAACAGGCTTGCCCGTAACAGAAATGTTAATTGTGGGGGGGACTGGAAATCGTGCAGGGTGACCCTTTCTGCGCTTCACTGCATTTCCTTAGAGGACCTGTGGCTTTCGGTCTGTCAAAGAAATTCTGCAAAAGCACCCAAGTGCCAAGTAGCTAAGGGTGGCAGCAGAAGAGATGCTTCCGGAACACTCAAAGACTTTTTGCTCATATTCATACTAAGAGCAAAAAGAAAATGTAGATTTTTTCAGGCAGAAAGGTGTTTCCTGACAGGCTTTTTTATCTCCACCTTGGGAATGCGGGGTATTCATTTGCTTTAAATGTTTTACTTATTTTTCATGAGGGAACATGTACATGTTGGTATGGTTATCGGGGGGGATTTATTATTTACACCTGTGCCCATGATGTCACCCATCACACAAATAACTCCCAAGTCATCGCTTTGATGTCATTGGGGCTTATAACAAGCAACCGTGAACCTGTATGTATGTATAATTTCTTTTTTTTCTCTCCTGCATGGATGCAAGAACATATATGCAATCCACTGGATTCATTAGCACTCTGGAATTAGTTGTAGCGAGCCACTTCTAACCCCCAATTCCTTATTTAGCAGTGTGTGCTTCTAGACCAGAGTTTTAGCCTCAATAGAACCCCAAGATTTTTTATTCTCTGCCGTTGCCTTTGGTTAATTTCATGGTGGACCAGCTTTCCTTGCATTTATCTGGAGAAGCCCCTTCTATGAACCTACCATGGACCAAAATGGGAACATAGAATAAGGATTTGAAGGATTTAAATTTTTGTAACTTCTCATCCCAAGAGATTCTTTTGCATGGTTTCCAGTTGTTTCATTGTCACTTTTCTCTTTAAGAGAGGCTCTACTGACCATCTGCTTTATTTTCCCTATTTCATCTTTTCTTTATTGGTTTTTATTTGTTCTGGAATTACCTATCTTCTTCTGATTATCCCTTCGTGTTATTTTTTTAAATTATATTTTATCAAGGTTTAAAGATATTATTACAGTTGGCAGTTATTTAAAAAGATGTTATATTTTAGTATTTTATATATATATGTATGTATGTATGTATGTATGTATGTATGTATGTATTTATTTATTTTCTTAAGTTTTCGCGGGTACTTACATGTATGGCATTCAGCTTTGTTCGGGTATTTTCCCATGTCATTGTAGTTGTGCTTTTAAAGTTGTAGCAACGTTTTGGCAGAATCTCATCTGCCATCATCAGGCTTCTGATGGCAGATGAGATTCTGCTGAAACGTCGCTACAACTTTAAAAGCACAACTACTATGACGTGGGAAAATACCCGAGCAAAGCCAAATTCCATACATGTAAGTACCCGCAAAAACTTAAGAAAATATATATATACATACACACACACACACACACACACACACACACACACACACACATATATACACACACACACACACACACACACACATATATATACACACACACACATATATATATATATATATACATACATACATACATACATACATACATACATACACATAGGTATAGCACCAAATTTAAAACACAAATGACTGTGAAAGTCTAACTCATAGACGAACACAATACAGAAGACTGATGATGGCAGATGAGATTCTGCCGAAACGTTGCTAAAACTTTAAAAGCACAACTATAATGATGTGGGAAAATACCCGAACGAAGCTGAATACCATACACACACACACACACACACAGACACACATATTAAACAAAGTGATATAACAATTACTGCTGTATAAAGAATTATAGATATTTTTAAAAGTAAATTTTACCTATAATTTTTTTAAAAAAACTATAAACAGTCCTTGACTTACAACAGTTCATTTAGTGACCATTGAAAGTTCCAGTAGCACTGAAAAAAGTGACTTATGACTGTTTTTCTCACCCTCTTTGCAGCATCCCCGTAGTCATGTAATCAAAATTCGGATGGTTGGCAACTGGTTCATACTTGTGGCCGTTGCTTTGTCCTGGGGTCCCGTGATCACTTTTTTGCAACCTTCTGACAAGCAAAATCCATGGGGAAGTCAGATTCACCTAACAACTGCAATGATTCACTTAACCAAATTGTGGCAAGAAAGGTCATAAAACGGAGCAAAATTCAGTTAACAAATGTCTCAATAGAAATATTGGCCTCAATTGTGTGGCTGTAAGTCAATGAATACCTGTTTAAGTGGGGTGCGGGGGGAGAGAAAAGGGGGGGGGGAGACAGACAAGAAAAAAACAACAAAAATATTTTAAAAATAAAGAGCAATGAGCAAAACCCAAGCTAAAAAAAACACACACATGAAGAAGAAGTAGAAATTTTCTATTTTTTTCTATACCCAAGGTTCTGAAATTTGGACTCTTAATTTAGCCGAGTGGATGTCTCACCTGGAACAAACCACCTTCTCATTTCTTAGGTCCTTCAAAAAGGCTGCATCTCTTTCTGGGTAGACGCACCGGATTTTCCTTCTATCCCCACTAACTCCCATCTTTTGATTTAATTAGACCTCATAATTGGCTGTGCTTTCTTTCATTGGAATTCAGACCTGTTTTTTTTGTTTTTTAATCTTTCTTGCCGGGACAGATATTTATATTTCCTATTCTTCTAAAACAGCACATCTCAATACCGAGACCAGACTGCCCAACAGGAGTTCGGACATTTTCCTTTTATCTCTCTAATATTGGCAAGGACAGCCCTCAGGGGAGTTTTGATTGCATCCAGCAGTATGTGTCCAGGTGAGGAAATGCTCTGTGTTTGCAGGAGCTGCTTCCTGACGTAGACGTGCCTGTGCGCTCTGCCCCCTGCAAAGCCTGACCCACCTCTTTTAAAAGAGCGCGGTGTGCATCGCGCATGGCCTGGAACAAAGGGCTTAGTAAACAAGAGAATAATATAACAGGTTGGCAACCCAGAAGGCAACAGGCTGGCAATTCACTTTCAGTGGGATATATAATGAGAGCGATTGTGACAAAAGCTTAATTTCTAACTCCCCTCCCCCCCCCTTTTTTTTCTCCCCTAATATATATACATATATATATATACAGCAATGGGAACATTCAGCTGGATTGCCTTGGCAGCATCCAGGACAAAATCACTGTCTGTGCCACCGATGAATCCTACCAGAAGGCAAAACAGAGCATGGCCCTGGTGGAAGAAGAGACACGGAGCCGGGGTGCCATTGTCATCAAGCCTGGAGGGCGCTACATTGGTGAGCCTGGGGCTTTCGTGCTTGGCACAGAGGTAGTGGTGGGGGGATGTGTGTGAATTCAACACCTACCTGGAAGGAGAAATGTTCTAGAAGAGTGAAAAGTTGCGTATGTAGCCGTTAATAGTAGTGCTGAAGATTACAGACATTCCCTCCAAGAAGTGCAAGATAAATTTGCTGTTTGTAACTGTTCAGAGCAGTGTTTTTCAAACTTGGCAACTTCAAGAGGCATGGACTTCAATTCTCCAGCCAGCTAGAACCAAGGAGTTGAAGTCTGCACATCTTAAAAATGGCCAAGTTTGAAAAACACCCATTTAGAGGCATCCAGCACTGTGCATCCTTCGTTTTTTTCTTAAAACAGGAGGGGAAAGTGCGTTGAGTAACAAACAGCAGAGACGCAAAGAGTTAAATCAGCCTTTCTGTCTACCGGGAGTCTCCGCCATGATGGTCAGGCTGACTGGAGAATGTTGGCATTACTCCCACACAGTTGGAGGGCATCCAGACTGGTAGGAGGTTGGCCCAGTGGACTTCTTCTTGCCCACCACCATTCCACTCTTCCTTTCATCAGAAGCAAGTGTCAGAATCTTGCACAGCTTCCCATTCATCATCTAGAGCAGGGGTGTCAAACTCAAGGCCTGTGGGCCAGATCCGGCCCTCAGGGTGCTTAGATCTGGCCTGCTGGGCCAGCCTGGTAATAGCAACGGACTGGCCCACGGTGCCTCTGGCAGCCGAAACAGGGGGCCTGGGGGGCGTGTGTGGCCCCCTGCTTCCCATTTTCATCCTGGACGTTGACCTGCAGCACTCTGCTGGCCAAAACAGGGGGGCATGCAGCCCGCCCGTGTCCCGTTTTGGCCTGTAGGCTGCTGCAGGAGGCATCTGTCTGGTCTCTTCCCCCCCGCTCCCCAAGCCGGCCCATGGAGGAGAAGTACAATGCTGATCCAGCCCTCAAAGTAATCCAGTTTGACACCCCTGACCTAGAAAATTTCCAACAAAGGTCTCTCAGTATAATATGTTGAGAACCACCTGATCAGATAGATTACCCCCAGAGTAACTAGAGGGCAGCAGCGCAGTGTTCACTGCATTCACTAGATGTATCATATCTGATCGTTGGCGCCATCTTGTCTTCAAGCTAAGGAGAGAGAGAGATCTTCCCCAAATCATAATTTGGCCAGTATTTCCCCCCTTCATCATCAGCAAATCTGAACCTTAGAAGCTGTAGGGGTTATCGGCTTATGGTTGGCAAGATACCCTGACTCATCATTTTCTGAGTCAGTTAGACATTTCAAGTAGACCAAAAGTCAAGCATTCAGGAAGGAAGTGTGGTCTGTTCTTCTGTTCTGGGAAAAGCACAAGGGGTTTGCTGGAGCAATCCTTATCAGAGAAGCTTGAGGAGGAGGTTGACTTGCTGGTGTGTAGGAAACTTGCTTGCCTTAAATTAAATCATAAGGTTGGACTGGGAAAATGTCTCCTCTCACATGGGTCTTGCCTTCCTGGATATGGCTGCTTAACGGCATGTGTTTCTCCTGACTTTTTTTAAAAAAACTAGGTTAATTGAAGCTGGCCTCAGTGGGGCTTTTTTTTTTTTTTTACACAAGATGTAGCTGGAAATATATTCTTATTTGTTTTTTTTTCTAAAATAAATGCTTTTTATACAGCTCTTCAACAATCTAGGCTCATTGCTGAAACCACCAAATCAAAGACAAACTCACATCACAATCGATGGATAGATGGATAGACAGACAGACAGACAGACAGACAGACAGACAGACACACTTTTTGAAAAGGGTTAGATATACAACAAAGGCAAAAAGGCTCTTTTTATTAGAAAACTGTTAACATTCTTTTTACCTCTTATTTGATGTTTGCCTTTCATGTGGCTTTTATCCCATTGTCAGTTGGGGCATGCAGGAACTTTTTTTTTTTTTAATGAAACATTTTCAAAGCCCATATGAAATCTTGAATGTTAATTAAAATATGGGGAAAATTTCTGTGAAGGTCAAGCACTCTAGTTCAGAACTGGGACAGTTGTCCCCAATTTGTGGCATGCAAAATAGGGTTGCCCCTTTTCTCTCTCATGTGCTCTCACTCATTCTCAGCTGGTGGCTAAGATGAGCAGCAAATGAGAAGAATGTACATGTTTCTAGACAGCTCGCCCTAATGGCTTGTTCTGATAATTTTGGAATGCTCAGAGAAATTCAGAGTTATACAAGAGGGCCAGTTTGATGTAGTGTCTAAGTCACCAGACTAGAGTTCTAGTGAGTTCTAGTCTTATCTTAGGCACAAAGTCAGCTGGGTAACCTTGGGTCAATCATAATACTTTCAGTCCTAGGAAAGAGGCAATGGCAAACTACTTCCAAAATCTTGGCAAGAAAACTACAGTCACCAGGTGTTAACACTGACTTGAAAACACACACACACACACACACACACACACACACACACACACACGGGGTGGAGTTCAGAGGTATTAGGCTCCCTTTGATTGGCTATATGGAGATTGCACAGCAATCTAAGAAGTTACAATTTGGATTCCTATTTTCAGTTAAAAATGGCCCCTTCCAACTCCAGGATTCTGTGGTGCTTTGAGTCTTTGCAGTTTGGGGGAACTATAATCTAGCCCATCTAAAAAGCTGCAGGTTGGGGAGGGCTAGTGTTAGCATCCTGCATCACAACAGTTTTGCCTAATGGAGGGGGGCGGGGAATCTAAAAACAGGCTTTGTGAAGTGAGGACTTGTACCTGTATGAAGTAGAAGAGCAGATTACACCACAAACAGAAAAAGAATAAGTGTCAATATATTACAAATAGAGAGGCGTCATATATGCCAGTGTCTGAAGTGGACCAGCAGCCATTTATCATATTAATCATAGAGATGAAAGGAACAATGCTGGCTGCTCAGTTGACCTTCCTGCTGTGTGTAGAAATCAGAGTGAAAGCATTCATGACAGCTGAACTCGGTGGAAGTACTTAATGATAGAGGAAAGGGCTAAGATGGCATGACCCAGAAGGAGTTTTGAAGGGGGTTCATGACCCCTAAGGAGTCATAGGGGTTCACAGCCATAGTGACATTTGCATTAGCCACAAAAGGACAATATATATGCTTTTAAGAAGAACTATCTTTGACATGGTTCAGAAACTTCAGCTGACTTAAAACCAGGCCACTTAGACAGAGGATGTGACTCTCCTGTCACAACAGCTTCATTGGTTCCTGATCCTTTTCAAGAGATAAAACAAGTGGTTATGACTCACAAAGCCTTAACAGATTCGGCTATAAGTTACTTAAAGTCCTGTCTTTGGAGCTAACTATTGTTAATGGCAATAGTTATAAATCTGTACTTTTGCTTCATCTCCATTCTGGTTAACCCAGTGCTGGCCATTTATTTATTAAAAGAAAGAATCTCAAACTTAAGAACTGCAGAAGTAACTTAGATGTCAATAACTCTGCTTTGTTGGGTATGCTAAGTGTATGAATATTAATTTCCCAGGCTCACTTTGTCTGAAAAGAATTTTAAAAGGTCCCTGCTCCTGTGCTTTGTCTTCTTTCCCCCAACTTCCCCAATCCACAGGAAAGACCGTTAAGATGCGTAAGCCTGCACCAGGGATTTCCGACACCGTTCCCTCACGGATACGCCCAACACCTGTCAACCTCGCCAGTGCCATCAAGAAGGGCAACAGTGCCGTCTCCCAGAGGCCTTTCAAAGATAGAGTGATGCACTTGCTGGCTCTCAAGCCTTACAAGAAACCAGAGCTCCTCCTTAGGTTGCAAAAAGATGGCCTTTCTCCGCAAGATAAGGATTCCTTGGACAGCCTCTTGCAGCAGGTAAATTCATATTTCAGATATTGTCATAAAACGCCTTACATGCATTTGTGGTCAGCTGTTGAAGAAATGAACTCATCTTCATTGAGGATAGTCTGAGGTGGTTCACTAAATTATCTAAATCAGGGATGTCCAACTTCAGACTGTTAAGCTTTTGTTGCACATTCATGAGAGCTAGAACCTTTTCAGGCTGATAAGCAAAGCCTTTCTTTGAAATGCCGAATCCCGCTCTTAACGGGTGGCTTGGCAAAATGCAAAAAGAACCCCCACCAATGTGTGGTTTTCATGCCACCTTGGTGCAATTAAGTGCTTGTTTGATGCTTTTTAGAGGGCTGCAATTATACTCGGTCTCTGGCTCCCATCCAGCACATTTAAACTCCTTCTCCCCCCGACCCACAGGTTGCAAATGTGAATGCCAAAGACAGCACATGCACCCTGAAAGATTATCTTTACAAAGAAGTGCAGAAGGATTGGCCCGGCTACTCAGAAGGAGACCAACAGTTGCTGAAGAGGATCCTTTTCCGGTAGGAGCTCCAGGGTCTCTTTCAGAATTGACACCAATCGGTTGGCGGTGTTTAACCGTACCTCAGTATTAGGTGTTAGAATTTATGTGAGGTTTATTTATCTATTGGTTTATTTGCTTGCATCTCATTCCTTGAGGACTTTGAGCGGCTTACAGATTAAAAGCAAAAACAATACACATGAAAAAAGATCATGGCCAGTCAAAGGATCAAAACATCCCATCCATAAGCCAAACCAAATAAATGGAAGCTGCACAATCACCTTGTTCCAAGGCCTAGGACAGGGGTGTCAAACTCAAGGCCCACGGGCCGAATCCGGCCTGGAAATAGCGAAGGACCAACCTGGAGTGTCTCTGCTCGTGAAAACGGGGCACAGGGGGCTGTATGCAGGCCCCCTTGCCCTGTTTTGACTGGCAAAGTGCTGCAGGAGGCCGTCCAGGCTGAAAATGGGGCCTGGGGGCCATCTGCCATCCATCCCATTCCCCCCGCCCCCCAAACGGGCTGGCCCGCAGAGAACAAGTACAATGCTGATCTGACCCCCGAAGAAATCCAGTTTGACACCCCTGGCCTACGAGTCCAACCAGATTTTTAGTAGATTTCCTGGACATCATAAGGGTGGGAGCTGCACAGATCTCTTGGGTGACATCATTCTGGAAGGCAAGTAGAATAGACACTTCCTGGATCCTGTAAGATGACACTCTTTGATCAATAGGATCCAGAATGTTCATACCCTGCTTGATTTTACTGAGAGAGCAGAAGCAAGAAGTATAAATACCGATCCACTGGTTACTAACAGGCTACTTCCTTCCCCCACCCGGGTCATTGATAAGTTTCCTCATTTAGTTTTTCTTTTCTTTTTTTCTTTTTGTCTCGGGATCTGCTTTTGGAGAATATTCTCTGGCAACTACAGACAGAAGGAAGATTGAGATCTCCTGTTGGAGTCTGGCAGGAGTTTCTTATTCTCTGTCAGAATGACCAAAATGACAAATATTTTTTGCCTTTCAAAGTTAACATCTTAGGGAGGCTCTGTTCTCAGATGACGGCAGCTGTGGTTCATGCTGGTGCAGCCTATTACTGACTCCACTCCAGCCATCTGGTTGCAAGTTGCTTTTATGGATGGCAGTGGAAGGATATTCTTGAGGGCAGCAACCATTTTAAGGGTGTAAGTCACAAAGGCCAAGTTTGCTGTGTCTTATGCCATTGTTTTTGATGGAGTTGTGAGACGGTAACTCCAGACATCACTCTTCGATGGCCATGCTGACTTGAGCTGCTCAGTTCTACAATGTCTGGGAATGCACAGATTTTCCATCCCGACTAAGAGTACACTTGACCCAGTGGTAGTTTTCCAACTTGTTTCCTACTTTTTCACGCGCATGAAGGGCTCAAACACCGATTGACCTCTGTTAACACTGGTGAACTGAGCTATTTTTAGCTCAGCTGAGGCATGACAATCCTGTCTGCAGCGCAAATCAGCTGAGCTAAGAAACAAGGGGATATGGAAGAGGTAACAGTGGGGGGTGGGGGGGGACAACCAGAGGAGGTTTCTGCTGGTTCTCCAAACTGGCCAAAATTTCTGCTACCGGTATGCCAGCACCGGTCTGAACCGGCTGAATACCACCTCTGATTTGGCCCTTCCTGGAAGCTGCAGATTGCTCTGCTGTGGAATACAGCATATGTAGGTAGTCCTCGACTTAAGACTGGTTGCTTAGCGACCATTCAAAGTTATGGCAAACCTTTTTCAAAAGGTACTTACCCATTTTTGGCCACGCGCGCGCGCGCACACACACACACACACACACACACCTGCAATCACTTGATCCCATTTTGGGAGTTTGGCAACCGGCTCACTTTTATGGCTCTTTGCAACATCCTGGGATCACAAGACCATAATTTTTGATGGTTCTTTGCCCATTTCTGGTATCTATCTCTGTCTTGTGGCAGAAAAAAAATGCCTACTGGCATTTTACTGTCGTAATTCCAGGCTCAATTCCAATCGTAAATCAAGGATTACCTGTAAGGTTTCTCAATCTTGGCAGCTTGAAGATGTGTTGAATTTCAACTGCTGGAGTTCCCTAGCCAGCATGCTAGGAATTGAAATTCAAAAATCCTCAACTTTCCAGAGTGGAGAAATACCACTTTAAAACCTAAGTTTGGATTTGTAGTAGCCCAGAGTTGAGATTGAGCGAGATTAAGCCCAAGAATCTGTTGTTAAACTTGATTTCCAAGTATCCCTTAACAGATCGTGCTGACTTAAGAATTCTAGGGATCGTTCCACAACATTCCTTATTCTTCAATCATCTTCATTGCACTCTAGATCAGCTGTCGCCAATGTGTGGGCCATGAGAAAATTTTGGTGGGCCACAGAGAAATCTCACCCCCAGAGCACCCCCCCAAAGCAATTAATCCAGGCTGCGCAGAACCACAAGGCTGCTCAGCCCACATGGCCCGCGGGAACCCTCCCTGCCCACTCACTCCCTACCCAGCAAACTTGTCTGCTAAGTTGCTGTTCTTCCTTTTTCCGACCATCATCTGTTCTACTGTGCCGGGAGATTTAGATTAGCTAGAAAGCAGAAAATGGTTGGATTTCTTGCTTTCTAGCTAGTCTTTAGATCTTCAGCTCTGCTTCCCTTAGGACTGAAGGTTTGCTTGCAAGCAAATTCAGTGCAGACTCACGGCAAGCAAATTTGAGAGACTGAGCTAGCCGATGGCAGATAGATAGATCAATGAATGATTCTGTGAGCAACTCAATCTGCCTGCTTTGCTTGATGTTGGATAAAAGTTGCTTTTTTATATAAAACATTCAATATTTACATACATGGTGTGTTGTGAGTTAATTTTGTGAGTTTGCTTGCAAGCAAATTTTGTGTGACAGACTGAGCTAGCCAGTGGCAGATAGATTTCTGAATGAATCTGTGATTCTGTGAGCAACTCAATCTGCCTGCCTGCTTTGCCTGATTTTGGGTGAAAGTTGCTCTTTTTTATAAAAAATTCAATATTTATATAAATATTTATAATATTTACATACAAGCCATGCCCAGCCAGTCACATGACCAAGCCACACCCGCAAATTAGGCCACGCCCACAGAACCAGTTAGTGGTCCCTGGGATCTAAAATTATGAGTTTGGTGGTCCCTGAGGTCACAAAGGTTGGCAACCCCTGCTCTAGATCGGTATTTCTAAAGCTCAGCAGCTGGTTGAAAAAGACTGGTCTAGATCCCTGGGAAAATAAGCTTAGAAACCTATGGCTAAAATCTGCATGAAATCGCAGGAACCTTGGAAGTGATATTCGTGGTTTTCAGTTTTGGAGACTGGGGGGAGAGAATGGGCCTCTTAGGGGCAAGCAAATGGATCAAAAACAGAATGAGAGAAGTTGAGCCAGTTTGCAAAACTTGTTCCTTTGCTTTTCTTGGGACAAAACACAGAATTATATTGTAATAACGGGAATATACTTTGTCGCCTTCTGGGCTTCTTTTGGTTCGTTTTTGTTTGCCCAGGCGGCTCCATCCGTTCCACGCTCTATTTTTAGGTTACTGCTTATCCACAGGCCAAAAAAATAAATACGAGAAGGAAAGGGGCAAAAAAGTCACCACCTCCTTTTCCCCCTGGAGGACTTGAGTTGATACAACTGTTCCACTCCATGGCCTGATTCTATGCAGTCTTGTGTATAATTTGTAATTTTCCATTTAATTATAATTCAGTAGTTGGGTTTCAGTGCCCATCATCAGTCCCTCTCGTTTGCCAAAGAAAACTCCCGGACGTTCAGATTCTTGTTAAACCAACAGCTTCTCTCCTCTGAGCCAGCTGGGTTTACAAACTATGGAAACTGTTCAAACAGGACAGGAAAAAGGAAAGAGAGTTCTTGTTTGCCTTAGCAAGAAAAGAAAATTGGGGGATGGGTGGGGGGGAGTCAAATGAAAAACATGGCAATAGAAACAGAAGACGTGACATATGGGTGAAATTGAGCCACTCTTGCTTAATTAGCAATGAGGAAGAGCAACATTTATGCGAGTTTCCTATGCATGCATGTGCCTGCCTGCACACCGGCACCCATCCCTGTACAGCACTGGAAGTTGGGGTACTCTGAGTCTGGCCAGGCGAACACTTATTTTTGTCTCTTTTTTTGCAATTGCGAAAAAGCCTTGATATCCATCAAAAGGATTGCCTTTGCTGGCTTTCTGGTTGGGAAAAGCCATCCAGCATTGGGGTAAAAAAATATGGTCAGCCTAAAATTTAATGTCCACTAGACAATCCTTGAATGGGTCGTCCTTTGAGAGGAAGGTAGTACAATCTGATGCGATCAGAATAAACATAAAAGTTAGGCTGGCCATATTTTTTTTTTTCATCTCAATGCTGGATGTGCCCATGATATCTAAGAAGAGTTTATAGAATGGAATAGGAATGCAGTGCGATGCAATGCGACACAACAAACACAACACAACACAACACAATACATGCTAGACTACACGACATTACACTGTCCTGGTCAAATGTGATAAGATACACAAGGAATTTGTCTCCGGTGCATAAGCTCTCCGTGTACATGCAAAACAACAAAGTAATAATAAAGATAAAAATAAAGTAATAATCATAATATATCACAAACAGAAAAATAATTGTAGTGGCAAATGAACTCATTCAATAATAAGTCAATATTTACTTACGTAAACTGATAAACAGATGGACCTCAGAAAGGCAAAAAAGCGGAATGGAAGCAAACTTTCAACTTCCTGCCAGCTTTCCCATTGATTTTATGGGAAGCTGGCAAGGAGCATTAGAAATCACAATCCCATTACTGTGGGGATGCTGCAATACCCACAATTTTGTGAATAAAACTCTGAACATCATGGAAATATTAATTCCACACAATGGATCGTGGATTTTTACTCATTATTTAAGTTAGCAGATTTTAGGTTTCTTGAGTCAAAAAATGCTGTGGTATTGTTTGGACTAATCTGAGGGGACAAACAGATAAAACACAAAAGAGTTTTGGTCATATATAGATAGATATGTAATAAGTACCTTCCACCGTTAAATGGAGGTTTTTTACAAAAATGCTTGGCGCTCTGATCCAGGATGTTTGAACTTGGCTCTTGGCTCAATGGCTTCGGTCATTAATGCTTTGCTTGGGAGCCAATGCCGGGCCTTTTTTTCCCAGGAAACTCTGCCAGTCACAGAATCCCAGCTGCGTCCCTGAGAATTCTGCTCCCAGTCCTCCAAGAGACACCACAAACGTTTCCACCTCCCCTCCCCAGGTAAGTGGCAAACTCTCACGGCTTACATATTAGATCCAGGATACAAGGCAGATGAACATTTTCAGATTGATCAGACCGTTCCAGGGTTAATTGCAAATAGTGGGGAGGCCTTGCTATTATCTTAAAAACACACACACACACACCCTTATTCTAGTGCAAGTTTCGCTTGGTTGTGCAAAGGGGCTTTCCAAGTCCATGCTGGCTGGTCTTGGCACGCTGCAACTGTTACCCCATATCTGCCTTCCGCTTACCCTCCATACTGTCCAAAGGTGGTTTGTAAGCAGGTCTCCATAACTCTGCTTCCCCTGACGATTCGTGGCTGCCCACAGGTGGGTTCCAGCTTCCTCTCCAGCTGGAGGCTGCAGGGGAGCTACTCACTGGCCCCTCTTTCCTGGGTGGGGAATAAGGCTGTCCCCTTCCTCAACAACCAAGCTACTCCACCCTTTCTAACGTCAGATAGTTGAATTAAAGGCTTTGCCGGTGTGTTCCATGAGATTTCTTGCTGCTGCTTTGCAGGAGGGATTGGTGGTAAAATATGACCTTCTCCCAACCCTCGACCTCCTAAAAAAACACCAACCCCAGGCTTAGTTTTTAGGAAGGTTCTGGAGTGGTCTTGAGCAGCAGCCCTGCTCAGAAAAGTTTCCGTGACTGACACTGAAAGCTGTTGTGGTCAGGCTAGCAGGATTTCGCTAAAGAGTTGAGCACTTTCATCTAGGAAAGTGCAGCTTTCAACATCCCTGCTTGTCTATGGAGATTCTCAGTCTCAGCCAGGTCATGGTTGTCCCAAAGGTGCTTTCCAAAAGGCAACTGGACTTTCTGGGTTTTTTTTTTTCCCCTTGAAAATGTTTCTTCCAAGAAGCTTCTTCAGTTCTAGTTTTTGTTTCTGTTTCAACATCCCTGTTTTAAATTTACATCCAGCGTTTTTCAAACCTGCCAAGTTTAAGACGAATGGCCTTCCAACTCCCAGAATTCCTTAGCCAGCCAGAATTTTCGGAGTCAAAATCCACACACCTTAACAGGTGTGCCAGATTTGAAAAACACTACTGCATTAAACACACGCACACAGACGTATATGCTGAATAGTCCATACGTTTCAAACTTGCCCAAATGCCAAAGGAAAGACACCTGTAGAACGACAGGGGTGGCAGGCTTGGGCAGGAGAAGTCTTATGAAGGGAGGGAAAGCACCATAACGGCAGAATAGCAATATTATTGGCACTTTGGTTTTTGGTTAGGAAAAATAAGTAAAGGCCAAAATGATCGCAAAAGTGGCCTTGCATTGCCCCCTAGTGGCAAGAGATACTTTTTATTCTCAAATAAGTCCAGTTCTTCCTTTGTATGCTTTCGAAACACCGTTTTCATCGTTAATCTTGTTTCCGTTTCCTTTCCTTAGAAGCGACCCCAGCCCCTGGACTTCATTGACCCCCTCGCCAACAAAAAGCCAAGGATCTCTCACTGTGCCCAAAGGACTCAGCCCACTTTCAATGGCAAACTCAACTCCGCCAACGGGAAGGAGACCTCTTTGCCCACCATGTCGGCGGCTGATTCAGTCAGCTCTAGCTCTCTTTTGCCCACTCTGGAGCTACCTAGGCCTCATGACCCGCTTGCTGACGTCAGCAACGATCTAAACCATAACGGTAAAGACTTTGAAATGGCGGAGCCGGCCGAAAGGCGGACAGCAAACCGGTCGGCCGCAGACCCTGCCCAGACAAGCAAACAAAACTGTGTGGTGCACTCAAAATCCAGGAAGAAGAAACACAAGGAGCGAGAGAGGAAGGAGGAGCAGCAACAGGTCCACGAGAAGCCAAACTCTGAACTAAAGAAGGGTCGCTCCAAAATGAGCCCCTCGCAAGACAGTGCAGGTGAGGATGGGGCCCAGTAAGGGAACGGACGGATTTGGTGGTGTGTCAGACTCAAAGGCAACAAGGGACTTTGTAACACACGGGGGGAGAGCTGCTGTGGCATCTGTCTACAGCTCTTTAAAACAGCTGCATCTTCCTCTGTGATCAGGCAGCAGCTGTGCGGTCCCAGGAAAAGACTTGTTTAGCTTAAGGCAGGATGTCCCAGCAATACAGATACACGATACCTGTGTATCTATGGTTTGATCCTAAGCAAATATACAGAGGAAAAGTTGGGGAGTATTGGCTCATAAAAATATTATTGCCAAGTGGCAGCAATCTTGGTTTGAGTAGGAAGCATTCCAAATTCAGTCCATGGTACCACAAATAAAAGGAACAGCTAGTGAGAAATATGCTTCTCTAGGCATTGAAGAGCTCCTGCAAACCAGAGATGAGACAAAGGGAAATAAATCAGTTGACTGGCCAATCGAAAGGCGGTTTCTAGACTACATACAGAATAGGAATGTGTGATTGGTTGTGTTCGTCCTGCTGCCATGTAAGCTGCTTCCCTTTGTTGGTCTTTGGCTTAAAGTCCAGCACACAAGAGGCTGATGGCGGCTCTGCTGTTCTCAGCATAAGCGCTTTGACCCTCCAGAGTCATTCTTCGATGGCCGGGGAAGTGAGGAATTGCAATCCAGATTCTCTTTTACATCCTGCTAAGCAACTATAGTAGCTTTGTTCCTTTTACTGTGAAGCAATCTAAAAGTTGCAAAATGGTCAAACACTCGGGTTGAGTGGATATTGCTTTCAAACTGCAAGTACCGCAAAACGTATAAGGAAGGGGAAGAGGTTTAAATCCTGATGTCAAGGAAGATTCTCAGTCCTCCAGGTAGAATTGTCTGGAAGTTGAATCATGGTAACTGGGCTTTTCTTTTTTCATTTGAAACATTGCCCTGCTTAGCTTCTTCAGTTTGGTTAAGTTTGTTAGGGGACCCCATAAAAGTCCCCCAGAGTGGTTTCATTTCTTACCTAATCTGAAAAGGCTCGTTAGGCGAGTAAGCAGAGAGTGGTTGAAAATCCTGTCAAAAAATCTCATTTAACAACTTTACAATAGATCTCAAGACAGAATAGAAAAATTGTTAATTTTTTATTTTAAAAAATATTGGGTATCCATTGTTGTAACATTGTGTAATATTGTTTAGTTGGCCTTTTATAAAGTCTACAATCAGGTTGCCTTTCAGTCTTAAATCTCCAGTTTTATTCCTAAAAGTGACCATGCTTTGATGGACCAGCCTCACTTTGGATCCACAAGAGACAATCAGCATTATGAATAGTGCTAACTACTGGTTTTTATATTTAATTTTGATAATATGAAGTTGCTTTATCTGGAATTGGCATATCTATTTGAATCAAAGGCTTCGTGAACAGCTTCCGATTCCTCCAGGGATAACAGTAGCTGCTGAGTTATTCTAGCAAATGTGATAAAACCTAGTATCTCCTGTGCTCTAGGAATGAATGGAATAAATAGTAAAGCCCTTGATATCTTAAACTATTGTAAACTACTGCCTGGAGTCGTGATCAGCCTTTCTGATCCTTAATTATTATTATTTTTTTGTTCCACGTTTGAACTGAAAAATTGAATTTAGAGTGAATGCTCACTCAAAATTTTGTAGGTCAGGAGTGTCCAACCCTTGGCAACTTTAAGACTTGTGGACTTCAACTCCTAGAATTCTTGAGCCAGCCTAGCTGACTGGAGAAATCTGGGAATTGAAGTCCACAGGTCTTAAAGTTGCCAAGGTTGGACACCCCCATTCGAGTTAGTACCAGTATTAAACTTCCTCTTTTTTAATGAGCCGTGAGTATCTGAATTATTTTTTCTGTACAACATCCCTGAATAATCACCGAATGGCATTCAAAAGTAGCCCTATCCAACCTGGCAGCCCACTTGCTAGCCATCCTGAGCTCTGTTTTTTCAGATTCCCACCCTTGCATGAATGCATACTTCTTGTTGATCCACAAACATTTTTATCCACATTTATTTACAATTATTAGCAGTATTTTTTTTTCAAAGGATACTATTTTAATTAATCCTAAAGATAAGCTAATCCAGTCTTGATGAATTTTTCTCAAATTTGCACACACCATGCCATTAAACCTTGTGAAGTTGTTTCAAAGCTTTTGAGGGTGATTTTTAGAGCGTCGGTCCAAGAACTCTCAACGGTCCCGTGACTCTTTTTCCTTTCTCCTTTTTACAGGTTTAAACAGGACATGCAACAGCTCCAGTGTTCCATCTTCTACTTCAGGAAGGCCAGACTATTTGTTGTGAGTATGGAAGGATTGGTGCCATTGCCCCAAACAGTAAAATAGGGGCTTGTATGAGCACTCGTATCTCATTAAAGCAGCAGAAGTATTTTTCAGCATGCAGAGACTAGGGGACGGGGGGGAGATAGGACTGCTTTCATCATAAGCCACGAGATGCCATGCTTGAACAAATTCAGAAATATCTTTTCCAGTGATTATTGGAGCAGAGAGAATGGAGTCTTTGACTTAAACTGTTTGTTTAGCAACCATTGGAAGTTGCAGTGGCACTGAAAAAAGTGACTTACGACCAGTCATTGCACTTACAACTGCTTCAGCATCCGTCTGTCCCCCCCCATGCGGTCACGTGATCAAAATTGGCAAATGGCATGTACTGTATTTACAACTTGCACCGTCTCAGGTCATGTAATCACCCTTTGCAACCTTCCCTGTCAGTTTCCCACAAGCAGAATTAAATGAAAGAAGAAGCCAGATGTACTTAACAGCTGCAGGATTGACTTAACATCAGTGATTTCCTTAACAAACATGGCCAAAAAACAGTTACAAAGTTCGGCACCACTCACTTAACAACCCTCTTGCTTAGCAGTGGATAATCTGGTCTCAATTTCAGTTGCAAGTTGAGGTCTTCTTGTATAGCCGACAAAATTCAGTCTAGGATTTTTCCTTCGTAAAAGAGCTGGCCCAGTGCACCAGCAATAGATGGATGGATGTTTTATTCATTGTTTGTAGCTAGTTTACTTTTTATTTATTTGTTCATTTATATCCTGCCTTTAGTATTTTGACAAATAACTCAAAGAGGCAAACATCCAGCCCACCTTCCTCCTCCTATTTTCCTCACAGCAGCAACTCTGTTAAGTGTTTTGGGCTGAGACAGAGCGACTGGCCCAAAGTTACCCAGCTGGCTTTTATGCCTAAGGTGGGACTTCAGTTCACAGTCTCTTGCTTTCTAACCTGGTGCCTTAACCACTAGACCAAACTGGCTCTCTTTGTCCCTGGTCAGTAGTTGCCATTGATCAACCCATCCCTCCGTACATTTTCATTCTATTCATTTAAGCTCTTCTGTTAATGGCCGTCAGCATAGCAGCGAATAATATGCGCAGATGATATTAGGTGAAGAATTACTACACTTCCTTTTGTTTGTCTTCGGCCTCCTGTTAATGTTCTTGTTGGTTAATCCTCCAATATTACTCACCTGAATGCAGCTGCACCATCTGTTTGGCTAACAATAGCGTAATATTGACTGCCAAGTTCTTACAACTTTCTTGTCATTAGAGTCATTCCTTATCCTTTGAGAGTTTATGTTCACTGTTGTTCTGGGCCTAATATCACACCAGCCTTCCTCACCATGAAGCCCTGGATGGGCTGCATTGTTCCATAAACCAAATACTTTGGGAAAGTAGCAGGCTGAGGAAGGTTACTATCAATAAATTATCCTATAAAATAAAAGAAGGTGAAATGCAAATGCTACCTACATGTAGTCCTTGATTTATAACCATTTGTTTAGTGATAGTTACAACCAACCTGGAAAAGGGAAGATACAATGGAGTTCCAGTCACGTTTGTGGTTCTTCCTGCAGTCACATGACTGCATTTTATGACACTAACTGGCACTCAGTTCAGGTTTTTGACAAAACTGTACCCATAGCAAACTATGGTTTGTGGTACAATAACCACATTCACTTAAGTCATGGTCCAGTTGTCACATGACTGATCTAATTTACGACAATCATGACTTACAACCGTAATGGGCAAGCTGTCAAGTGATACACCCATAGGAAACAGAACTCCCAGGCAGGCAGATTCCTCAAAGAACAGTTTTATTTGGCTATATCATATTGGCACAAGCTGGTGAAAACTGACTCTGAACGTTCCTGTGGTTTTCACCTAATTAACAGTAAAAGTTTTCTCCCTTCTCCAAATAATCAGTCACAGGGTCCAATCAAGGTGTCGTTCGGTTGCCTGGTAACTTCACTCCTCCTCTCTTCGATCACCTGTGGGAATGTCCTTGGTTCCCAGGAGAAAGTATTTTGTTTTGGCTACAAACCCCAACTATTTCTATTCTCCCCCCATCTCTCAGCTCCAGTATGGCAACATTGAGGAAGCCTCAACATGGCCTTGGTCAGGTCAGCTTCAGGGTTGACACAAGCTCCGTTATAACCATTAACTTGGAAGGACTAATCTGTAGTGGTTTCCTTTGGGGTTATTTCATTTTTCATTCTTATTGCCTGCTCCAGAAAATACGGTGCCATCTCTTCCTCGGAGCAACGTCAGAGCTACAAGAACGATTTCAACGCGGAGTACGGCGAGTATCGTGACCTGCATGCTCGTATTGAGCGGATCACCCGACGGTTCATGCAGCTGGATTCAGAACTGAAACAGCTTTCTCAGGGCTCAGAAGAATACAAGGTGGGGAGCTCAGAGGGCTGGCTCGTCCCTGTAGTCGATGCTGAACAAGCCACAGGGGGGTCAACAGTGGGTATTTGTATGGCCTTGGCCAAATTCGGGCCCACATTATAACATCTTTTGTCATTGCTGGTAAGGCTAGGACCAGTACCTGGAGAGGTGCATTGTTTAAGTACCACATCAAGAAAAAGTTTGGGTGGTGGTAACCCCTCTGTTTGAATAGCAGGCTGCAGAAAAAAGGGAGTCTCCCTGGGACTGCACGTCTGGGGGAGGTGCTAGAGTAGCCTCATCTGGGGCTAGATGAGCAGTGTCTTTGACCTTATTTATATAAAGGGGATTTAAACAAGGTGGGTTTAAATAAACCAGTGAACGCTGGCTGTTCAGGCTCCACACCTTCACCCTCAGACAAATTAGAACCCCTCACTTCCCCTTCCAACTTCAGCCGTTGGCCTCTCTGGGCAGTTGAGGAAGATAGAGAGGAAACTAAAGTATCTTGGCTGTAAGCTAAAGCAGCCCCTTCCACCCACAGATGGCCTTTGCAGAAGGAAATCTGCAGAGAAGGTCTTAAAAACAGTTGTAATACGTGGCATATGTATCATTCTTTTGCAGATTATCCATGATCAGATCTTGCAAGAATACCGAAAAATTAAAAAGGTGAGTCACTGAGCTTCTTGCTCATAATCAAATGCATTTTGAGATAAGAGAGGAGCAAGGATGAAAAATCGTAATTTTCTCACTTGAGAAAACCTTGGCTTGATTGGAAGCAGCTTGGCTGAAGAAAACAGGGATTAAAACTGCCCTTCCTAGATTTGATTCCTTGCACAATTGCAAGTCCCTCAGTGCCACGGGTTCTTTGATTCCTGGATCTTGTTCTCCAGCACATCTGGGGAAGGCTTCAATTAGACAGGCTGTAAGAAAATGAGCCTGCCAATAGCTAGGTCCTATAATGACCAATTTTAAGCTTTCAAAATCCTTTTTTTTTTTAAAGCCAGTTTTTAAAAACTATAGGCAGGGTGGAATGAAACGGAGCCCCAAATTCTTCTGCCTTTTATTTGAATTTGACCAAATGTAAATTGCAGCTATCCAATAAACTGCTAGTTTATTAAATGCGATGATTCAACTCATCGTAAGCATTGCCTGTTGCAAAATGGAAGTGTGTCAGAGACAGAAACAAGCCAGAGGCAGCCCTTATTTTTCTTGCTATCAGATGACAGCGTCTGCTCACTTTCCTTCCTTCCTTCCGTTTTGTTTTCTAGAACTCTTAGCTGAAGTTGGACAGGCAATTATTTGGTATTTTTATCTTAATTGAAGGCACTACTTCTTTTTTTTAAAAAAAAAAAAATCCTGCCTGTATTGTGGTTGTAAGTCAAGGACTTTATTACTTTGATAAATATGGGTAGTCCTCGATTTACCACTGGTCACTTAGCAACCATTTGAAGTTACGACAGACTTATCTTGGGGCTGCTTATGACCCCATTGAGAGTTCCAAAGGTCGGGGGGGAGGCGTGGTCACGTGGCTGAACTCTGGGCGCTTAAGCAACAGGGTCACATTTACCAACTAGCTGCAGCATTCCACAGTTGTGTCACTCACATTTTATGATGGTTTCATTAAATATCGTTGGCACTTCGGCTTTTCTGTAAAACCCATAACCAAACCAATAGTTTGCTTAAGGACTGTGGGTTTGCTTGACAGCCGCTTGACTGTGGGTTTGCTTGACAGGGTTGTGCACAGGATCGATTTACGATCATCATAACTTAATGATCAAGGTGGGCAGACTCCATTACAGTCATAAGTTAAGAACTATCTGTAACTCAAGGCAACGAACATACATAATATTGTTTCCTCCTCCAATAAGCCAGTGGGGCAGGGTGAGCTGAGAAAATGGCCCAGAGTCACCCAACTGGCTTTCATGCCTAAGACAGGACTAGAACTCTTAAGTCTCTTGATGATTGGCTCAAAGACACCCAACCAACTTTCACGCCTAAGACAGGACTAGAACTCACAGCCTCCTGGTTTCTAACCCAGTGCCTATTCCACTAGACCAAGCTCCCTTCCCTAATATAGTCAACCTTATTCTCTTTCTTTTTTTCCCCTCCCTTGCAGACTAATCCAAATTACAGCCAGGAGAAGAACCGCTGCGAATATCTCCACAACAAACTGGCCCATATCAAAAAACTGATAGCTGAATACGACCAACAGCAGTTCCAGTCTTGGCACTGAGCCTGGGGGCTGAGTGAGACACCCAGATGGACGTCAACCTGTGAACAAGTCCCACAGCGAAGGAGAAGTCACTCTCAACTTCCTGGGCTCAGTGACTCAAGGATTTAATCCCCGTGAGAAGTCCATCACTGTACTGTACACACCCAGGAACCAATGTGGCTTAATCTCAGCATTTTAAACTCTGTCTCTTCCCAGATATTAAAAACAAACAAGTTAAAGAAAGGAAAGTTTGCTTATTCTTAGATGACAGGAAATGAATCTTCCTCCCTAAGAATTGACTATTCTTATTCTCCCCACACACCTCCCAATGCAGGTTCATTTTAGAGTCGGAAACAAAGGGTTGTCTGAGCTCTGTTGCAAATTCTACCAGCTGGGGGAGGGGTGGGTGGGAGAGCTCATGTTCCTGGTGTGGGGGAACAACTCCATATACAAACCTGTCTGTCCGCTGTCCATTAAATTCTTGCATAACTCACTGCTTTCTTGTTTGTATTTCTGCAATCTCCCCCTTCCTGGCCAGGATTTAGTGAACCAATTGGGAGCCGGATGCTGCTTTAATGTCCTTAGCATGGCTGGCCATTGTCAGAGGAGCTTGTTCAACTTGTCCTGCCTTCTCTATGCAGCAGCTTAGTTTTATGAATTGCCGACTGCCCAGACAGAATCTGTATCTGGGCATTAATTTTAACAGAAGGGAATCTTAGAATTGAGGCTTCCCTGTTTCTGTGATCAAGACGAAGAGTCCTGTTTCACTGTGAATGATCCTCAGATCTTTCTGTGATCTCATTTGGTGGGATCCTTAACCCTCCCCCTTATGTGGAGGGGGGGGGAGGCATTGCAAATTGTGGGTCTGAGCTTCCCCTTTTTTTTAAACTGAACTTCTCCAAAGGGAACAGCACAAAATCAAAAGTCATAGTAGAGAGGCTGCTTCGTTTCTGAAGAATATGTACAATTTGTTTTTGTTTCCCTCTTTTGCTCGTTTTGCCAGCCACAAAAATCAAGAGTTCAGGCAGAGGATCAAAAAGCACAATTCTGCATCTGCCCCCTTCCCTTCCCCCCCACCACCCCCAATTTTAATTTTGTGGGTGTGATTTTCCTCTTCTACATCTGCTGGAATTAAAAGTGGAAGGAATGCAGAATGTTTCGGCTTCAAAATGTTTTGTGAAATGGGCTGTTCTGACCATCCCGGTAGTGTTTTGAATTCAAAACATCTCTCAATTCAAGTTTGAGGGCAGATGTTTTGAGCTTGTGACACACGGCCATTTCCCAGCATAGATGGAGCAAAGTGTTTTTAATTCTAAATGTTTTCCTGCCCCCCGATAGAAATGGTGTCAGGACTGAGGTTGCCACTCTTCCTCCTGATCTTTTCCCTCAAGTGAAAATCACCCAGGATGAAAAAAGCAGCCCGTGTCTGCAGTTTTCCGCTCTTGACATTTTTTGTGGTATGGCAGGGTAGAGATGGGAGAATTATTTCCAAACACTTTTAAGATAAGGCTGGCTTAGGATAACATTGGGGGCTCTCTTATCTTCTGCTTGTTTGTAAACAGAAAGATTTCTTGTGCTGTCTACTCTGAACACAGAGAGGAGATTATTTTAAAATCAGAGATGCTAAACATTACAATACCAGAGTAGATGGGACTGGATGTCTAGGCCTACGACTCAGGCATTAAAATTAATTTCCTTCTGCTGCAGTTCTTGCGTTAGACCGAAATACAAGCATTTTAGCTTCCAAGGACTTTCCCAAACACCGGTGGGACCCGGCCCAAAACTGAAGTCAAATACTCCTGTTATAGGAGCGTTAAGAATTCACATCCCGCTCTTAAATTTTTGCAGTTGTGAAAAAGAGATGTGACTTACAAGGAAGGGGGGAATTTTCAGCTGGCAATTTGTGTGTTGTCATGAGGTGCCATTTCCTGTGAAACAATGCTGATCAGTTTATGAGGCATTGGCCAAGGCAGGAGGGGAGCTGTAGTATTTGTATCCTGTACAGGACTGAGATTTCAGCCTTGTGTGCTCCAATCCTTGTCTTTCTTCCCATTACCCCATTTTAATCGGCACTTGCAACTTCTGACAATCTTAAATCCAAGCCTTACCATGGTAGGACTGGGCTATCACTGAGAAAGCATCGTAGCAAATGTTACAAGGGAATCCAGTTTATGACCAAAAACAGCATTTGGGTCTTGTTTCCTAATTTCCTTGAAAGCTCTTAAAACGGAGGTGGGTGGCATGGGGTGCAAAACACATCCAATCTAAATTCCCTTAAATAAGGAACTGTGTGAAACGGAAGGGCTGTAAGTTGACTGTTCTCTCTTTAATCCTTTTTTTTTTTGGGGGGGTCTTGCAGAGTTGGGAGGGAGGGAGGGAGGGGGAAAATATTTTTGGAGGGAAATTATTAAAAGAGAGGGATCTCAGTTCTTTATATGAATAATCTGTTCAATATAATATTTTTGCAAATCAGAGTTGGATACAAAGATGTATTGTGTACATTACACAGGTGTGTGTATATAAATAAAATAAAATATATATTCTGGAACTTTCTAGAATTTGGAACAGATATTTAATGACTATCCAAAAGAGGGAAAGTACTGTGAGGTTCTGCTTTGCTGCTTCATTCTGAGACTGTTTAAACGAGCATAGTTTTGTTTTGTCTTTTAATTTTAAAGGTATGTCGTCTGCTTTATTTCCATCTTAGCAGTTTATAAAGCTCTAGGCAAATATTTCTGCAGGGGTAGGTGGAACTTTGTAAACCCCCTCCCCTCAAGCCTATTTGAATATGATTTAATTTATTCATAACATGTGTTTTTGTAATACTTGTACAATGACGAATAAAAAGATACTTTGAGCCATTAAGCTGTTTACAAAAGACTTAAAAACAACAGTTTTTTCACGCTGCCAAAATTATACTGTTTTAAAATGGCATTTCGGCCTTCTTTTTTTCTTTTATCTTTTGAAGAAAAAAAAAACGGTGGTGGGGACGGATTCATACACAGAGAGGGAGAAATAAAATACAAAGCTGAATACTGATTTTTATTATTTTTGCAGCACATAATAAAATCACTGTTTTGGAAACGCATACCGACTTTTTTTTTTTTACATCTGGTGTCTCAGTGTCCCAGGCATTGTGGCCTTTTCAAATGCCGAACATGAATCTTGAGAGAATCACCGGTTTGGGGATTTCTGTGATCTGAGGGGACCTAGAAGTGAATATGTTGATTAGAGATCTACCCCACCTTTTGTTAAAGAGGTGCAAGTTGTGTATATTGGACGCTTTCCCTGTTTTTCCGCCACAACAACCTTGTTAGGAATAGATTGGGATGGCAAGAGAATAGTCATGACAGATTCAACCAGCATTCTTGTCAGAAATGGAAGTTTTGGCTACTTTAGAAACTTTTTAATTTTGGTTGTTGTTTTTTAATCAAAAGAGTAACATAACGACTAATGGAAATTTAGCATACGGGTAATCCTCAACTTACAACCATTAGTTTTTCCAACTTTGAAGTTACAACAGCATTGAAAAAAGCTATGCCCTGTCATGGCACTCAATGACCATCGCATCACCGTTATACAGGTAGTCCTCAACTTAACAATTCGTTTAGTTGTAGTTTTAACAAATGTCTCACTTAACAGCAGAAATTTTGGGCTCCATTGTGGTCGTACGTCGAGGACTACTTGTAATCACATGATCAAAATTTGGTGACTTAGGAACCGGCCGGTATTTATGATGATTGCAGCATCCTGAGGTCATGTGATCCACCTTTCCCAGCCAGCTTCCAAGGAGTAATCAATGGCAGAAGATGGATTTGCTTAACAACTGCATGATTCACTTAGCGTGACGCACTTAACAGCTGTGGCCAGAAAGGTCGTAAAATCAGGCATGGCTCCCTTTACTGCCACCTTGCTTTGCAATGGTAATTCTGGTCCCAATTGTAGTTCTAATTTCAACCTCAACTTGCTGCAAGAATTACAGGTAGTCCTGAATTTACAACAGTTCATTTAGTGACCGTTTTAAGTTACAACAGCGCTGAAAAAAGTGCAATGGCCATTTTTTACACTTATGACCGTTACAGCAACTTCATGGTCATGTGATTTACATGCAGATTCTTGACAAGTGGTTCATATTTATGACGGTTGCAGTGTCCCGGGGGTGGGTGGGTCAGGTTATTTCACCCTTTGCGACCACCTGACAAGCCAAGTCAAGGGGGAAGCCAGATTCACTTAACAACCAGGTTACTAATTTTAACTGCAAGGATTCACTTAACAAATGTAGCAAGGAAAGTCGGAAAAATGGGGCAAAATTCACTTAGCAAATTGCTCAATTGTGGTTACTTTAATGGGCACGAAAATGTCCATGTATTTTCACTACATGCACCGTGCCACAAAATTGTGATCGCTAATCATCCTGAAATTCACATTTTAAAATACATCTTGGTGGGTACTTTTGAGTTTTAAAGCAGTTCTACAAAATTTGGAGAAGCATGGACTCCCAGGATAAATTCTGCTGCAGTATTCACCAGAAAATGCCAGGTAGCCTTGAAATGAAGAATCAAAACAAATGTTAATGCTTTGTTTAATGCTCTGTTAATTCCATTCAAAATATCATAACCAAATTGGAAAGTACCCTTTGCTTGAGCACTCCACAACCAGGAGTTATTTAGAATCCCTCAACATAGCTAGTTTCTCTTAACAACTATTAAAAGTATTATTTTTCCCAATTGGTATCTTTTCTTCCTGTAATTTAAGACTCTTATTTCCACCTTCTGAAGGCTTCCTGATGAATTAAATTAATATACCACCCCCCACTGCATTTGGCAAAATGCCGTGGTTTTTAGTCTGTGGGACTTCCACTCAAGTCCTTGTAAATTACAATTTTATTTTCCACTTTAGTCAGGTTTTTCCTCAAGGCAAAACTCCTCTCCCTTTTAAAACCTAATTTTATTTTATTTTTTATTTTATTTGTCAATTGCTTACAAGATAATAGTAAAGTAAAAACATAGTTATGAATACATGGATACATATAAGAAAAATAAAATAAACAATAGGACAGGGACGGTAGGCACGTTGGTGCACTTATGCACGCCCCCTACAGACCTCTTAGGAAAGGGGTGAGGTCAATAGTAGACAGTCTAAGGTTAAAGTTTTGGGGGTTTGGGGAAGAAACCACAGAGTCAGGTGGAGTATTTATACTTGCCCTTTTCACACTGGGCTCCCTTAAAGTGCGTGGGTGACCACAGTCCTGTCTCCAGGGTTTAGCCAATCCAGAATAAAATGGAACTTGTCCTTTTTATGGTTGGGACATCAGGCGTCTTTTAGTGCAGCCTAAAATGGCACCTCCCCTTTGGGTAGCCACATCCCACTTCATTCACCCTTCCTCTATCCTATCAAAATTATTTTAATTTTGTCCTGTTTGCTGAAGTATTTTTTATTTAGCAAATTTATATGGCTGCCCATCTCACTTAAAGTGACACACACACCTCAATGCCCTCTGCGCATGCACACGCAATCCCCCTTCCGCCACCCCCTTACCTGCAGTGCGCCCCACTGCTGATGTTCAGCTGGTTTGAGGCCTTTTTCAGCCTCCCAGAGGCCTGAAAAAAAGCCTCTGCAGGCCGAATAATAGGCCTGTTTTGTCACTTCCAAAAATCAGCTGTGAAGTGTGCGTAGTGAGGTAAGTTTGCCTGTGGCTTACATGCTGGCACAAATGGCTCTGCGTGCCGCCTGTGGCACACGTGCCATAGGTTTGCCATCATGGGGCTCTAGTGTATCAATAGAAGAGAATATTTGTAGGTCAGGATTGGACTTTGCAGACATTTCATTATCAAACTAGGACTAAGTAATATCATCAGTGAACTGATGATGTTACTTAGTTTGGCAATGAAACATCTGCAAGGAAACTACCAAGCTCAGAAAGCACCAAGGACCCAAAAGCAACAGTGCAATTAAGAAATATATTGGTGGGAATCACAATCTTGCAACATCTGCATCTCTTTTCTGCAATATAATATGTGCAGAAGCATCACCCAAGTCATTTTAAACTTAATCATAGAAATGTAGAGGTAAAAGATGTCACATAGGGTCCAACCCTCTGTAATGTGAAGGAAACCTAGTTAAATCATTGAGCTGAATGTTCAGCCTCTTCTTAAAAACCTTCAGAGACTGACAATCTATAATCTTCACAGGTAGACTGTTCCACTGTTTATAAATCTTGCCACCAGGAAGTTCATCCTTATGTGGAAAGGGAACTTCATGAGGACAGTGGTGACACCCAAGCAGGAAAAGCCCAAAGGGAACATCAGGCCAGTCATAAAACAAACTTGCATAGGAAAAGAGATTTAATAAAAGGTATTGAAAGAAGCCCCCTAGACAAAAGCCAAGTAATTAAGAAAGCTAGGGAAACAAGAAAAAGAAATCCCTTACAAACAAAAGGTCATGCCAAATCAGCAAAACAAATAGACAAAAGACACGAGCAGACAGGAGATTGCCACCAAACAAATATAAGAAAACATTAGGATGAAACCGATAATCCAATCAAACCACCCCGCAGAGTTTACCCTCTGGCGGAAATGAAGACAACCCCCTGACAGGATTTAAAACATTAAGAAATACAAACACAAGCACTCACACACAAAAGGAGAAAAGGTATAAAAATCAGGAGTTTATTATACAAAGATGGCTAGCCCCAGGTACACAGACTTCTTGCTATCTCTTGCCTTCCTGAAGAATAAACCAGCTTCCAAGCAGTTGTCTGTGTCCTTGTACTGGAGCACTCCCAGCAGGAAAACCGAATCCTTAGAAGAAAGGCATTTTCCAGCCTTTCAACACTTAAAAAAAAATCTTAAACATTCTATAGAATATTCAGATTTAGCATAAAAATTTTTTTTCCTTTTTTTTTATATTATCTTTATAAAACATTATCAAGATAGATTTGGTATGATCTTATGATTTATTGCAAAATAAACTATAGTTATCTCGTTAAAATATGAATTAACAAAATTATAAATGATTTTTTTAGTGATGATATTAGGTTATACAATTATTGATTGATAGTATGAGCTATTATGTAATATAATTATATTAGTGACTAGGAAATGGATGCACAAAAAAAAAGTGGTAAACCTACCGATGCACTGTTTGTAAATTTATGAAGAAGGATGATATTTTTATGTTTTATGTGGTATGTCTATGTTGTTTTGTTGTTAAAATAAAAAAAAATTTTAAAAATCTGCAACTTACACTTATTTCTGGTCTTTGTTTCTCTCGCCACAAAAAAAAAACCGTTTTTGTTTTGTTTTGTTTTTCCTTCCTATTGAAAATTGGTTCCCTTTATTTACTTCTCTGTGGCTATTATCATTTAATGCAGCTTGATAATTATGTAGAAAAACCAAAGGAATAAAACACTGGAGAAATTGAAGACCAGTCTTGGCACATGATTGAGTGGTGTTAAGGCTTCAAGCACGTTAAGGCTGAAATGTGTTGCTCTAACAAGGCCTAGTGGGAATAGAAGGAGCTGAAAAGGAACAGACAAATAAGTCTCAAAGCACGGATTGAAAAGGCACTGAGCGCAGAGGTGATTTTCTTGAGATAATGCTAATTTAGATTCAGTTCCTTCCTATTGAAAAATATATCTCTGGAATCCTGAAGCAGTGGCAGCAAAGTTTATTGGATAAGATTTATTTTGGAATGTTAGAGAAGCCAAGCTTGTTTTAACTCAGCTAAAAACAAAACCTTGCTGCTAGTTATCCTCTTTTCTTCTGCTCTTCAGGGCCTGTATAACTTAAAAAAAAAAACAAATTTTATTAATTTAAAAAAAACAATACACAGACATACAAAATATAAAATATAAGAACATAAAACATCTTGCATAAAAACAGCATAGTTCCAGATAATCACATTTCCATACAAACACAATTTGATATACATATTTATCTTATATATTCAACTTCAAATCTTTTCCCAACTTCTCTCTATTTCTCCCTTTCCTTCTATTCAATTATATTTCTTTTATCTTGATTTCTATATCTTTTTATTCATTATGTACTTCCATCTGTCTTGTTTACAATTCCATTGTTCTCTTCCAACATTCTTCTAAAATTTTCAAACATAGACAAAATACAAAACATAAATACATAAAAACTTCTTTTTGGAAAGCGGCTTAGCCCCGGGTTACATCTTTTTATACAATCAAATTCATGCTCACCTTATATATTATTTCATATCTTATTTAACATTCTATATTTTCTATATATTTTCTAGCCTCTATTCACTTTCTTAATTCTATTTTATTTATTCCATCTCAATTTAAATCACTAGACTTGCATCTTTTGTCCGTTTTTCAATTATCTATTTATCTTTTCTTTCTAATACAATATTTCTCCTGTAATACTGATTGAAGTATAACGCCTTTTTATCTTTCCCCTATATTTAGCACTTAAAATAATACATTCTTTCCATATTGATTCTGCCTAGTACATTCTAAATGCTACATTTTGGAATAATGAAAAAAAAGAGAAATTATGCTTATAATATAATAAAAACAATATTCAATAAACTCTATTATTAAACATTTTATACATTCCCTTTAATATATTGTTAACTCATATAATATTCCAATTTTCTAGCTCTATTTCAAATACTAATATCTACAATACAATCTTGTGTACTTTTGCAGAATCTTTTTTTTAAATTATATTTTACCCTTTATCTCTAAAAAGAACCTGTTTTTTAACATCTTGTTCTAAACCTTTGTGACTTCTTTTCCCTCTTTCCCTTCCTTTCTTGTCAATTCTAACCTTTTTACCACCCCATCTCTCAATCTCCGCTCTCTTAGTCTCCCCTCTCTGTTGTATTCCTCTTTTCTGTTGCTTTCTGACATTGTATCAATTTTTCACCTTATTTTTCCCTTTCTTGGTTGCTTTTTTAAGTTCTGAATTCTCCATTTTCTTTGTCCTCTTTCTCTTTTCTTCCTCAACTAAGATTATTTGTCCATTAAAGATGGCTTCTTCTTTTTCATCCCCATTTTCTTGTTGTTGTAAGTCCTGATAGGTAGAAATCGCCATTTCTAAAAAGTGAAAAATAGATCCAGAAGAGCCCTTGCCTTCTTGTTCCTCTTCTTTTAACTTTTGGAATTCCATTTGCAATTCTTCAACAGATAATGCCATTGTAAAAAAAAAATTTTTTTTTAAAAAACCCAAATGTTTTTAGTCTTTCAAGAAATAATTTCTAAAAGTCACAAAGTCACAAAGCAATCCAAATCAAGACAAACCATTTCATTTAGCACTTTCTTCTTTTTATGTTTTCTCTTCTTGGGGTAGAATTCAATTACACAGTTCCAAAATGATTTTTTAGAAGTCTTATTGCCATTTATTTCTAGTCTTATAAGCTCCAAGCCATCTCCTCCAATAAAATCTTAATATAAGTTCTTTACCTCTCTCTTCCCACTTATAGCAAAAGAATTTTAGTTTTTAGTTCCAATGTTCAAAGATCTTTAATATCCCCTTGGCTTTCAAGTTTAATTACCTTCTGTGCCAAGGCAGGTTTTTCAGATTTCCATCTGCTATTTCCGTAGGGAAGGAGAGTGAGAAAAAATAACTTTCCCTTTCTGCTTTCTTCCGCCGCTTTTACAGTCTTCTTGGGAAACAGTGTATCGTATAAAAGATTAAGTTACCAGGGTATTTAGAAGTTCCTTATTGTCCCGGTTCAGCCAAAAAAAATTTCACTTTCTCTGACTTCCTCCTGCACAATCTTGTCCGGCTGCAGGCTTCTTTGTGGCGGCCATTGCTGACCGCCGCTCCACCGCCTTTGGAAAAGGGAGTTGTGCTGGCTGAGGAGGGGGTTTGCGATACCCCCCAAGCCCCTGCCCAGATCTCCTCTGTCTTTGGTTGCCTCTACGGGGCAACCATAGCCTCCAAATCCAGCTGGATCGGGGGCACTCCAACAGCGAGCGCAGCAGGAACTGCGCACAATCGCGGATTCCTGCCGCCGCTGAAGTGAAGTCCAGGGCCTGTATAACTTTGAAGGGACATTAAGCGAATGGTTGCAAATTGAGGAGTACTTGTAATAGTTTATTTTATTTGTCAATCGCTTACAAGATAATAGGTATAAGTATATACATAGTTATGAATACATATAAGAAAAATAAAAGAAACAATAGGACAGGGACGGTAGGCACGTTGGTGCACTTATGCACGCCCCCTACAGGCTTCTTAGGAAAGGAGTGAGGTCAATAGTAGACAGTCTAAGGTTAAAGTTTTGGGGGTTTGGGGAAGAAACCACAGAGTCAGGTAGAGTATTCCAGACATTGATCACTCTGTTGCTGAAGTCATATTTCCTGCAATCAAGTTTGGTGTGGTTAACTTTGAGTTTGTATCTATTGTGTGCTTTTGTGTTGTTATGGTTGAAGCTGAAATATTTATCGACTGGTAGGACATTGCAATGTATGATTTTATATACCATCCTTAGATCAGACCCAAGACGGCGTAATTCAAGGTTTTCTAGGTCTAGAATTTCAAGTCTGGTGGCGTAAGGTATTCTACAACGAGTAGAGGAGTGGAGTACTCTTCTTGTGAAATATTTCTGGACTTTCTCAACTGTGCTAATAATATGTAATGTGGGTTCCAGACTGATAAGCTGTATTTGAGTATTGGTCTAGCAAATGTTTTGTATGCTCTAGTTAGTAGTGTGATATTACCAGAGAAAAAGCTACATAGGATTAGGTTAACAACTCTTAATGCCTTTTTGGCTATGTACTTACAGTGAGCTCCAGCACTCCAGATCTCTAATGATCTATTAGAGACGAGTATTCCAAGATCCTTTACAGAGCTTGGATCATCAACAAGGTCTTGACTGTTCAGCTTGTATTTTATTTTCTGATTTTTTTTTTTGCCAATATGTAAGACAGAGCATTTATTTGTTGAGATTTGAAGTTGCCATTTGTTTGACCATTCTGATACACAGTCAAGATCTTTTTGAAGGGTAGCATTATTGATTGTGGTATTGAACAGCTTTACATCATCAGCGAAAAGAACGCAGTTGCTCTTAATATGATCACAGAGGTCATTTATGTAGAGTATGAAGAGAGTTGGTCCTAGAACACTGCCTTGGGGGACACCACTATTGACAGATACAGATTTTGATAGGACGCTCCCAATTTTGACCATTTGTTGTCTGTTTGACAGGAATGTTTCTATTCAGGTTGCAGTTGTCCAGAGATATCATAAGATTTTAGTTTTAGGAGTAATTTGTGGCGTACCACTGAATCAAAGGCTCTACAGAAGTCTATGTAGATTGCGTCTATTGTTTTGCCCTGATCGAGTTGTGTAGTCCATATGTTTTTGTGGTGTAAGAGTTGTAGATTACAGGATAGTTTTTTTCTGAAACAAAATTGTTTATTGGAGAGTAGGTTGTTTGTCTCTAAGTGGAGGATAATGGATTGGTTAATAATTGATTCCATGACTTTACAGGAAAGGAGATTGGTCTGTAATTTTCAACTAGGCTGGGGTCTCCCTTTTTGAAGATGGGGATGACCGTGGCTTGTGACCATAGGTTAGGCAAGGAGCTGGTCCTGAAAGATTTTTCAAAGATTATGCCTAGAGGTTTGGCTATGGCAGTGGATAGCTTTTTTAAGAAGTAGGCACATATTCCGTCCGATCCAATCAATAGAGATGGTTTTAGATTGCGTAGTGCTTTTTCAACATTGTCTTCTGTAAAATCGATATGTATTAGATCATTGTAGTTTTCTGTGGTTCGGCTAGGAAATACTGGGCATGATCCATTGCTGTTTACAAATACTGAGCCAAAGAATGTGTTAAAGATGTTGGCTTTAATGGTGTCGTCGTTGCAGTCTTTACCATTAGGTCTTTTCAGGGGTGGGATGGACCTTGAGTCTTTTAGTTTGTTGTTTACAAAATTATAAAAAGCGTGGGTGGAATTGGTAGATAGAAGGTTTTCCTCTTGTTTCATGTGATAATTGGTGCATTCGGTCTTTATTTGGTGGCATAAATTTTTGTTTCGGCTTTTGAAATTGGCAATGTGACCAGATTTGTTTTTCCACTAGAGTGATCTCTTTTTGGATTGAAGTTTCCTTATTGTTATGGGTAATCCATTTTTTGTTTTGTTTTGGGAGTTGTTGTTGGTATATATAGTTTGATGACTCTTTTGACTTCAAGTAAAAATATGTTGTAATGGTCTTCAACAGTATTGCATCCAGTGAATAGAGATTGCCAGTCAAGGCATGAGAGATCGTTGTCTATAAGATCGTAGATGCCTTTTTTGAAGTTATAATTGGGGATTACATCATTGTGATGATTTTTGTGTGGGCGTATGTTGAGACAAAAGTCAATCATATTGTGGTCACTGCTGGAAAAGGGTTCTTTAGTTTGTATTCCGTACATTAAATTCAAACTATTGCAGAAGATGAGATAGAGGCAGTTGTTTAGTCTAGTATTGTTCGTTACTAATTGTTCCAGACCAATATTTGTAACAGCATTGTAGAAGGTTACAATGTTAATAGTTACAGTATGACGCTAGAAACCAGGAAGTGGTGAGTTCTAGTCCTGCCTTAAACACAAAGCCAGCAGGGGGCGGAATTGGGAGACAGTCCTTCACTCAACAAGGAAGTCACATTCATCTCTGACCGAAGGGGACGTATGGGTTGCAAGGATTTGCTTTTCCTCAAGGGACACCTGATTGTCAGCTCTGTTTGATATAGATCAAAGCATGCAAAACAGATGATGTGGCCCTAAATAAAAAAGCAAGGCTGGTCATGGGCTGTTTAAAACCTACCCCACGACCAAAGTGGCATTATCTAGCAACAGCAATAGCATTTAGACTTATATACCACTTCACAGTGCTTTTACAACCCTCTCTAAGCAGTTTTACATTGTTGCCCCCACCAACAACGTGGGTCCTCATTTTACCCACCTTGGAAGGATGAAAGGCTGAGTTAACCTTCAGATTTGAACTGCCAAATTGCAGGCAGCCGGCAGGCAGCAGAAGTAGCCTACAGTTCTGCACTCTAACCACTGCGGCTCTAATTCAGAGTTCCCCAAAGTTTCCAGCTTTGCAAACTGGGGGAGGTGGGGAGAAACCGGGGATGATGGTGCTACATGAATGGCCAGAAAGCGTCCCTGCGCTTGGCAATAGGAGCATATGTGTAAACAATTGGCCACTGTTCATGCAAGTGAGGATATGTGTGTGTGCACATGTGCTCGCCAACTATTTCCATGGCCTGGTTGCAAACCCATCATGGCCCACTAGTGGGCCACAGCCTAAAGGTCAAGGATCTCTGATCTATCTGGTATCCCCCCCTTCAAAACTCTGCTGAGAAAATGCTGCACAGAAAAAATGGGTTAAAGCGACGTCTACAGAAACACAGCTATTAGACCAACATCAACCTCCAAGGTTCAGGCTGAGATTGAGGAACAGCTTCCTCAAGACGTCTGCCCCTCCTAACAACCAACTGCCACAGGTCACCCTGGAACTATGGAAGGTGAGTAAGAAGCTACCGGGGAACTGGTTACAATCACACGACTGTCTGCCGCCTGGTCAAGAACAATCTTAGCCTGTGTGGAAATGGCTAAATAGATTATACACTGTTGTAGGAAGACCGAAGGACAATCTAAGAAAACAGGGTTTCCCTATAGAAGATACTGTGTGTGAATGTGGAGAAGAGCAATCCATCTCACATATGCTCAGTGGAGGGTTTCAAGTAATTTAATAACTAGTTCTCTGCCCGGTTGCTGGGTGGTTGTGGCCATGGTGGGGCCTGGCCTCCTGCACTATCCTGGGAGTGAAAATGGGCTGTGGAGGGCTCAACCTCCACGGGCTCCAGAGGCTCTCTGGAGGCCAGAAATAAGTCTGTTTTCATCCTCCATGGGCTCCGGAGGCTCTCTGGAGGCCGGAAATAGGCCCATTTTCGCCCTCCATGAGCCTCTGGGAGGCCTGTTTTCCATCTCCCCCCTGCACTTACTGGGATCCAAAACAGGCCGTATGGGGACTTCTGGGAGGGGAGAAGCAGTGTGGGGTGGGGCTTGCCGGCCATTGGAACTACTGATTCACCGAACCGGACGTAAAATTAACATCTGGTTCACCCGAACCAACACAAACTGGCCGAAACCCATCCCTGCATATGCTGCAGTTCATACAATCAACTGTCTATCCAGGAGCTATATAAACAAACAAGACTCTTCACTCAAAAACTCCACTGATGATGTTACCTAGTTTGGTAACGAACCATCCAGGAGCCAAGTAGCAAGCTCAGAAGACAAACCTCTGCCAGCCTAAATTTACAAACCGAGCTACAGATATTCTCTACAATTTTTAACATACAACGTCCTTCAACTTGTATGGAGGAAAACCTCATGTTGGAGAGAGAAAATGCTGTCGACGTGGCCCAAGACTAGGCAAATGTCATTTAGTTTTAATCCTATTTATTCTCTCCCAAGCTTTCTTTTCACTGGCAGAGGACTGCAGGAAGCCGTCACAGCTGAAAATGGAGCTTGAGAGCCCATTTTTGCTGGCAGAGCAGTCAGGCCACCACAGGCGCCTCTGACACGAGTGATGTTGAGCTGCCCCCCCATCACAACAATACATGAGCACACAATAGATACACACTCAAGGTAAACCGCACCAAACTTGATTGCAGGAAATACGACTTCAGCAACAGAGTGGTCAATGCCTGGAATGCACTACTTGACTCTATGGTCTCTTCCCCAAACCCCCAAACCCTTAGACTGTCTACTGTGGACCTCACTCCATTCCTAAGAGGTCTGTAAGGGGCGTGCATAAGCACACCAATGTGCCTACCGTCCCTGTCCTAGTGTTCTCCTTTATTCATATCCATTGCATGTATTAATAATAATCATGTTTATACTTATATCAGTTATCTAATACATGCTTGACAAAACAAACAAATATATAAACAAACAAACAAATAAATAAATAAAGCAGAATTGCAAGCAGACAGCAGCAGACACATCTCACGTGCCTGTATTTGTTTTAACTTCCATAAACCTGCCCAATAGTCCCCCCGCCCCCCGCAGGCCCTGCTAGATTCTGCTTTCCATCCAGCTGAGTCGCCTGGCCAGGAGTGGAAAGTTACAGCTCAACTCTCTCCCTATTGTCTCTTGATCCTGCTTTGGTTCCACTGCTGACATTTTAATGTGCCAGCACAAGCCGTGTGCAGAATATTAAAGCAAAGGTGATTTAGAAAGAGTCTTCCCTCACACACTCTTCACAAATTCCCCACATCTTGATTTTTTTTAAAAAAGGCAGCTGAAATAAGAGGATTCTTTGTTTAACATTCTAAGGTTTTTTTTTTTCCCTCCCTTATTAAAAAAACCCAACAAAAACAAAGGAGTGTTTGGTCAGGACACTTGTTCTCGAAGTATCTACTTCTGTGTGGACTCTTGGAATGGAATCAATGCACTCAAAGTTAAACTTTCCCAGTGGAAATTTACCAGCAAATGCTCCCACAGCTGTTGTCTTTACTTACTGTATGGAAACCGTCCAATATTTTTCTGGCTGGGGAGCGGGGTGGTGGGCTTTGGGAACAGCAGTGGGGGCAGAAATAGAGCTGACCTGGGGTTCTGGACACCCTTTTTACATGCAGAAAACTTCAAAATGCTTATGTTAGGGATGTTAATAACGCAGTGGCTAGTCAATCACTCAGGGAAAAGGGATGTTTCTGCAGTCAAACTGATCCTGGTGGATAAAAGAATTGAAGAAGGAACAGCAGTTTTGCATGTTTGAATGCACATAGTCCTAAATTTACGACTTACATTTATTTAGTGACCAAAGTTACCACAGCACTGAAAAAAGTGATGTACAAACAGCCCTCGCATTTTTAATAGCAATAACACTACGCATATAAGTCTCTACGGAGATTCTCAGTCATCCAGGTCATGGTTATCCCCAAAGGTGCTTTTTTTCAAGAGGCAACTGGACTTCCTTGTTTTTCTCTGAAGACATTTCGCTTCTCATCCAAGACGCTTCTTCAGCTCTGACCAAATGGGAATCCTTCCATTCCCCACCACCCAGTCAGAGCTGAAGAAGCTTCTTGAATGAGAAGTGAAATGTCCTCAAAGAAAAACAAGGAAGGCATGGGTGGGATTCAATTTTTTTTAACAATCGGTTCTGTGGGCGTGGCTAGGTGGGCACGGCCATGTGATTGGGTGGGCATGGCCATGTGATTGGGTGGGCACGGCCATGTGATTGGGTGGGCATGGCTTCTTCAATTTTGGGCAGCACCCACCCACTCTGTTCTGGGGCTTTCTGGGCTTCAGGGAAGCCTCCTGCAAGGTGTTTTTGCTCCCAGGAAGCTTCCCTGGGTCCCAGGAAGGCAAAAAATGGAGCCCTGGGGGGGGAGGTTTGCTGTGCCCCCCCTTCATTGTTTGCCTTCCTGGGCCTCAGGGAAGCCTCCTGGGCAAAGCGAGGGTGATCCTGGCACAGCTGACCATAGGAACAGCTGATTGTCAGGAGGGGAAACAAAAGAAATACCTTAAGGAGTGACTGGGAGCGGGAGAACGCAGTCAGCGATGTCAGGCATGCGTGATAAGGACTGCCTGGGCGGGGAGGGGAGGGGCAGGTGGAGAGGGGAGGGGCCAGCCAGGGCATGATTTGCTGGTTCTCCGAACTGCGAAGAATCATAACAACCGGTTCTATAGAACCAGTCTGAACTGGTAGAATCCCACCCCTGAAGAAAGTCCAGATGCCTCTTGAAACAAAAAGCACCTTTGGGACATAAATATAAATCTTATATACCACTTCACGGTGCTTTAGAGCCCTCTCTAAGCGGTTTACAGAGTCAGCCTATAGCCCCGAACAATCTAGGCCCTCATTTTACCAACCCTTAGAAGGATGGAAAATTGAGCCAAACTTGAGCCGATGAGGATTGAACACCTAGTTGTGAGCTGAATTACGTTTCCCCCAAAATAAGACCTATCACAAAAATAAGCCCTAGCATGATTTTTTTACACATGCACCTAATATAAGCCCTATCCCTAAAATAAGTCCTATTGAGAGCCCGTGCAGCCGGTTGCCCGTTCATTCTGTGTGGTTGCTCATGGCGCTGCCAATACGAGGCTAGGTGAAGCAGTTGGGGGGAGTGGAGCTGCCTCACAGGCCCTGCACTGGCTTACCTCAGGGCCCCTGCAGCCAGGCCATCCAAACCCTGACAACTGCCTCGCAGCTGCAGTACAGGCAACTACGTCCAGCAGGAGCCGCGTGGCCGCTAGCTCACTTCTGCTTGCTCACATGGCCACAATGGAACATGAGGCTGAGCAATGTGCCGGTGCCATGGCCACAAGGTGAAACAGTTGTCGGGGCATGGATGGCCTGGCTGCAGGGGCCCGAGGTAATCTGGTACAGGGCATGTGGGGCAGCTTCACCCTCCCACCTCACCTCATGGCTGTGGCACCAACACATTGCTCAGCCTTCTGCTCCGTTGCGGCTGAGACCAACTGGAAGTGGACTGGCGGCCATGCAGGGTCCAGCTGGTGCTGCCACCATGAGGCAGTTTTCGGGGTGTGGATAGCGTGGCTGTGGGGGCCCTGAGTAAGCCAGTGCGGGACACATGGGGCACCTCCAACCTGCCTGCCTTGCAGAAGTAGTACTAGCATGCCATGTGGCCTCCTATCCCATTGTGGCCATGAGCAAGCAGAAGAAGTGGGCCTCCCATACATGGGGAAAAATAAGAATTTCTCAAAAATAAGCCCTGGTGCTTATTTTGGAGCCCACAAAAATATAAGACCGGGTCTTAATTTCAGGGAAACACGGTCGCTTGCAATACTGCATTCTAACCACTGCATCATCGTGGTTCCTTTCACCATCACAGCATCCCACAGTCATGTGAACAAAATTTAGGCTCTTGGTAACCAGCATATATTTATGACAATTGCAGCATCCCAGGTTGTTATTTTGAGACCTTCCCAGTTGGCTTCCATCAAGCAGAGTCAGTGGGGGAAGCTAGATTTGCTTAATGACAGCATGAGTCACTTAACAAACATGGCAAAAAGTCATAAAATTGGGTGTGACTCAACAACTGCCCTGCTTAGCAATGGAAATTCTGATCTAAATATGGTTGTAACTCAAGGACTACCTGTATTGAAAGGGCTTCGTTGAATCAAACTCAGCACCCAAGAAATCCAGGGAAATGTTCACAATTGTTTCCATAGCAATATAGGTACTCCTTGAATTATGACTATAACGGACCCTGTCCATCACAGTCATAAATCATGAGAGTTATAAAATGGTCATATGACCAACACAACTTTACCACTTTTTGTGGCAGATGTTAAATGAACCCTGAAGTTGTTAAGTGAACCAGTAGGTTCATGATAAGGCACAATTATGCCAAAAATCAGAAGTAACTGCCGATTTTCAGCACAAATGTTTTTAAAATGCAGTTCACATCACCATAGGATGCTGCAAACGGCCGTAAATACAGACTGGTTGCTGAACAACTGAAGTTTGGTCACATGACTTGGGGATGGGGCTGACCACTGGAACTTGAAACTGGAGTGATAAGTAACTCCCAAGTAAGTGCATTTATAACTCTGAATGGTTGCTAAGTGACCAGTCGTAAGTGGAGGATTATCAATAATGCAGACATGACAAGGCTATCTGCAGGGGGGAAACGGCTTGTCTAAAAAGTCAAGATGGCAGCCAGAAAACAAAGTAAAAACCCAGACTGAGTTTTGATTGCATGATTGTGGAAATTATCTTGATCCCTGCCGATAGTTGGCTTCTGTTTTTTCTAATAATCTTTTAAAACCTCCCAATTTAGTTGCCAGCCCTGAGAATTGCTATAATCTCCTATCTGGGTATTCTGACTTTGCTTTTGATGTTCAGAGGAGTTTTGCTTGGTGTTGCAATAAGACAACACCTCACATTCTCCTACCAGGACTCGGACTTACTGGCGGGATTTTAACTGAATCATCCACCTCAAATGATATTTTTCATTGTGTAGATCACTGTTTCTCAACTCCAGCAACTTTAAGATGAGTGGACTTCAACTCCCAGAATTCCATAGCCAGGATAAGGTTGGTTGAGAGTAAGCTTTTCAGGATTGGGACCAGAATTTCCATTGCTCAATGATACAGTTACAAAGTGCAACCCCATTGCTTAGTGGTGGCAATCTCTGCAGTCCTATGAGCCACAGTGGCGCAGTGGTTAGAGTGCAGTATTGCAGTCTATTTCTACTGACTGCCGGCTGCCTGCAATTTGGCAGTTCAAATCTCAGCAGGCTCAAGGTTGACTCAGCTTTCCATCTTCCACCGTCAGTAAAGTGAGGATCCAAACTGTTGCGGGCAATGACTCTGTAAACCACTTAGAGAGGGCTGTAAAGCACTGTAAAGCAGTATATAAGTCTAAGTGCTATTGCTATCTGCTGTCGTAAGCTGAATTCTGCAGTTGTTAGGTACGCAACTTACTGCTGACTTCCCACAACCAAAGTCAGTGGGGAAACCAGCAGGAAATTCCAAGTCCCAAGCAAAGAAGGCAGGTAAATGGCTCCTGGGGAGGCTCAGGGAGGATGCAAGGGGATGCATGAGGGTGCAAGGAAGGCATGGTGAGGTTGAGGGATGGGGTATGGTGTGTGCGAGTGGCTGGCACAGTGCGAGCACAGAGGATGATGGGGAGACATACATCAGTGACTTCCTGCCGGCTTCCCCATTGACTTTCTGGGGAAGCCAGCAGGGAAGTTTGTAAATGGCAATCACATGATCATAGGGTATTGCAGCCTGTTGCCAAGCATGCAGATTACGATCACATGATCATGGAGATGCTGAGTCAGCGGTAAATCTGAGGATGGGTCTAATCACCACTCCTTCAGTGCTGTGGTAATTTTGATAATCTGGAACCCAGCTGGATTACGGAGGATATATAAACGAATTAAGGGCTTCAAGAGATCGGTCGGTGAGTGATTGTGCAGGTAGTCCTCAAGTTAATGACCTCAGTTGAGCCCTTTTTGTTGCTAAGTGAATTTTGCCCCATTTTACAACCTTCTTTGCAGTTAAGTGAATCATTGCAGTGAAGTTAGTGATTCACTTGTTAAGTGAAAATGGCTTCCCTATTGACTTTTCTTGTCAGAAGGTGGCAAAAGGGGATCACGTGACCCCCTGGGAAACGGTGACATCATAAAAACGAACCAGTTCCCATGCATTTGAATTTCGATCATGTGACTGTGGGAGATGCTACAATGGTTGTAAGTGTGGGAAAAGGCCATATGTGCCTTTTTTTCAATGCTTTTGTAACCTTGACCTGTCACCGAACAAACTCTTGTAAGTCAAGGATTACTTATTTGGTTTTATAAAGCAAAGAGATGTGTTAAATTCACCAATTGGATTGTGCCTGGTGCTTTCTTCACTTTAAAAACATGTTCCTTTTTTTTGTGTGCTCCTTTTGGGGTTGGTTTTTTTTTTTTTGGCTGCTGGATTAAGAATGCCTCCTCTCCAGAATTGCTTTTCTGGTCTTCCTGTGACCCAGCGCCTGCCCCAGGCGCCATATCAGCCATTCCAAGCGTGCCAAAGGGGGTGGGAAGTGTGTGTGTGGGGGGGGGGAGAGAATCTTTCTCACTGCCTGCTAATGCCCTGGTCAGAAAAAAAGGGGGGGAGGGAAGAAAAAAAAACCTTTCCAAGTTGGATGTACTAGTCTTTGTAACCATTGTGGCAGATTTTAAACTGTATCTCTTTATTACACAGATTCACAAGCAACAGCAAGGCCAAATCCAGGGTTAGCAAAAATGATACTGCTTGTATCGCTAGGAAATTTATTTTAAAAAGTCTCATTTACAACCTTCTTGTTATTGCAGAAAACTGTGGTTCTACTATACTTGCACACCTGCTTCGTTGCTACCTTTGTATCTTAACAGACCTGCAACTAACTTCTTGCAACCTTTTATTTTTGTAAATTTTATTTGAGTTTTCACAAAGAGAAAAAAAAATACAAATAAAACATCTTTTTTTGAAAGCAGCATAATCCCAGGTTACATTTCTTTGTACAGACACAAATTCAGGTTCATGCTCATTTTTATATTCGATTCCATATCTTATTACTATTTTACATTTTCTGCATAGCTTCTCCCCTCTTTTAATTTTCTCAATTTTATTTTAATTATCTCATCTCAATTCAAATCATTGTATTGATATTTTTTGTCTGTCCTGTTTCAATTATCTATTATCTTTTCTCATTAAACAAAATTTCTCCTGTAGTTACTGATTGAAGTATGACGCCTTTATATCTTTTCCCTAAAGTTGTAACATTCAATATAATACATTATTTCCATTCGGATTCTGCTTGGTACATTCTTAAAATACACACTGTATTCTTAAGAAAAGAAAAAAATTATAAATGTATATAATTAAAACAACATTCCATTCCAAGTCAATTCTATCATTAATATTAATATTCCCTTCCTAATTCAATTTTCTCATTTATTTTATTTCACTTATTTTATTCACAAACATTTCACTAATTTACACTATTTTACCCCTCATTTTAATCATACATTGTTTCCAATTTTCTAATGTTATTTCTATTACTAATATAATGATACAATCTTATGTACCTTTACAGAATCCCTTTTTCAGTTAGATTTTCACCCATTATCTCTAAATAGGTCCTGTTTCTCTATATCTTGCTCCGGTTCTTTGTAACTTCTTTTCCTTTCCTTCTTCCCTCTCTTCTTCTCTCTCCCCTTTTTACCCCCTTGTCTCTCTACCTCTATTTCTCTCTTCTGTATTCCCCTATTATACTGCTTTCCAGTATTATACTTATTTTTCAAATTATTTTTCTTTTCTTTGGTTGTTTTTTTAAGTCTTAAATTCTCCATTCTCTTTCCCCCCTTTCCTTTTTCTTCCCCACATAAAATTACTTGTTCATTAAAGATGGTTTCTTCTTTGTCCCAGTTTTCTTGTTTTGCAGTCTTTTCTTGTTGTTTCTCATAGTTCCAAATCTCCATTGAAAAACAAAGCCAAAAGAACCCTTCCCTTCTTGTACATCTTCTTTGTACTTTTTAAGTTCCATTTTCAATTCATCCAGAAGTGGTGCCATTGTATACATTTTTAAACAACCACCCGATTGATTTTAGTCATTCAAATATAATAACCAAAAATCCGAAGATCACCAAATAATCCAAATACACGCAAGCTGTTTCTTTTTTGCTCTTTTTTTTCACTTTTTCTTCCTGGGGTTACTATTTAGTTGCAAAGTTTCAGTTAAAATGTATCTTTTAGAAGTCTTGTTGAAGTTTTACTTTAGATTCTTTTTAATTCCAGGCAGTCTCTTCCCTCTTCCAGATCCTGCCAAACCTTTCCCTTTTCACTTTCCTTTGCTGCTTCTGACTTTTCTTTGGGAGCGATGTTATTTTTTGTAAGTTTAAATTCCAGGGTACCTTAGTTGTTGCTTTTACAATTTAACCCAGTCAGCCAAAACTTTCACTTCTTATCTTCCTCCTGCACATTCTTTTCCAGTCGAGTTCTCCTTTGTGGTGGCCATTTCTGACCACCGCTACAACCGCCTTCGGGAGAGGGAGTAATGGCCAGCTGAGGAGGAGAGATGCAGCTCTTCTCGACCCTGCTGGTGGTCTCCCCCCTCTTTACCACCTCTACAGGGTGGCTTAGCCCCGAAACCAGCCGGCTTGGGGGGCTCCAGCGGCAAGCCCAGACAGAAACCGCACACGGTCACGGATTTCTGTCTGTCACCGAAGCCCTTCGCACCAGAAGTCACTTCTTGCAACCTTTTTTTTTAAACCTGAGAATTAGATTTTTTTGAAGTTTCCATCCAATGATTCTCTTGCATTAAAAAACCCTGTTCTTTTAGATATGACTATTTCTAAACAAGAATGGTAAGCATTGTAATTCTAATCATCTCCAATTTTAGGGGCTTCCGTTTCAATTGACTTTTTTTTCCCCAGCCAGCAGATTCCCCAAAACAATGGTAATGATACTGGGCACAATATAACCTTGAAAAACATTACTGTACAAGTTTTCAAGAGATCTGGGCCATTAAAATATTTGTAAGCAGGGTGTAGAGCTTTGATTGTTGTGACTATGTTGACATTTTCTTTTTAACCAAACTCTGTGGAATGCTCTATTTGCAAGCACTGGGATCACCACCATGGAATCAGTGAGAGGATTTGAGAGCGCCAAGATCCTTGAAAACAATCTGAAGTCGGTGTGATAATTTTTGATCCACTTTTCTAGAGTGCAAAATTAAGAATAATCGCCAAAGGTGATGAGAAACTAAAACTTCCAGTGATGAAGCACCCATAACTTCTGGAGACAAACCATTCCACTGGTTAATTGTTCTCACCATCAAGAAATTTCTCCTCAGTTCAAAAGGCAAAGAAATACTGGACAAAAATACATACATGATTGGAAAAAATGATAAAGCAACATATAGATTTAAAATCAGAAATATTTTTGTTGGGCATCTTACCGGAAAAGTATAACAAGAGGGAATACATATTTGATTTTACGTGTATTAACTGCAGCTAGAATTGTATTTCCACAAGAATGGAAAAGTGGAGAGATCCCTACAGATGAAAATGTAATTAAAAAAATATTAGAATGTGCAGAAATGGATAGACTAACACTTAAAATTAAGGAAAAGGAAGAAACTGAATACTTTCCAACATGGGACTCATTTTATCAATGGTTAGCCAATAAAAACAGAAGTTAGAAACATGGAAATATAGAGAAGGACTAATGTTATAAGGAAGGTTTGCTAAAATGGATAAGCAAATATTATTATTATATGACTAATACCAATGTAATGAACATTATTGTAAACATTATGACTATTATTTCCTAAAATTATTTATACCTAGACAACACACTGTTTATTTAGAAATGGAATTTTATATGTAATTTTAAAAAAGAAAAGAAATTTATCCTCAGTTCTATGTGGCTCTCTCTTTGTTGCGATTCATTGCTTCTTGACCTACCCTCGTTGCCTTGGAAAATAGATTACCCTCTCTTTTCTGTGACATCCCCTCAAATATTGGAAGACTGCCCTCATGTCATTTTGTTTTTGTTAGACTGGACATACCCAGTTCCTGTCAGCTGGATGTCAGCATTCCAGTGAAACTCCCCATATCATTCAGCACTCATTCAAGTAAGAATTGGCACATCTGGGAAAACCCAAATATGAGAGCTCCAGGTTTTCCCTTCCCAACTGAAAATCAAAAACCCATCCCCTGCACCCACCGATCCATCACATAGTCTAATCAACCATCCTTCCAACTGGAGACATTCCTCCAAACATTCCTCTCCAGGTGCAGGGTCCTTGTCCTTGACTTTTGAAAAGAATGCTGTAGAGTCTAATCTTCCTCCTCTCTATGAAATCCCCCCTCCCTAATTCCCAGGCAGTAAAATATGGCAGCCTCGAAGCTTCTCTGTAAAATATGGCTTCCAAGGCTGACATCATCCTCTTTGTTAACTAGGCATATCCAGTTCCTGCAACCATTCAAACATTTTACCTTCTGGTCCCCAAATTGCCTTAGTTGCTCTTATTTGCACTCTTTCTAGAGTCTCAACATCTTTCTTTGCATTGTGGTGACCCCAACTAGATGCAGTATTCCAAATGTGGTCTTAACCAATGCAGTATAAAGCAGTGCTAACTCTCCACCTGAGGGCAGAATAAGAAATGATAGATGGAAACTCATCAAGGAGTGATCCATTGTAGAATTAAGAAGAAATTTGGAAGAGCTTACCTGCAGAAGTTGTGAGTGCTCCATTGCTGGAGGTTTTTAGAAAGAGATTGGATAGCCATTTCTTCTGAATGATTTAGGGACTTCTGCTGGAGCAGGGGGTCAGACTAGAAGACCTCCAAGGTCCCTTCCAACTCTGTTTACTCTGTATTCTAAAACCAGTTCCGTACTGTTGACAAGAAAATTGTTGAGCCTGATATCAGATGAGTTCAGAGGTCAGAAGACACTCCTATAATATATAAACGGGAAGACTGTCAGACATTCCCAAGCAGACCTGGAGATGGGGATGATGTGGTCAACCTAAGGCTACAAGGAAGCTTGTAAAAAAACACATTACAGGGACATATATAGTCAGAACATGGACACGGGGGTGAGGTTAGGAATGAACCAAATACATTAAAAGTGGGGGGAAGGCTACTAAAGAGTATATCAGTAAATGGGGACCCAGTTGGAGGTTGTATGTAAACTGTTTGGAGAGTGCTGTGAAGCACTGTGAAGCGGTATATAAGTCTAAGCGCTATTGCTATGCCCTAGAAATACATGACTTTAGATTTGAATTCAGGGCATGATCTGTGAAACAGCGATTCTCAAAAAGGACAATACTCCATAGGTGTTTTGCTGAACCCCACAGAATCTTTAGGTACAAATGTTTTGCTGAAGGAAGGAAAAAATAAAATTGTGATATATGGGTTTGACAATTAGAAAGGATATACAGTGAAAAGAACAAAATTATGATATGACAGGATGAAATATAAATGCATTTATAAGCGATATTGAAATCGGAAGATGCTTCTTTAGCATATTTTCTTATTTCCTTCTTTTTTTTTCTTGTCTATTCACACTATTTCTTTATTCCTTCACTAGAATTAGTATTCTTTTTATCTTGTTAAATATTTTTTTCATAAAATGATTTTATTTATTTATTAAATGTATATGTTGTACATTCTCACTGAAAAACGGCTCTGGGTGGCTTAAAATTAAAATAATAAATATTAAAATCATTAAATACAAAGGCAAGAGGGGAAAAAAATGGGGAAGATCTTCTCAATTAATCTACCAAACACCTCCCATATTGAGCGGCCCATCAAGACCTCAAGTTATCTGGCACAGCCAGAATAAACAATAGCAATTTATGCATTTGACAAGAGAGTACCTCAATTAGGCAGCACCAGAGGTGGTTTTCAACAGGTTCTGACCAGTTCCAGAGAACCGGTAGAGGAAATTTTCAGTAGTTTGGAGAACCGGCAAATACCACCTCTGGCTGGAGATTTTAAAGTATCCTTCCCCTGCTACACCCATTAAGCCACGCCCACAGAACCGGTAATAAAAAAAATTAATCCCACCACTGGGCATCACCATATTTCCCAAGGAAGAACATAGAAGAACGGAGCTGGAAGGGATCTAGTCCAACTCCCTACTTGTGGGCATAGAACATCCTATACCATTCTGGGAACTGGGACCTGCAAACAACAATAACAGCAGCAGTAGAAGTAGCAGTAGAAGCACAGTGTACTGCAGCTCTCAGTGAAGGGTAAATTGAAAGGACAGATGTGAAACAACTGTACCTATCACCAGCAAAGAATCAGGTAGGTTCAGGGTTGGGATGTTACAGTTTCTGACCGGCTCTATAGAACCGGTAGCTCTGAAGAGCAGCAGACACAGAACCGGTTCTGTGTTGGCTACTGTTTGGCTCACCCATCTGCCTGGACTCTTATCTGTCCTTTATTTCCTGCTTTTTCAACCTCAGCTGCCTTGGGTGGCACAGAGGCTTTTCGGATGCTGTGCACCGGCGCACTTTTCAGCTGTCTGGGAGGCACTACCTAAGGTTAATTTACACACATGCGCAGCGTCCGAAAAACATAATCACCGAACCGGTAGTAACGCCGACTGAATCCCACCCCTGGGTAGGTTGCATTGTATTCTAAACTCTAAACAACTTCCAACTGACCAGGTGATTTTTATTCAAAGGTTTGATGCAAATACAGTGGCTCAACTTGAACACTGGGCCGTATCTAACAAAATGAAATTCAGTGTAGAGAAAAGTAAAGTCTTACACTTAGGCGAGAAAAACCAAAGGTACACATATAGACTGGGTGAAACCAGGCTTAATAGTCTTATTAAGTCTTAGTGGACAACCAGCTAAATATGAGCCAGCAGTGTGCGGTGGCAGCCAAAAAAGCCAACACACTCCTAAGTTGCATTGATACAATGAAGATCAAGTGAGGTATTAATATCACTCTAGTAAGTCTTAGTAAGACCACACCTAGAATACCGCATCCAGTTTTGGTCACCACACTATTAAAAAGATGTTGAGAGTCTTTAGAAAAAGTACAGAGAAGAGCAACCAGGATGATTAGGGGTATGGAGACTAAAATATACAAAGAACGGTTACAGGAACTGGGCATGGCTAGTCTAGTGAAGAGAAGGACCAGGGGAGACATGATAGCAGACTTCCAATATCGGAGGGGATGCCACAGAGAAAAGGGGGTCAAGCTACTTTCCAAGGCACTGAAGGCCAGACCAGGAACAATGGATGAAAACCGAACAAGGAGAGATTCAACCTGGAAATGAGAAATTTTCTGACAGTGAGAACAACCAACCAATGGAACAGAAGTTGCCCTTGGAAGTTGTGGAAGCTTCATCACTGGAGGCTTTCAAGAAGAGACTGGACTGTCATTTGTCAGAAATGGTGCAGGGCCTCCTTGGGTGGAGTGGTGGTGTTGGACTAGATGACCTACAAGGTCCCTTGCAACTCTGTTAATTTGTAATCTAATCCTATTAATAACTGAAGAAATTAGAAGGAAAAGCAGATGTCTTTTAAATTCACATTTTAAGAGCATGAGATTCTTAGAATATTCACCAAAAGGGTAATTTGCTGACCCAACCTCCCCCATATGCTTCCTGCTTCCCCTCTGCCCATATTTTTAAATTTCATATTATCACACTTACAAGTTACATGGCTCATTTTTATTGTTTTATTCAGGGGTGGGATTCCATTTTTTTTTTACTACCGGTTCTGTGGGCGTGGCTTGGTGGGCTTGGCAGGGGAAGGATACTGTAAAATCTCCAGTCATACTCTACTTAAATGACCTTTGTGATCATATTAAGAGCAACTGCGTTCTCTTCGCTGATGATGTAAAGCTATTCAACACCACAGACAATACCGCTACCCTTCAAAAGAACTCGACTGTAAGGCATCCAGAAAGTATCCATGATATCAATCACTCCGAGACATTTTCTCTCCAATTGATTTATTTAGAAACAGATCTGGCATGTCAAACGCAATTTCCCAAAGTGAAATTTTTCACTTAGAATCAGAATCCACCTTCTCTCCTCCCACTTCTACACTTCATAAATCACAAGAACCAATTAACTGCCACTGGAATTTCTTATTATGCCATACAGAATAACCTTGAACTTTTCAACTCCTCCAACTCTCTTAAAAAAAAATGTGGCAGCTGAATTTCAAAGCTGACAGGTGTCCCCCCTTGAAAACTCCTCCTCCTAAAAGAAAACAGATACAGGGGTTAATGCATTGTCCTTAACCCCCTCTCCCCCCTCCACGAGGACCCTTTGGTTTGTGTGGGAAATCCTTATGGAATTGGTTTACCAATTGATCAGCATGAACATCCCAACTCTTTACCCAACTAGCATGTGAGAATGGGTATCCTTTCCATAAGACCAAATATTGCAATCGGCCACGATGTATCTAGAATCGAGATTTTTTTGAATCTCATAATGTGTTTCCCCCTGTACCATTAACAGTTTAGGGGGAGCGATTGGCGGTGGTCTTATCATTGATGTAGTAGCTGGTTTTAGTAAACTACAATGGAATACTGGATGAATTTTCCCCAATATTCGAGGAAGACTTAATTGGACAGTGACTGGATTGATTATCTTTGAAATTGGGAACGGACCCAAGAATTTTGGACCCAGCTTTTTACTGGGCAGTTTCAACCTAAGATACTTGGTCGACAAATATACTTTGTCCCCTACTTTAAAAGGTGGTTGAAGGGATCTATGCTTATCCACCTGTTTTTTATAATTTTTTGCAGCTTCGGTCAAAGCTTTTTTTGTATCTTCCCATCCTGTCTTTAATGAGTTCATCCATTCTGTTAGGGACATGGATGAGGAGGTTGTCTAGGTAACTCTGGCATTGGGACAAAATCCATTCCAGTATTGATTTGGAATGGACTCAATCCCGTGCTGCTATGTACTGCATTATTGTAAGCAACCTCTGCAAAAGGTTTTCAGCCCAATTTTCTTGTTGATAATTTACATAGCATCTAATGTATTGTTCAATCATGGCGTTAGCCCTCTCCACTGCTCCATTACAAGCAGGATGGAAAGCTGAGGATAATCCTTGAGAAGAACTAATGGATTTCAGAAATTCCCTCCAAAATTTTGTGGTAAATTGTACCCCTCTGTCTGATATTATTCTTTGAGGTACTCCATGTAGTCTATAGATATATTTCACAAACAGCTTTGCAAGTTTTTTTGCAGATGGAAGTCCTTTGCAGGTTATAAAATGGACCTGTTTAGAGAATAAGTCAATTATAGTCCAAATGATCGTATTCCCTTCACTTTTAGGTAATTCAACAATAAAGTCCATTGCGATCTCTTCCCAAGGTTGGGTTGGTTCAGCGACTTGTTGCAGGAGGCCAGGGGTTTTTCCAGTTCTGTGTTTCATTGTGGCACAAATTGAACAACTTTTTACATAGTCCTTGACATCAGGTTTCATTTTTGGCCACCAGAACTGTCTTCTCAGTAAATGTAGGGTTTTTAGGAATCCAAAGTGGCCTCCCAGACAGGAGTCGTGGCTACACTTTAGTACCAGTAGTCTTAGGGTTGTGGGTACATAAAGGTTAGTCCCTTTCTAAGCTAGTCCATCATTCATTGTCAACTCGGTTTGATGGTCCAGGAACCAAGGATCACTCAATAGGGCCATTTTCAATTCTGCAGTCAGCTTATCTTCCAGGTGTTCAGGGTTGCGGTTGGCTTGGGCTCAAGTGGTCACTTGGCCTGCTGATTGAGCATCTGAAATTAAGGCTTGTACTATTTCCTCTTGGTGGCTGTCAAACTGAGGTTTTCTGGACAGAGTGTCCACCAGTACGTTTTTCCCTCCAGGGATATATTTAATGTTGAAATTGAATTGCTTGAAATATTGGGCCCAGCGGATTTGTTTGGGCGATAATCACCTAGGTGTCTTTAGAGCATCAAGGTTCTTATGATCAGTCCATACCTCAAAGGCCTCTGGCGCCCCTTCTAGAAAATGCCTCCAAGTCAACAAAGCCCATCATAAGGCAAATGCTTCTTTCTCCCAGACCTCCCACCTTCGCTCTGTGTGTGTCAGCTTTTTGGACACATAAGCACAAGGCATCAGTCGGCGTTGAGAGTCCTTTTGCAGCAAAACAGCTGCCACCACTACATCACTTGCATCCGTTTGGACATTAAAAGGCTTGGTTGCGTCTGGGTGCTGGAGGATGGGCTCAGCTGCGAAGAGGCATTTTACAGCCTCGAAAGCTTTCTGACAGTCCATAGTCCAAGCCAGGGGTTGACTTGGCTTTGGTTTCGTGGGTGATGGGCCCGTTTTTAATAACTCTGTCAATGGAAGGGCACCTTCAGCAAAGGACGGAATGAATTGTCTATAGAAGTTGGCAAACCCCAAGGAACTTTGAAGTTGTTTTCGGGTTCTGGGGGCTTGCCAGTCCAGCACTGCTTTCACTTTCTAGGGTCCATTTCAACCCCCAGGTTGGATATTCGGTATCCTAAGTAGTCCAGCGACTCTTTGTGGAATTCGCACTTTGAGAGTTTCACATATAACATGGTGGCTAGAAGTTTTTCTAGAACCTGTCAGACCAATTGAACATGTTCTTCCATGGTTTTGCTGAAGGTAAGGATGTCACCCAGGTACACAAGGACCCCCCTGGTAAAGGTGCAGGTGTAGCACCTCATTGATGAGCTGCATAAACACTGCAGGAGCCACCTGAAGTACGAAAGGCATGACTTTGAATTGGAAGCTACCCAGAGGGCAATTAAAAGCAGTTTTCCACTCATCTCCCTCTTTGATGTGGACCCCGTAGTAAGCTTCCCTGAGATCTAGCTTGGTGAATACTCTGCCCTTCGACAGGTGGTTCAATAAGTCCTTCATAAGAGGGAGAGGATACATGTTTTTGACACATATGGCATCCACGCCTCTAAAGTTAACACACAATATCAACCTGTCATCTTTCTTCTCCTTGAACAATATGGGGGCAGCTAAACTTGATTTGGTAGGCTCAATAAAACCTTGTTCCAAATTGCTGCCGATGTATTTCCTTAATTCGGTCATTTCAGCAGGCGTCACAGAATGCATCTTTAATTTTGGTAATTTTGCCCCGGGCTCTAATTCTATGGCACAATCAGTGGCTCGATGGGGAGGTAAAACATTACACTCTTCTTCACTGAATGCTTCAGCCAAGACTTTGTATTGGTTGGGTGCCTGGGGGTTATTTGGGAGAAGGTGGGACGCCATGGATGCTGGCTCAGGCTCTGGGTTCAAGCTGACTGGTGGCTTTGTAGTGGGTGGAAGAGGCGGCAATGGGCCCGGTCCAATGAGGATTTTTCTGAATCCATCCTCCCATTTGATCATTGGGGTCCATTTGTCTAACCAAGCAAGTCCCAGTATGATTGATTCTGACGTCTTGGGGGTCACTATGAAGTGTATGAGTTTGCAATGGGGGCCTAATTCCGTCTTGATCAATTCTGTCATTTGAGTGGCTGCCTCCCCCCATTAAGGTTCCATCCACTTGCTCAAACCTGATTGGGCATTTTAAAGGGTTAGTCTTTATGCCCAATTGTTCAATGATGGGGAGTCCGATAAGACATCTAGAACACCCAGTATCAATGACAGTTTCTAACTCCCCGGCCTCCCCTGTGTTTGATACCACTAACTTGACCTTTACTGTAAAAGGTATGATGGGATCACTCACCATTGGGTCGTCTTTGCAGGTCAGGTTCTCGGGGATGTGGTGTCGATCCGGTGGTCCGTTGCTCCCATCTGCACAGAGGGGGCTTTCCCAGCTGTGTTTGGCGAACCCACCCCTACCCGGAGGTCTTTCTTGATTCTTCCAACCTCTAACAGTTGTATTAGGCTTCAACTGCGGAGCTTGAGGTACAGGAGCAGGGGCCAGTCTGCTGCCCTATGACCAGCTTGGCCACATCGGTAACATTTCAGCACCCTGGTGAGTTGGGTACGAGCAGTTTCGGCTGGTCCGGTCAACAGTCTCCTTGCCACAATTCTCTTAGTCAGGGCTGCTGGAAGGGGTTTCCTGTGTGGGTTGATGCTGCGATCTAAGCTGAGTAATGCAACATACCATGATTGTAAGGTCTCTGGGATTCCCCTAATTTCACAGGCCTTCTTTACTTCTGGATCAATGGCTTTTTTAAAATAGTGTAGTCATTCTTTCAGGTCAATCCATGAGGTGGCTTGCGACCCTTCTAAAGTCCCAAATGAATTCTGACAAGGGTCGCATGCCTTGCCTCATTTCCATTAACTTCTCTTCGTTCTCTGCTACCCTATCTGGATTTTTAAATCTCAGTTTTAATAATTGAATAAATCCATTTACATCGTATAATTTGGGGGCTTGTTCATTGTGTAGTTGGGCCACCCAGTCTGAAACATCCCCTTCATTCATCTCATTTGTTATGGCCGTAACCAAATCGTGCTCTGTGGCATATTGATCTCCAAACTGCTCTATATGGGATCAGATTCGAGTGAGAAAGTAATTGAAATGTTCATGGCGACCATCAAATATGGCCTTAAAGGGTATTTGGTCCAGCCTGGGTCGTGGTTGTGGAGGTGGCACAGGCCAGGCCTCTGCAGGTTGTACTGGAATTAAAGGAACTGGCCTGGTGGTGTACGTAGGCTGGGTAGGGCCCCTGTATCCTGGCTGGGTGGTGCCTCTCTGGAATAGGGGTCCCTGTGGCCTTGCTGCCAGTTGGGGCTGCATTTGTGGTTGCCAGGAGGAAGATGGGTGTGGACTGGTTCCCTGGTCAGGTGGAGGGGAAGTGGCTGCTGTCTGGGCAACCCCCCTTCAGACCAGGGCTGTGTTGGTGCTGGCTGCCATTGGCATTGAATCCACCCCTGGCCTGGATAAAATCCCCACCCTGGAGGGATACTTTCTGAAGGGGGCAAAATTCCTTCTGGAAAATGAGGGGATTGCCTGGGGGGGCTGCAACATACCTCTGTCAGTTGATGCTTCTTTCTGGCTTCCGCCAGCTGGCATCTGTATAGTCTCCTCATTCCTCATGATACTTGGGTAAGTGAATATGGGTGGTCTCAAGCTTCTACCCATCCAAACAGGCTTTGAGACCAAACCTGTCACCTTTAAATTCTGGATCTGTTGATGTAAATCTGCCCTTGATGGACTTCCAGGAATAATCTGGGGGTGGTCTTCTTGAGTGAATTCCGACCCCAATTGTCTCTCTTCCCACCAATCTGACAGAATAGCCATATGCCTGGGGCTAGAGAAAAATTTCTCTTCAGACAGCTGGGTTACATCTGGGTTATAACAACTTCTTCGGTATAGCTTCCAAATCTCTTTCTCCTACTGCTATCCTGAAAGCATCCATCATCTCCTCCAAATAAGGGCTGGCAGTTTCAAATAATGCTCCGGAGGGAGGGCCACACATCCCCCCTGCACATCTTCAACTTCGGCTGATTGTTGATCTCTCTCCATTTCTGGGAAAAGAACTCCAGGGTATCAGCCAACCCCTTCACAAAAAAAAATTGACTTTGGGAAATAAATGTAAGGCATCCAGAAAGTATCCATGATATCAATCACTCCGAGACATTTTTTCTCCAACTGATTTATTTAGAAACAGATCTGGCATGTCAAAGGCAATTTCCCAAAGTGAAATTTTTTGGGGGGTGTTACACAGAATCCACCTACTCTCCTCCCTTCTCTACTCTCACTTCCACACTTCATAAATCACAAGAACCAATTAACTGCCACTGGAATTTCTTAATACGCCATACAGAATAACCTTGAACTTTTCAACTCCTCCAACTCTCTTAAAAAAATGTGGCAGCTGAATTTCAAAGCTGACATCTACTATGTATCAGAATGGTCAAACAAATGGCAACTTCAAATCTCAACAAAAAAATGCTCTGTCTTACATATTGGCAAAAAAAAATCCGAAAATAAAATACAAGCTGAATAGTCAAGACCTTGTTGATGATCCAAACTCTGTCAAGGACCTTGGAGTACTCATCTCAAATGATCTAAGTGCTGGAGCCCACTATAACTACATTGCCCAAAAGGTGTTAAGAGTTGTTAACCTAATCCTACATAGCTTTTTCTTTGGTAATATCATACTACTAACTGGAGCATACAAAACATTTGCTAGACCAATACTTGAATACAGCTCATCAGTCTGGAACCCACATTACGTATCTGATATTAATACAGTTGAGAAAGTCCAGAAATATTGCACAAGAAGAGTTCTCCACTCCTCTACTCGTTGCAGAATACCTTACGCCACCAGACTTGAAATCCTAGACCTTGAACCTAGAACTACGCCACCTTCAGTCCGATCTAAGTATGGTACATAAAAATATATATTGCAATGTCCTACCTGTCAGTGAATACTTCAGCTTCAACCATAACAATACAAGAGCAAACAATAGATACAAACTCAAGGCTAATCGCACCAAACTTGATTGCAGGAGATACGACTTCAGCAACAGAGTGGTCAATGTCTGGAATGCTCTACCTGACTCAGTAGTTTCTTCCCCAAACCCCAAAAACTTTAACCTTAGACTGTCTACTATTGACCTCACCCCTTTCCTAAGAGGTCTGTAGGGGGAGTGCCTACCATCCCTGTTCTATTGTTTTTTTTTCCTTATATGTATCCATTTTATGTATTCGTAACTATGTTTAAACTTGTACCTGTTATCTTATAATTGCTTGACAAAACAAACAAACAAACATTTGCCGGTTCTCCGAACTACTCAAAATTTCTGCTACTGATTCTCCAGAACTGGTCAGAACCTGCTGAATACCACCTCTAGTTTTATTCCTTTTTTGTTATGTTTACATTTTTGTGATTTTTCCCATCGTATTGTCATAAACCACCCAGTATAGCCCCACAGTGAGATAGGCACCAAACAAATTTAACAAACTAAGAAACAAATGGGTAACTTTCTTATAATCGTGAAGATGAGAGAGAAGGAGAGAAACTGCAGCACTGCGGTTTGTCAAGAAGAATTAGGCAGGAGAAATGGGGAGCCCCCTTCCCTTCCCCTCTGGTTGGCTGATAGCCAGAGCAGCTTTGGGGTTGCTGTGGCTAAGGAAACAAGTGGAAATCTACTCAACTTGGCATCGCTAAATGGGACCAAGTAACCCAGACAAAGAAATGTGATTTTTGGAGCCCAAAATTTGCTGAGGTTAGGGAATTCCAATGCAGAGCTCGGATTTCCTCATTGCAGGACTGAACAATGTACGATGGGATAGGGAGCGGGTGGGGGAAAAGGGGGGAAGAAATTAAATAAACTGTTCCCAGCCTTCCCTTGCAAGCAAACAAGGCCCTCGCTTTCCGAATGAAGCCACTGCCTTACTGATAAGAAGAAAGAATTGTGGGTTGTTGTTTTTTTTACCTCCAGACAGTCACAATGTTGAAAAATAAGAAAGCATTATTGTAGGTGGAAGGCAAAGAAGGAAGCCCTTCGGATCTGACTTCCTGAGGAAGATTCCCTGCTCTGCTTGCTTTGTAGAAGTTGCAGTTTTTTTCCCCCAAAGGGAAGCTGACATTGTGCAAAGCTCCAGCCACCAGTTTAATCTGCATTTTTTTCAAAAAAAAAAAACAAAAAAAAGGGTTTCCTGGCCCAGGCAGCCTGCAAAGGCATTCTTAGAAAATAAAAGTGGCTTTGTTTGGTTCTAAGTGTCTCCACCTGTCCTGAGGAAAACATTGCATAAAGTGAGGTAGTGAGAGGTGAAAAAAGGAAAGCTACTTTGTTAATTAGCTTTGTGCTAAACTGATGTGGTTTAACTGGCCTCATCCAACAACATATGGTTGGTGAACAATCTATTTTCTCCGGCCATTAGACAATTTTGTAGGGTTTAATCACATCTCTCTTTTTTCTTCCCTATCATAAAAGGGTGAAACATAGGAAAATGTTAACATTCTTGGGATTTATTTATTTATTTAATTCATATGGCCTCCTGTCTCATATACCGGCGTACCTGTCAGATTGGTCTAGTAGTAGTTAAGGATCAGGCTAGAAAGCAGAAGGCCATGAGTTCAGGTCCTGCATTCGCCAGGAAAGCCAGTGGAGTGATTTTGGGGGCAATCATTTTCTCTCAGACTCAATCCAACCCACCTCACAGGGTTGTTGTTGGGCAAATAGGAGGAGGAAAGTGTGTTGGATATATTTGCCACTTTGAGTTATTTGTAGAAATAATAAAGACAAGATTCAAACAAAGGAATAAGTTTCTGGGCAACTGATAATCGAAACCAAATTGAAACACCCAATATTTAAAAACCACACCGATAACATAAAAATAGTTGATCAGAACATTCATAGCATTCCACATTCAGATCAGTGTAATGTTACATGGTCTCCCGTGTGCTGCCAAGGCCTCAGACTAGATGACAAAGTCAAGATTTTAAGGTCCTGTTCCAGTCTTTTAAATATTTTAAATCTCCTTTTCTGCACCTATTTCAGATAAAGTCCAATAGGAGCTTGAAATCCAATTCCATAACAGAATAACAGAGTTGGAAGGGGTCTTGAGGTCCTCTAATCCAACACCCTGCTCAAGCAGGAAACCAGGGGTGGTATATTCAGCAGGTTCTGACCAGTTCTGGAGAACCAGTAGCGGAAATTTTGAGTAGTTCAGAGAACCGGCAAATCCCACCTCTGACTGGCCCCACCCCCAATCTATTCTCTGCCTCCCGAGTCCCAGCTGATTGGCTGGGTCTTCTTTGGTTGCCCAGCACAAGAGAACGGAGCTGGAAAGCAGGTTAGTGGGATGGGGATGATACAGTATCCTTCCCCTGCCACGCCATGCCCACCAAGCCATGCCCACAGAACCAATAGTAACATGTTTTGAATCCCACCACTGCCGAGGAAACCCTATATCAATTTCAGACAATCAGTGGTCCAATCTCTTCTTTAAAAATCTCCAGTGCTGGACCAACCACAACTTCTGAAGGCACATCTTTAAACTTAAGAGAAAGGTATTGTGATTTGGGTTTTTTTGGTTATCAATCCTTTTGCTCACTTTTCGCCTCATGGCTTTAGCTCTGCCATGCTGCAAGAAAAATGTTGGTCACCTATTTCGAACAAGAGAACGTGTTGGTCTCTGACCCTTACAAAAGCCTTTTTCTTCTGTCTTCTATTAAAGATATTGTCCAGTTTCCCCTTCTTTGCAGCTGTTTCTACAGAGAAATTTGCTTGACTTGGTGCTTCCAAGCATGATCACACATAAGCATAACTCTGCCCTGGCCTTGGCCTGATTATTTTCATTATTTGATATATTTTTTGGGAACTTGGTTTATTTGGGCATAAATGCTATGCAAATGAACATTCACTAATAAAACAACAATAATGCAGAGTAGAATTTGCTTTATCAGCAGCTGTTGCACATGAGATCCATTCATCTTTTGCAAAATCAGTTTCCTGCTTCACACCTGCCCCAATCCTGCAGGAATCTCTTCCCTTTTGAACTGTACTTTTTAGAAAGGTTGGATGTCCTTAAACCTTTTCCCAGGACATGATATCCACCAATCAAGTTTGCTTGGTTCAGTGGGTAGCATCTGTTAGTAACTCACATTAAAAAAACAAGGCTGTCTTAACATTCCTGGAAGAATCAAAACTGCAGAAGCTTCATCGACGTCATACAACAAAAAGAAGCTTTTAAGAAATTGGATCCAGCCACTGCTCCGTCCAGGGATCTGAATTAAAGCATTCCTGAAATGAACTGCTAGAACAGGGTTTCTCAAACATGGCAACTTTAAGATGCCTGGACATCAACTCCCAGAATTCCCCAAAACTCCTCCAGAAGAGGTTTGTTCTCATCTGCTTCTGAAAGGCAGTGAAAGCTAGCTAATCTGATTGCTAACAAAAGGCTATTTCCCAGAATTCCTCAGAAATCCCCAGGCAGCAAAGAATTCTGGGAGTTGAAGTCCACACATCTTAAAAGTTGCCAAGTTTGAGAAACCTTGTATTAGATTCTGCTTGGACATATTCAGAGAAAAATTCATTCCCTCCTGAGGTAAATGATTCCATTGTCCACCTATTCTTGATGTTGGGCCATTTTTCCCCTAACATTCCTTCCTCTTAATTATTCTGCATTCTTCTTCTTTGGATGTAGAACAGCCTTGATCTTCCTCTAGATGATATGTTTTCGTGAACTTAGGAATTTTAGCATTCCTCTCTCAGGCTCCTTTTTGAAATCCAAATATCCTCAGAATCTTTTTCTTTCATAGTAAGTCGAAGAGCTAAGCAGGTGGAGATACCTCGGTGAGTGTGTATACAGCAACATCAATGGAGGGTGCCATGTTCAGCTCACGCCTACCATACTAGGAGTTTAAAGAGGGATTTTCCAACTGTGCCACTGGGCAAACTAAGCATTGGCAAGGTTTCTGGGGCTGGTGGTGGTGTGTGTGAAAGGGCCCCTTGCTTTTATTGACTATGTCTGCCAGCTGCAGGCATGCCCTCCTGGTTCCTGATTTTCCAATTTAACTTTTTTATTAGTTTATCCAAGTATAAAATACAAAGAAAAAAAATGATAAGTAAGAGAGGAAGGGAAAAAGAGGGGGTATAGTGTAACGGGAGGAAGAAACAGGAAAAAGGCAGCAACTTCTGACTCTCTTTGGCACAGTTGAAGATAGCAACATTACAACCACAACTTTTTGATTTTAAACAAACAGTATGAACAAGCCATTTCTATAACAGTAAGCCTGCCCAGTTTACAAAAACAGAACCAAAGTTTCATTCCCCCCACCCCACTGCAAACACAAACATCCGGAAGCAATTTCAAACTAGAGACAAAATTAAATATAATCTCTTATTTGGATAAAAGGATTATTTTAACCATCTCAGCTTCTCCTTGCTGTGGGGAATAATACAGTATATCATTCATTCTCGTATGTTCAAATCTAGTCCATAATATTTTACTAACTTTAGAATATTATTCAGCATTACTTAAAGAACCAGCAGACCTTCATATACATACTTATTTTATATGGTTCCTGATTTTCAAGGTCACTCACTTTTTGGCAATTAGAAAAGTGGGGTTCTGTGGTCATGGTGGCCAAAAGTCATCTTTTCCACTTCTCCAAGCGAAGCTTCACCCTGGAGATGCTGCTACACAGCAATTTCCAAGGTCATCTTTATTGTTGGGCTCTGGAGGGGGCAAGGCTGACCACAGAAGCTCTCCTACCTCAGAAGAGCTGTTCCCTAAATTATGGTAGCTGTTTAACACACACGTCCCACAGGTTTTGCTGCTAGATGCTTATCCCTAACAAAGGAGGCCTCTGTACTGGGGGAGAGGGCAAGCCTTGCTAGCCAGCACCCTCACATCAGAGCCATGGTGAGGCAGTGGTTAGAATGCAGTACTGCAGGGTACTTCTGCTGGCTGCCGTCTGCCTGCAATTTGGCAGTTCAAATCTCACCAGGCTCAAGAGTAACTCAGTCTTCCATCCTTCCGAGGTGGGTAAAATGAGGACCCAGATTGTTGGGGGCAATATGTTGACTCTGTAAACCTCTTAGAGAGGGATGTAAAGCACTGTGAAGCAGTATATAAGAATAGAATAGAATTATTTATTGGCCAAATGTGATTGGACACACAAGGAATTTGCCTTGGTGCAAATGCTCTCAGTGTACATAAAAGAAAAGATACATTCGTCAAGAGTCAAGAATCATAAGGTACAACACTTAATAATAGTCATAGGGTACAATAAGCAGTCAAATAGTACTAGGAAACAGTCAATATAAATCGTAAGGATACAAGCGACAAAGTTACAGTCACAAGTGGGAGGGGATGGGCGATAAGGAGTGATGAGAAGATTAATAGTAATAGTAGTGCAGACTTTGTAAATAGTTGGACAGTGTTGAGGGAATTATTTGTTTAGCAGAGTGATGGCGTTCGGGGAAAAACTGTCCCTGTGTCTAGTTGTTCTGGTGTGCAATGCTCTATAGCGTTGTTTTGAGGGAAGGAGTTGAAACAGTTTATGTCCAGGATGTGAGGGGTCTGTAAATATTTTCACAGCCCACTTTTGACTCATGCAATATACAGATCCTTGATTGAAGGCAGGTTGGTAGTAATTGTTTTTTTTCTGCAATCCTAATTACTCTCTGGAGTCTGTGTCTGTCTTGTTGGGTTGTAGAACCAAACCAGACAGTTACAGATGTACAGATGATAGACTCAATAATTCCTCTGTAGAACTGTATCAGCAGCTCCTTGGGTAGTTTGAGTTTTCTGAGTTGGTGCAGAAAGAACGCTCTTTATTTGTGCTTTTTTGAGGACATTTTTGATGTTGACATTTTAGGTCTTGTGATATGATAGAACCTAGAAATTTGCAGGTCTCTACTGTTGATGCAGTCTAAGTCTAAGTGCTATTGCTATTAAGGCCGACCTTGAAAGTAGCTTCTTAGCCAGTATTCCAGCACTGAAACTGCTTGCAGCTGCACCCTGGGTGTCCCAGATGAAAATCATCTTTCTTAGTGGAAAATAAGCTGAAGAAGCATCTCCTCATCTTCAACTGAATTAGGTTGGGGGCGGGGGGAGGAGATGCAGAACTCTGTTGGTGCTGTTTCTAAAGTCAGAAGGACCTTCCTCCCTCTTGCCATGGGCAGGCTGAGAAGTGGGTCTTCTGCTGCTAGCAATCAGCACCCGCTAACAAACAAAGCAGGTTTAAATAAACACGGAATTAAATTAAATAGCTATTAAGAATATGATCATTTCCCACAGGGTGAATTATTTTCCAACACTTGAAAAGTGACTACAGGCAGTTCTTGACTTACAACCATTTGTTTAGCAAACCGAAGTTACAGTGGCCCTGAAAAAAGTGACATAATTGGTTCTCACACTTACAACTGTCCCTGTGGTCATGTGATCAAAACTAAGGCGCTTGGCAACTGACATGTACTTAAGACAGTTGAAGCATCCCACGGTAGTATTATAACTTAATGCCAAAGATTGCTAAAAGTATCCATTTCAAACAAAAAGTAATGGTAAGGGAAAAGGTTTCCCTTGTCCAGTCATATCTTATTCTAGGGGTGGTACTCATCTCAATTGCTTAGCTGAGGAAGCCAGCGTTGTCTGAAAACATTTCTGTGGTCATGTAGCCAGCATGGCTATACACTAAGGCGCACAGAATGCCGTTACCTTCCCGCTGATGTGGTACCTATTTATCTACTTACATTTGCATGCCTTGGAATTGTTAGTGGGCAGGAGTTGGGATAAAGCATGGGAGCTCATCCTTAGGGCCTGAACACAAGTCGTCAGCTTTCTAACTGACAAGCTCAGCATCTTTAACCACTGCTTAGCTGAGGAAGCATCACACCCCCTATTATTTCAAACAAACCCCCATTAAAGAGTTCACAGAATTTCTGCCCCGCTTTAAAAAAAAAACACCCCTCAGATTTTAATGGCCTTTCTACAACTCATGAAAGTGCTGGATATACCAATCTTGAGGGGAGGGGCAGATGCTGTTCTATAGAAGGAGGATAGTAGTTATAAAGGCCCCCCCTGAGCCCCCCCCCACTGATTGGATCCCCTGGTGAAGCGGCCTGGAGAAGACCTCTTCTTCCAACAGCCAATATTGTATGGTCAAGTGATGGTTTCTTGAGAAGAGGATGCATTATCTCCTTCAAGGCAAAAGGGAACCCCCTTGCTCAAGGATGCTCTCTCCATTGCCTTGACTCCATTGCCTGACACCTGTCTGGAGGTTTTCAGCAGTCATGCTGGCTGGGGAATTCTAGGAGTTGAAGTCCACACACCTTAAAGCTGCTGAGGTTGAAAAACACAAGACTTAGAGACCCTCTTGCTGAATTTTGGATTACATGGTCCTCTTCCAACGTTTTAGATTATACTGTTGTCCATTTCTCAACTTCTGTAACCTTGTTCTATGGAACCTGAAAGCTCACAAAAAAATTTTTTTGTTTCTTTGTCCAACACACATATAGGCCAACTATGTTTTTTTGGAGGAAAGAAAAGAACAATGGGCAGCGATCTCTCCCTGCGGGGCCTTTCAGAACACAAACAGGCTTAAGTACAAATTGTTATGAATGTAATCGTGATGGGGTGAGGGTGGGTGAAGAGGGGACATTCCAGGGCTACAGTACTGTGGACTCTTGCCAGTTCTCCCAAAGGAATGAGGTCAAATGATAGAACATTTTAAAACCAGATTACCTTTGCAAGTCTTCCTTTTTTTGCTTCCAGAGAGCTAAAACTTTATCTAGCTTAATGCAATGGAGCTTAAGAGCAGTTAGGGAAGACCAGGCCTAGAATGACTAAGGTAATAATAATAATAAAAAAAACACTGTCCAAAAATCACCACTTCTTACCTGGGATTAAGGGCCTCCCTTTCAGAAATGTCCACAAATTCCATTACAGTATTAAAATCCATATTCAATAGTCTAGGACTGCACCTTGGAAGGAAGCTGGAATCAAAAGGAAAACTTGGGATGGTTCTAGGTTGTGGTTCACAGAAACATATTTGGGATAAGATCTTGATTCTTCTGTGGCCCTGATCTCAGCAGAAGAATTAACCATTGTCTAGGGCAGGGAATCAATCCCAGCTTCTGTTCTGGTGAGTAAAGCTATCTCCTAGTTGAGCTGAATTCCTGACGCTTTGATAGATGCATTCCCAGGAGAGGGGTGTGCATGTCTACTGCAATAACTCAGAAGAGGCTTGTTTATTTATTTATTTGACTTTTATCCCACCTTTATTGCTTTATAAGTAACTAAAGGCTGCAAACATGACTAATATTCCTTCATTCTCCTATTTCCTACACAACAACAACCTTGTGAGGTGAACTGGGCTGAGAGAGAATGACTGGCTAAAAGTCACCTAGTCAGCTTTCAGGCCTAAGGCAGGACTAGAATTCACGGTTTCCTGGTGATTGGCCAAAGTCATCCAGCCAGTTTTTCATGCCTAAAGAGGAACTAGAATTCAGTCTCCTAGCTTCTAGGTAAACAACCTTTACCATTACACCAAGGATATCTAAACTTGGTAACTTCTAAGACTCTAAAGAGTGCAGAGAAGAACAACGAAGATGGTTAGGAGACTGGAGGCTAAAACATATAAAGAAACGGTTGCTGGAATTGGGTATGTCTAGTTTAATGAAAAGAAGGACTGGGGTGACATGATAAGTCTTCCAATATCTCAGGGGCTGCCACAAAGAAGAGGCAGTCAAGCTATTCTCCAAAGCACCTGAGGGCAGGACAAGAAGCAATGGGTGGAAACGAATCAAGGAGAGAAACAACTTAGAACTAAGGAGAAATTTCCTGACAGAACAATTAACCAGTGGAACAAATTGCCTCCTAAAGTTGTGAATGCTCCAACACTGGAAGTTTTTAAGAAGAGATTGGACAACCATTTGTCTGAAATGGTATAGAATTTCCTGCCTGAGCAAGGGGTTGGACTAGAACAAGGGCCTCCAACCTTGGCAACTATGCATAGACTTCAACTCCCAGAATTCCTGAGCTAAAATGACTAGAGGAATTCTGGGAATTGAAGTCCACACATTTTAAAGTTGCCAAGGTTGGAGACCCTTGGACTAGAGGACCTCCAAGGTGCCTTCCAACTCTCCTCTCCTCTCTTCTCATCTAGTCCCAGAATTCCACAGTCAGTCTTGCTGGGAAACTCTGGGACTTGACGTTTCCGAAGGGTGCACTATGGCCACGGTCTTCTTCCAGCATGGCAGCTCAAGTTCCCAACCCAGGATTTCCTAGGGGTTCGATTGCTAAGCACGGTTTAGCTGAGCTTGACCTGTTCAGAGACACCCCGAATTCCGCTCCGGCTTCGCTTCAGAAATAAGGATTCCCACCGAGCCTCAGACCAGAAGGGGCGCGCAACCCCGCCAGAGCGCAATGAAGCCCAGCGCACGTGGCCGGGCGAGAGGGGCGAGCTGGGGGGTGGGGGGAAGATGCAGGTTTCCCCCCCCCGAAGAGGCGGAGTCTTCGCGTTGTGGGCGGGTCCTGAGATTTAATAAACCCCCGGCGCGCTGGAACGGCGAGTAGGACTTCACTTAACCGACCGTTGAAGCTCGAGGTGGGTTTTTGCGCTATGCTGGAGCCGCTCGGGGTGCCTTGCTGGGTGTGGGGGAGGGAAAGGAGGACGGGCACCTGGCCTTCAGCGGCGGCTGCGCCCCCTTTTCCGCTCAGCCTTTTGTCCTCCTGCTCTGACGGGAGTCATGCTTTTGAATGGCCCGAGGGAAGCGGGCAAGTGAAGCAGGACACCGAAGGAGCCGGTTCGGTCGGGAGGAGACGACGACGGTGTGTGGGTGGGCGGGCGGCGTTTCCCCGGGGTCCCCCTCCAGCGTTTGGCGTTACCTGGCCGCTTGAAAAGAAAGGAAAGGCGGAGTGAGTGGGTGTCTAAAGGGACTGTGGGAAGGAGGCCGGGCCGGGTCCACGGCTTTCGTCTTGGCAAGGAAAGCCAGGATCCTTGCAGAGCTCCGTTGCTGTTCTGCATGTCTCCCCTTAGGGATTCCGCCGCCACCTGCGGGAGAACCTCCCCCCCTCGAGTATCCCTTGTCCTGTCTCCCTTTAACTTTTCCCACTTTATTCTGGGAGTCTAGAAGGGATTTCTCTCACCTGCCATGTATAGGCTGAATATCCTGAGAAACTATCGTTTTTTTTCCAAACCTAGGATCCCCATAGAGGAGAGTTGCTTGTGGCGTGTCTATAATAGCAGCAACAGCACTTAGACTTATATACCGCTTCACAGTGCTTTTTATAGCCCTCTCTAAGCTGTTTCCAGAGTCAGCACATAGCCCCCAACAATCTGGGTCCTCATTTTACCCACCTGGGAAGGATGGAAGGCTGAGTCAATCTTGAGTCTGGTGAGATTCAGACTGCCAAATTGCAGGCAGCCGGCAGAAGGAGCCTGCAGTACTGCGCCACCCTGGTATAGGTTGCTGGGAAAGACTTAAGCAGCCTAGTTTGAGATAGGCTCCTTGTTTAGCCCTTTAGTCCTCAGCCAAAGCACTTTGCAAGCTGCCTGCCCTAGAGAGGCATCTTACCTTTCCAACTGAACAGAATAGTAACTCAAACTCTGTCCAATTTTAACTCGAGGAGAGAATTAAACCTCTGGCTAACTTGGTTGTTCCCATCCTTCCTGATCCAGCACAAACATGGCAACATCATTTCTAGTGGACAGCCCAGACGTGAAGTACACTCAGGAGTTCATTGAGGCTAAGTATACCTATGACACAGTACAGGTCTGCCAGGAGAATGGCGTCACCAAGGTAAGACGGGGCAGGGCTTTCTTAACATATGGGCCTGATGGACACTTGCTCGTGGTCCCCATGAGCTCAGGGACCCCTTACTAATCTGTGTATGTTAACCCTTCAGTGTACCTTGTATCATATAAATACGGCAACATATTCATTACATTTACTGCATTTTTTAAATTAATACTAACATGCAAAAATTTATTTAATTTTATTGACCATTTACATTTTTATTCCTGTGAGTAGTTGTAGAGGCCCCAATACACTGCTTTGCCCGGGGCCCATAATGCTGTTAAGATGGCCCTGAGATGGGGGCACACTGGCTTTTCTTGGTTGAAAAAAAATCACAATAGTTTGTGCTTCAAATAGGAAAACGCACAGTTAAAGTCAGTTGAAGCAGTCAAATTCAGCTTTGCCAGTGCTGGGTGGGGGATTATGGGAGATAAACATCTGGAAGGCACTGGGGGGAAAACTAGCCAAATCATTAGATCAGGGGTATCAAACTTGCATCATCACGGCATTACCGCGTGATGTATCACAACTTTTTTCTCCTTTGTTAAATTGGGCGTGAGCATGGCCAGTGTGTGATACATCCAGCCCAGGGGCTGCAAGTTTGACAGCCCTGCATTAGATGATGAGGAAGAGGATGGTAGCAATAAATTGTCTGAGGTGTATATCCAATCAGTACTGTTGTTAGAAGGGAATATTGACAAGCTCTGCTGAACTTCACATTTTGCTGAAATGTGAACATTTTTAGAGGGAAAATCACCAATGAGACATGAGGGGCTAATCAGGATGGAGCAGTTAACTGTTAACCAGTGGTAATGTGGCTGGAAAAGTACACTGCTCAAAAAAAATAAAGGGAACACTTAAATAACACAATGTAACTCCAAGTCCATCACACTTCCGTGAAATCAAACTGTCCACTTAGGTAGGAACACTGATTGACAATCCACTTCACATGTTGTTGTGCAAATGGAATAGACAACAGGTGGAAAGCATAGGCAGGTAGCAAGACATCCCCAATAAAGGAGTGGTTCTGCAGGTGGTGACCACAGACCAGTTCCTATGCTTTCTGGCTGATGGTTTGGTCACTTTTGAATGCTGGCAGTGCTTTCACTCTAGTGGTAGCATGAGACAGTCTACAACCCACACAAGTGGCTCAGGTAGTGCAGCTCATCTAAGATGGCACATCAATGCAAGCTGTGGCAAGAAGGTTTGCTGTGTCTGTCAGTGTAGTGTCCAGAGCATGGAGGCACTACCAGGAGACAGGCCAGTATATCAGGAGACGTGGAGGAGGCCGTAGGAAGGCAATAACCCAGCATCAGGACCGCTACCTCTGCCTTTGTGCAAGGAGGGACAGGAGGAGCACTGCCGGAGCACTGCAAAATGACCTCCAACGGGCCACAAATGTGCATGTGGCTACTCAAACAGTCAGAAACAGACTCCATGAGGGTGGTATGAGGGCCTGATGTCCACAGGTGGGGGTTGTGCTTACAGCCCAACACCGTGCAGGACGTTTGGCATTTGCCAGAGAACACCAAGATTGGCAGATTCGCCACTGGCGCCCTGTGCTCTTCACAGATGAAAGCAGGTTCACACTGAGCACATGTGACAGACGTGACAGGGTCTGGAGACACGGTGGAGAACGTTCTGCTGCCTGCAACATCCTCCAACATGACCAGTTTGGCAGTGGATCAGTAATGGTGTGGGGTGGCATTTCTTTAGGGGTCCGCACAGCCCTCCATGTGCTCGCCAGAGGTAGCCATTAGGTACCGAGTTGAGATCCTCAGACCCCTTGTGAGACCATATGCTGGTGTGGTTGGCCCTGGGTTCCTCCTAATGCATGACAATGCTAGACCTCATGTGGCTGGAGTGTGTCAGCAGTTCCTGCAAGACGAAGGCATTGATGCTATGGACTGGCCCGCCCGTTCCCCAGACCTGAATCCAATTGAGCACATCTAGGACATCATCATCAGGAGCATTCCCAGGTGCTGTAGGGAGGTCATACAGGCACGTGGAGGCCACACACACTACTGAGCCTCATTTTGACTTGTTTTAAGGACATTACAACAAAGTTGGATCAGCCTGTAGTGGTTTTTTCCACTATAATTTTGAGTGTAACTCCAAATCCAGACCTCCATGGGTTGCTAAATTTGATTTCCATTGATAATTTTTGTGTGATTTTGTTGTCAGCACATTCAACTATGTAATGAACAACGTATTTAATAAGAATATTTCATTCATTCAGATCTAGGATGTCTTATTTTTGTGTTCCCTTTATTTTTTTGAGCAGTGTAGAAAGAAGATGGCAGAGAATATTCTAGAAAAGAGAATTGGTGGCTGACAGGAATTGTGAACAAGAATTCAGATTGCAACTGTCAGTTTCCTATCCTAGGTGTCTGAATATAAATAAAGTAGTGCTAAATTAAACAGGAAAAAATCATCCAGAAGCTTTTAAATGGATCTTACATTGCATTAAGACCCAAAGGAAACACCACGTGTTCTTCAACAATGGGTGAAGAGGAAGACACCTAATTTTTTTTTTCAAATGGGGCACCCCTTATAGAGTCAGTAAAATCTGTAATGAAAGTCTCAGGTTTTGAGGAAAAAATGAAAAGGATTACAGGTTTACAGGGATCCCACAGGTTCCAAATTGCCCAATGAGATGACAGAGCTGGAAAAAGGTCTTGAAAAGTGGAAAGCAAAGGTAAGGGGAACAGAAAGAAAATGAACATCCAAGAAACTGTAAAGACCAGACATCTGGCTGAGGAATAATAAGAGGCTAGGTGACTTTAGTATAAAGGGCAGAGATGAGGAAGAGGCCTGAATGTCATCCTTGCCTGTTTTTTTTCACTTACTGGCTTTAGGCCTCTTATGTTATAAAGGCTAAGCTAGATCAGAAAGCTTCCAGACATTCCACTTGCTTGGGAAATAAACTGGAATGCTTGTAAGTTGGTTTCTTTGAGGCTAGTCCCTATTTTGTCAAAGAAACCAACTTACAGGCATCGGGGAGGGAGGTGATAGAATTTTATACTGATCCTGAGGAAAGGGGATTGTTTTTTGGAGTAAACACAGAATTTAGGAAGGGGTTTTGAAGGTAGATTAGGAACCCTAAAGTCCTTGGCAAACCAGCAACAAAGGTCATCTGGGAATGCGATCCATCTTCCTATTGGTGCCTCAGTTAACCTGACTGCAATAAAATCTGAAGGTACCATTTCTAAATGGAAGCAGACAGTTCAGCCAGATGAATTAAGAACCTTCTGCACAGTATTGCTCAAGTGTAGGGGTTTTGTTAACAAGGAGAAGAGAATTTGGGAATTTGAGAATTTTCTATGATCCATTGGAATTTTGAGCTGTTATTCTAATCGTTCACCTACGTTAGTGTTTCTGAACTAGAGCAACCTTTCGTCCGTGGACTTCAATTCCCAGAATTCCTCAGCCAGCATGCTGGTTAGGGAATTCTGGGAGTTGAAATCCACATACCTTAATGTCACCAAGGTTAAGAAACACTAACCTAAATAATGGCAAATGGAGTAGGAGTAGAAATAAGAATGATTTTCTGTTTTGGAGTTAGCATATCTTGCTGACTCCTTTTATCCTCACTGAGCTTCTGATCTCACAAGGTTTCTTTGGTGGGCTGTTTCCACAGGTCAAGCCAACTTCTACTGATCTCACTTTCCACACAGGCCTGCGGGTCCCCAAGTTGGGTGTGATGCTTGCTGGCTGGGGGGGAAACAATGGCACAACAGTGACTGCTGCTGTTTTGGCCAATAGACTGGGTCTCTCTTGGATGACCAAGAGGGGTCAAAAGGTAAGTGAGCCATTCAGATTCTTGGTTATATGTTTTCTGAGAGAGACTTAAATTGTGAGCAGGAAAACTAGTTTATAATCTCCAAAGTCTAATGAATATCAAGCTTTATCTTTCTCCTAGTGAGAGGCTTCTCCAGACCAAGCATAAACATTATGGCATATTCTACCAGGTTTCATAAACGGCATTTAATGGGTTTGGCAAAATATCCTACCCTAGCATTTGAGGTGACCATGTCGCTCAATTTTAGTGATTTTTTAAACAGAAAATATTTACAGTTTTTATACTCCCAAAATTTGAGTTCAAATAGTTTGGGATCATCTTTTCTCCCACCTTTCCTTTTCAGGAAAAAAAACCACAGAATTTTTGTATTAAAATGTTATGTACTTAACCTTGTATATTAAGGAATGTTTTTATATTTTAAGATTAGCGGGAAAGGTGGAAAACGAATAGGGTAACTTATAAGGTAAAAATATAAACACGTTACATATTAATCATGCATTCCTCTAGTATTCATAGGTTCTGAATAAATCCTTGTCTGGACAGTGGAAGGACCTTAATTTTATGGGGAAAGGGAGATGTAAATATCATGTCTTAAATCTGTACTAAACATGACTTGAAGGACTTGAAAGGTGATAATTTAGGCAGGAGAAAATAATAGGGTATAATGTTCACATATAAAGTGAAATCTTAGTGGACTTGTGGGGACCAGCTATTTTCCCACTATTGTTTTTCCTAAATGTCTCTAAATTGTGTATAAAGAGCCAGTTTGGTCTAAGAAGGCACCAGGCTAGAAACTGGGAGACTGTGAGTTCTAGTCCCCCCTTAGGCACAAAATCAGGTGGGTCACTTCCCTCAGCCCTAGGAAGGAGGCAATGGCAGATCAATTCTGAAAAGCCTTGCTAAGAAGGACTAGTCCAGGCTATCACCAGGATTCAGTGCTGATTTGAAGGCATCCCCCCAAAATCTGTGTAACCTGGTGGGTCTGATGATGCTGGACGAAATTGCCTGCTGTGTAACTCTGCTCCTCAAGTGTCCTGGATGAGCCAGGCAAGTTCTCCAGTATTTCCAGCAATTTCAGGCCATTCTCATCATCTGCTCTGAAATCTTTTGAAGTGCAGATGAAAGGACCGTGTCTCTTTTCCCGAACATTAAACACTTCCTAAAAGTTTTTCAGAATAGTGCTCCTTCAGCAGAGGGGACAATTATGCAGACAGTCCTCTTCTCTACATATGTTCAAATGGAGCCTATTCGGTTAGAACGGGGGTAGGGAAACTTGGCTCTTCTATCACTTATGGACTTCAACTCCCAGAATTCCTGAGTGAGCCGTAAAAGGTTCCCCATCCTTCGCCTACTGGTTCCCCATACCCTGGCCTAGGACATATTCTTTATCTGTCCTACATTTGTATATTAAACAGCCCCATTCAAGTCAAAAATTGATTTCCCCCACAACTGAAAAACCAGTAGGCCAGGGATGGGGAACCTTTTATGGCTCACTCAGGAATTCTGAGAGTTGAAGTCCATAAGTGATAGAAGAGCCAAGTTTCCCCCCTTGGGTTAGAAGACCAAATTAAAGGCTATCTAGGGTGCTCAGGTAGGAGTTGGTGGCAGCCCCTTCCAACTCTAGGCTTCTAAAATTTAATATAAAAAGCAAAGGGTCCATGCTGGATAATGTCATTAGGTGGTTCCATTCAATGCTTCACCCTCTGCCTCATCTGATGCCGGGTCTCCCCGCTTCTACCCCTCAGCATGCCAACTACTATGGCTCTCTTTTACAAGCATCCACAGTATGTCTTGGGACCGGTCCCTCTGGAGATGTCTATATTCCTTTCCGTGATATGCTCCCCATGGTACATCCTAATGACATTGTTTTTGATGGTAAGTGCTGGTTTGGAGGAGGAAAAAGTGTCAAGGGAAGGGGGTCTGCCCGCCTTCTTTTTAAAGTTGCATACTTTAATGAGGAGAACAGTCAAAGACAAAAAATGGGAGGTAGTCATATTAAGGTATGGGCCTTACCCTGTGGTAAGATGGGCAGCCAATAAATTTTGAATTCCATCCTGCTAGGCTGGGACATTTCCTCCATGAATTTGGCTGATGCCATGCGCAGGGCTGAGGTCTTAGATTGGGCCCTTCAAGAACAGCTGCGCCCTTACATGGTAGGCCTGAAGCCTCGGCCTTCCATCTACATCCCGGAGTTCATCGCTGCCAATCAGGGAGAAAGAGCTGACAATGTTCTGACTGGAAGCAAAGCTGAGCAGGTGAGTAGAAGGCGTAAAGTTACTCAGTCCTTGATAGCAATAGCACTTAGATTTATTACAGTGCTTTACAGCCCTCTCTAAGCGGTTTACAGAGTCAGCTTATCGCCCCCAACAATCTGGGTCCTCATTTTACCCACCTTGGAAGGATGGAAGGCTGAGTCAACCTTTAGCCTGGTGAGATTCGAACTGCCAAATTGCAGTCATCAGTCAGTCAGCAGAAGTAGCCTGCAGTACTGCATTCTAACCACTGTGCCACTACGGCTCATTTAGCTCAATATTCATTTGTGCAGCAGGTAACAGAAGTCTGTTTTAAAAGGAGCCCCTCTAAAAAAATGGTGAGATCCATTTTTTTTTGTCTTCTACCTTGATGACACTCTTTAAATTGATAGGGCTAGGCTTAAAAACTACATTAGTCAAAACTGGATTTAAGTTCAAACTGAATTAAATACGTACAATACTTCTGCAATAAAAATACCATTTGGCTATTTTGAATAGCAATTTTGGGAAGTGTGCTTGGGGCACTTCCTTCAAGGCTTTGGGGGAGGAATTTGTTGTACAGCTTTTGCATTTCTGTCCAGCCTGCAGGTGCTTCTTATTGAATCTCAATTCTTGGCAATGTGATGGACAGGTCCAAGCTGTTTTCTTGGGAGCATTTTTTCCAGGTTTAAGAGAGTGACCAGGTCAAAGCCACTCTCCTGGCTTCCATGTCTAACACAGGGACAGAATTTGGATTTCCCTGCTCTGTCTAGTGTCATAACCATTAAACCAGCGGTAGTGAGCTTTTCAATTCAGCATGTCAAAAATACGGACATTGCTGGTGTGTCACACCTTTCACCCCATCCCAAACAACAGAAAAACTATCTCCCTTCCACCTAGGTCACCCTGAGCATAGCACCTGGCTGCACCAAGGCTGGCCCTGGGCCTCAACATCAATTCTAGCATTTTAAAAGGCTGCCTTGCACCATTTGTCAAGGAGCACAAGGCTTGGGGAGTTGTGCAGTTCCTCCCCCCCACCCCTGGCCCAGAGTTCCCCAGGATTGCCCAGGATTGCCACCACTTATCTTCAGGCAGTGTTTTCTTCTGTTGACAGGCCCCTGAGTCCTATCGGAGGCAGCTCCAGGGCACATGAGGCCCTCCGTTTTTATGTGGCTTTGGAGAACGCTTTTCCGCAGCCTCTGGAAACCATGTGAAAGTATGCTCCATCCTGGCATGAATTTTAAAGACTTTAGAGACTCACAAGAGCACACACCATTCTTGTGCAGCCTCTGTAACCTCTGATAATCATATGCGAATGGGTGTGCTTTCATGAATAGTTGTTATCAGGTGTTGATGAATGCTGGCATGTCACCTTTGACATACATGTCACAGGGTCATGACCGCTGCAAAGTGATTTCTCAACCTACACAAGAGATTTTTGCAGGGTGAAGAGGTGTCTTCAAGTCAATTTTCTGACTCATGATAAATGCCTGGATTAATTCCTGCTATTTTCTTAGCAAGGTTTTTCAGAACTATTTAGCCATTGCCTCCTTCTTAGGGCTGACAGTGACTGACTGACCCAAGGTCATCAAGCTGGCTTTGTGCCTAAGGCAGGACTAGAACTCAGAAACTCCCAGTTTTTAGCCTTAGGCCTTAACTCCTACACCAAACTAGCTCTCCTAGTTATGCACATTTTCAAAGCAGATCAAGAACTGAGGGATTATTTTTCACCTTAAAAATACTTTTATCCAAAACTTTTGGAGATTAAACTTGGCATATCTGCCACTCTTCACTAATAACAGGACCAGATGCTCTAGGAGTACAACATAGCTGTCTAATTTTCCCTCCCATTAAACTAGGAAGCTCCTTAGGCCATCTAGGCCTAATATTCTCTCCAACAATTTGCAGGCAATCTCTGTGGTCCTATTTCAGTAAGAGGCCTTTCCCATCAGTTGCTGCTGGAAATTACTTGCTTGGAAATTGCTGGCATTGTTAGGCACTGAACAGAAATTTAAAAAATTAAGGATGCAAATGTTACAGCAGTACTATATATAATCTAAATTGCCTAGATTAGTTAAATCCCAATTTATTTTCTTTTATCCAGGGCTTTTCCCAAGTGGGCAGTATATAGCAGGTATTATCTTATTCAGCTTGGAAGTTACCTTCTTATTTCAGATGGGAGAAGGGGTTTATTAAAGGCTGCTGGGTCATTTGAACATTAGATCCTGCCTATTTGGATCCAAATTTATGGGTAGTTTATTCATTTATTTAGCGAATTTATATTGCCACCCTTTTAGTGACTCTAGGTGGCTTACAAACAGTAATAGTTGTTTGTGATGCATCCAGGATATATTTATAAAGGTTGCCTTAAGTGCCTTGATTAGGAATCTGGTATGCCTTTTTGGAATTAGTTCTTTGTGAGAAGCAGCAATGCAATTCATTGTTTGTAGTAAAGATCTGACATTTTGCTTACATATTTTTTCCTCCAAAGATGGCTCAGATTCGCCGTGATATCCAGGACTTCAAGAACTCCAGTCGGGTGGAGAAGGTGATTGTCCTCTGGACAGCCAACACTGAGTGCTTCTGTGAAATCCATCCTGGTGTGAATGATACAGCTAGCAATTTACTCCAAACGATTGAGGTGAGATATGAGTGTATTTATTTCCTTGCTTCTTTCATCCCATATTGGCTCTTCTTGTTCCTTTAAATCAGGGGTATCAAACTGCCAACCTGCAGGTCAGATGTGTCACATGCAGGCCACGCCCTCTGCAAAAGCCCAAACCGTATGATATGTCACGTGACACGATCGAGTTTGACATCCGTGCTTTAAATGTATATTCCTTTTCCTTTACTTGAACTTCAGATTTTAGAAATGTTGCATTGAGATTAGGCACCTACATATTACAAATCTAAACCAATTAAAAACTTATTATTCCCGTTAGTTGGCTGTCTACTCTCCTCCCCCACCCCACTCCATCACATGCGACTTATGAGCCAGGCTTTTAATGAAAGTATATTTGTATGTTTTCTCAGCTACTTGACTATGCTAGGGAGGTTAATGCTTTGGAAAACCAACTTATAATTGTGGTGTAAGTATGTCCCAAATATCGCCTACTTTAATTTTTAGCTGTGGTACATAATTAAGAGAAAGATTTTTGCAGAAAGAAAATGCAATAGCCTAAGTTTTAAAGGAGCACATTTGTAGCAAAGGTTGAGGGAGAGAAATATTCAGCTTTAGTTAACTGTGATTACCTTGTGCAGCCTTGTCCAATCCCATTTTTCCCCCCAGATGTACAGGTATTACAATTTCCAAAATCCTCAGACAACCCTGAGCATTTGCAGTTATATTACAACTTTTGTATTTCATCAAAAAGAATTGTATTATCCACTTTCCTTAGGTATATAAACATATTTGTGTTTTGGTTTAAGTGAGATAAGTGAACCCAGCCAGTTTAGTTCATAATAGCTCAGGGTTGACCTTACGAATGAACCCAGCCAGTTCTAGCTGGTATCTTGGCTTAATACAATGTGTGAACCAGCCATTCTGTACTCCAGATTGTATCTCAGTCCTTCCTCCTCCATTGCCCTCTTCTGTGCTTTCTCTAATTTATAGATATTTCCAACAATAGTTCATTGAAGATGTGGGTCTCTGTGGGCTGAAGGGGCAGGAGAGGAGCTCTGTCTTTCAGCCTCCTGACCAACTGATCTCTTGATGCTTTTCCCCAGGCCGGCCTGGAGGTTTCTCCTTCTACACTCTTCGCTGTGGCAAGTATCCTGGAAGGTTGTACCTACATCAATGGCTCCCCACAAAACACTTTTGTGCCAGGAGTTATTGAGCTTGCTACCCAGCAAGGAGTCTTTATAGCCGGAGACGATTTCAAATCTGGCCAGACTAAGCTCAAGTCAGTTCTAGTGGATTTCCTCATCAGCTCTGGCATTAAGGTGAGTGACAACAGTGGGATGGGACGTGATGCCCTTGGACCTGCTGGTTATTCTGTAAGGTTGGGTAATACATGGCCTCCCACAAGTGGTGGAATTCCAGCTTCTAATAACCCCAGACCTCACAGCTTATGATGAGGGATGCTGGGAACAGTAGTTTATAAACATAGGGAGGAGGCATAGATTTTTCCACCTGTGCTATAACTTTAGTACAGGTGATTCTCGTCCTGCAATCATCCAGCTATGGGACAGGTGCTTTATGGCCTTTATAACACCCCTCCAGCTGTCATAGATGCATCCTCCCCCCCAGGCATATGGCTGCATGTCAGTGCTTGGCAACTGGTCACTTTTTATGACTAGGCATGGCATTCTGCAGTCAATGTGGCTGCAAACTCATTTTTTTTTTGATGTTCCAGCAAAATCTGCCATTTGAATGAATTGATTTGCTTAATGACTGCCACGTATGTTTAGCAATTACTGCGTTTTCTTAAGAACTTGGGGGAAAATGTTGGAAAAACACTTCCAGTCATGTGGGTGCCTCAGCGTGTGACCGTTAACAACTTATAACTGGATTTCCGATCTCATTTGCAGCCATAAGTTGAAGGCTACCTGTATGATCTTTGCTGGAACCAATTTACACATTTTCATATTGCAAACCAAGCAAAAATTCACAGGCTCAGGGTAAAAAAAAATAGGAAACTCCATGAACATTAGATAAATTATGTACTTCATAATGCTAATATTTTGTAATTGTAATTCGAATGATATGTGAACTTCAAGACCTCCAGAAAGTTCTTAAATTTATGCCAATTTCAAATAGAACAAATCCCAAGTGTGGCTTATGAATCTCTGGTTGAGCATGGGCAGTTTTTTTCCCATGCGAATATCTGTGGTGGCGCAGTAGTTAGAATGAGGAATTGAAGGCTAATTCTTCCAACTGCCAGCAGTTCAATTCTCATTGACTCGACCGTCCATCCTTCTGAGGTTGGTAAAACGATCCAGATTGTTGGGGGGGCAAGATGCTGAGGCTTAGAGAGGGCTGCAAAGCACTGTGAAGCAGTATATAAGTGCTCCTGCTATCCTCCTGACTCATTTGCAGTTATATTGCCCTTTGGCTGAATTTGAGGTGATGGGTGTGATAGGCCAGCACATCTGGAAGGCATTGTTTCAAGGCAGATTACCTCCCATTTGAAATGGAAACCTTTCTCTTTTAGTTAGTGAAATTCGGGAATAGTTGAAAAGCTGGAGAAAGATTAACAAGTCTACAAATCACCATGGGAGATCTCTAGCCTCGGGTATCCCTTTCATTAAAACCTATGTGCAAAGGTAAGGAGGCTCTGTAACTTGATCTCAATGGGAATGCAAATGCCATTCTTCCAAAGATGAACAAAAGGATGTAATCTCCCAAATTGAGCAAGCAGAGTAGCATTCTTTCCTCTCATGGTTTTCCCCCCAAAGGTCATACTAAAAGACTAGAAACCTCACGTTTTCAACAACTGCCCTTTCCTTCCTTACAGCCAGTCTCCATTGTTAGCTATAACCACCTGGGCAACAATGATGGAAGGAACCTGTCTGCACCAGCTCAGTTCCGCGCCAAAGAAATTTCCAAGAGCAATGTGGTGGATGACATGGTGAAGTCGAACCCCGTCCTATATGGGCCAGGGGAACATCCGGATCACTGCGTGAGTAGGAGGCCTTGGCACGGTTTGGGGCAACGGTGATCATGGCCCAAACTAGTTGTGTGCATTATCGGGGGTGTTCATCTCTTTTAGCTGCAAGGGGTTATTTACTTGTTGCTTGCTCATAGACACCACTGCACACTCCCCAGACAGGTGGTGATCAAGTACGTGCCCTACATCGGTGACAGCAAGCGGGCACTAGATGAATATACCTCAGAGATCGCTTTGGGGGGGACCAACACCATCGTCATTCACAATATGTGCGAGGTGGGTACAACGCTTTAGGATTCCACGTGAGGCAGACGTGTTCTGGAAGCTCTATATTGGAGAGGAGATTACGGATTATTTTTTCCAGCAACCCTGTTCAAGCGATTGGAAGGGGAGGAGCATAGAAAGGAGGTATTCTGTTTCCTGCTTAGCCCACAGGCAGGGGGAGAACTGCCAGTTCCGAATTTTGGAAATTGGTGCACCTGGAATTCCTACACCGGGGTGGTGGTGGTGAAGGAATGATTACGTTGGAACAACCTTCCGAGTTGCATTTCTGATGTGTTCTGCAGGATTCGTTACTGGCTGCTCCCATAATTTTGGACTTGGTCATTCTGGCTGAACTCTGCCAACGGATCCAGGTGGGCATAGGAGATGCCAAGCCGGAGCCCCTTCACAGCGTCTTGTCCCTCTTGAGCTTCCTCTGCAAGGCTCCCCTTGTTCCTAAAGGCGCTCCAGTGGTCAATGCACTCTTCCGTCAACGGGCTGCCATTGAGAACCTATTCAGGTAACCCTCTTGGATAACATCCTGTACTCGGGGCAGCAACCAGCTATATATGGATTGTGTCACAGTGGAAATCTGTACTTGCTCTGCATACTACTACACTTTATTTGCCAAATTTAGGTACCACCCATCTCACTCTCAGTGTGACTCTGGGTGGTGCACAGCTAAAACAACACAACTAATTTTTAAACTAGCTGAGGCTTAATTAAATTCTCAAAGAGAGTGGAAGATGCATCAGGGCTCTGGTTACATAGGTTCACTCCCAACTGCTCTTTGGAGTTTGCCAAAGGAGCATTTTCTTTCATTTTTTATTCACAATTCTGAACCTCCTATCTCCCGCAAAGAGTTGTGAAGGTAACCATAGCAACTCCTGAATTTGTTTGACTGGGCCTGCTGAGAACTGTGTTCGAGTCACCATGGTAACCCTGCACATTTCTTCCTTGCAGGTCTCTGGTTTCTCTCTTTTTCGGGCCCTTCATTAGCCCCTAAACCTATTAACTTTAACTTAAAATGTAGCACTCGGCTCCCACAGGTTTGTTAGACAGACAACAGCCCTCCTGTTTTCCCCAAGGACCTGATACTTGGTGATAGCTCCCTCCACTGATTTGTATTTAGTTGTCATGGTTACAAGTTGCTGTTACACCTATTTTTGTGAACTTAACCAATTTCTGAGAAGCCAGAAAGCCCCTTTTTATGGCAGGGTTCCTTAAAGTCTGTGTTACTCCTCAGCCATAGATTTCCTAGCCAACAGTTTTAATTCATGGTCCTCCCTTGAGTTTTTTAAGCAGGAGAACACCCCCGCCCCCTTTCTTCCTGCATGATGGTATCAGCCTGTCTCCTTGTGACTGAAAATTTAAACCGTGTGTGTGTTTTTGGGAGTGGGAATGATTGCCTGCAAGGAAAGTATGTTAACCTGCTGGCTTTTTCCCTTTCTTTCACAGGGCCTGCGTTGGGCTCCCACCTCAAAACCACATGCAGCTGGAATACAAGACCCAGAGACTGTGGAGCCGTGCAAAGCATGGCCATCCCCCTGTGCCCCCAGCTTGGGTAGCTACTCCTAAAAAGGCAGCCCCCCACCTGAATGGCTTTGTGGATCCCATTGAAAGCAATGGCCTCCCAGATCGCAGTGCCCACACTTAACTGACCTGCAAAATTAGAAGCCCACAGCATGCTCCGCTACTAGTCAACACTGTATGGTAACCAGACCAGATTTACATCTTGGACTGTCTGCCTCCTTGACACTCCCCCGCCACCCCCCACCCAAAATCCCTTTTTTACATTTGGTTACTTAGATTTTTATGTAGTAAGTGGCAAAGCTGTATTTTGGGGACAGGCAACGTACCTTCTTTTACTGTGTCCTTACCTGTTACGAATGAAATTTAATTTGAATGTTTGAAATCAGATGTAACTATAGTCGTATCTTTCATCTAGCTCAGAAATTTAGATATATTTGGCTATCCTTTTTTTAATGGTGACATTGGAATAAACACACTGAAAGATGACAGGTCCTGGTTACTTTGTGATATTCACCTCCAACCTTTCATTGTCGGCTAAGAAGGCTATCCCAACCTCTTCTGGTATACAGATCTCTGTGGCTTGAACAATCTATAGCAGGGATGGCTAACCAAGTGCCCAAAGCGTGCACACATGTGCACCCCCATAATGTAACATGTGCATGTGCCCCACCCCTGCACATATGTGCAGGACAACTGCTCATGCAACCCCGTGTGCTCCCTTCCCCCTGTGCATGGGTGGCAGATACCAGAAGACCAAGCTGTCTGGCAGGAGGCTCACATGTGCATGCACAGTGGAGCTGAGCTGGGGCGATGATGGCTCATGTGCCCAGAGAGAGGTCTCTTTGTGCCACCTCTGCCACATGTGCCATAGGTTCGCCATCACGGATCTATAGAAAGCTCACGTAATACATCCTGTAAATGACAACTAGAAAAAAAACACACACATCCAGTGAAGGTTTACGTTGTTGCTAGGACTTGACAGCAACTTGCTGGTACATTTAAAAAACAACGAATGTTGATTGAACCAAGTTGATCTTAAGATGGCTAAATACAGCTTCGGTATTAAGAAATAGTGTGCCTTTGATGATTAGGACAGGAAAGAAGGGTTTCTTGACTAACTATGGAGATCTGGCTGGATCTTTGCTGTAGTAGAAAAAGATTGTACTCAATTTATTCTTGCTCTGCCCTACCAGTGTCTCTGTACTCGGAATGAAAATGAGTTGCTGTGATTCAAATAAGAAAAACATGTGATCTTCCTGCAGGAGGCTTGCTGCTGGCATCTGGCCACCAGATGTTGGCTTAGTTGAATCTTGGATTTTATCTTAGCAGTATAAGGGTTTGTCCCCTGAGGGAAGATAATAGATTGTTCTGCTTTTGCTGAATGGGAAAAAACAAACTACTTGCAGACATTTTTTTTCTTAAAAAAATCCAAATTACATTTATTGATGCAAGTTTTCTCATTGGAAACCTTAAAAATTCAACGACTTCCTCCAAAAATGGTATTTTATTTACACAGAATAACAATGAAAAAAAGCCCAAGCTGATGCTGTAATTCCTTTGGATCTGGATTGAGGCAGCAAATTTGCCTTCTTTCCCATTCTTTGAATTTGTGCAGAAGCTGACCCCAAACCCAGAAAAAAGGAACAGAGTCAAACATTTCTCTTCTCCCCAATATACTTTTTACAATCTCACAAAAGCTGTGAAACCCCAACGCTTCAAAAGCGTTAAGATGTTATGAATATGAATTTGATTCCTCATTTTTTCCAGCCACAAATTAATTTGCTTCTGTTTCTACATCACTCGTAACTTTAAAACTATGACATTTTGGATATCATTTTTCCCCTAGCTTTTTGTGTATCATTTTTCCTTACATACATTTTCGTAGTTGCTTTTCCTTGCGGGTTTTTTGGGGGGGGGGAAGCTATATTATAAAATTCTGAGATGCAGAAATATCCCCCCCAAACAATTCAGATTTTGTGAGTCGTGAATTTGATAAGATACCGACTATGGATATTTATTCCCCAGCCATAGATCCAGGTTAAGTTGAGGATGTTTTGTACCAAATGGGAATACACCATCCAAATCCTCAAATCTTTGCATGTAAATATCGTTTGCTATTAAAAGATCACACACATCCCAGAGGTATGGAAGTGCTAGGTGTAAACATGATTTTGGAAGTTACAGTGACCAGGCAGAAATGAGAACGTGACCAGGACAGCCTTTCCCGCCTTCTTGCTAAATTTTCTAAGGAGGAAAGAATAGGATAATGAGCCCCCTTTTACATAAATTGTTGGAAAAAAAAAAAAGATTCTGCCTTTTTGCATTGCTATTATGGAATGTACCTGTTTCTCCTCAGGGTGGCAGCAGAAACAGCACTGACACGGGTTCTTAAGTTTCTGAAATGAAGGTGGGAGGTGGGAGAGTGAGTCAGTGTCATATTCCAGTTAGGCTGGGAAGATGGGATTGCAAGCTGCATCCAAGGAGAGCTGGGTAGAACGGTTGCAATCAGCTAGAAACTGCTCTTACATATATATATAGGTTGTTTCTTTGCGCCTACCTAAATTCAGCCACTGAAACTGTGGGCTTACGGGGAAAAGGGGATCTTCCTGAAATAGTAATGGCCTTTCAGAGAGGTAAACCCATTCTAAATCTGGCTCTCTCATACTTGCGTCTCTGTGACCAGAGCTGTTCTCACATGAATGAAGCGAGTAGTGAATGACTTATATTATGCCTTTTTTAAAAAACAAAAACAAAAAAAACAAGAGCGTATAGCATTAGCCCGTGTAAAGAGGAACAAGGGCTGATGGGCTATAAAAAAGCAGATGGTGAAGAATGGCATTTGAAAGAGCTGATGGGGGAAAAAAAAATCCAGAACTAGCGTTTTCTTTTCAGAAAATCTAGAACTAGCAGATCTAAAGGAGGGAACGCATAATCTGCAACTTCATTAAACGCCCCTGTAAAAGCTGTCCCTTAATTTTTAATATGCCTGGAGTGGGGAGTTATCATGGAAAGCCAACATATTGTCTTCAGTTCATTTGAATCAAAGGTAAATTAAGGTGAAATGGCTTTTGTTCCCACTTTTGTATGTGACCTCTTCCAGCAGGTCTGGAATACAGGCATCCATGTATCTAATCCCAATACCAAAATATATAGGAACATCAAATACTAAGGGGCAGAGTTTTTGTCACGAGAGCACTGTACAGTTATGTTCTTCTCTTTCTCCCTTTGAATGCCTATGAATTGTAATGATCACTCATATCTAACCAAGCAAAATAGAATGACTCCGTTCTTTTTTCGCTGATCTCAAAAGCCGAGATCTGAAATCCCAATATTTTCTGGAAAAGTTAAGCCCAGACATCTCAGCTTGCAGAGATGATAGGGATGACAATAATAAAGATAATGCCATTCATTGTTCAGTCTGGTTCTGGATGCCACATTTTAAGAAAACAAACTGGAATGATTTTAAAGAAAGTAGGGGAAAAAGACAATTGGGTTCAGGAACTGTAGGGACAACGGAGATGATCTCGGAGAAGACACTGAGTAGCCCACAGAACAACCACAAATGCTGAAGCATGCATTAAGCCCAGGTAGGTGGGAAAGTATTAGAAAAAGATTCAGATTGGTTCCTTCTGATATAAGAAGGATGGAAGGGAAAACATGGGCAGACTTGCAAGATTCTGTTACTGTAGCCTGATCAATAAAGTTTAGTTTTTTAGTCTTCCTGTTTCTTGATCTTGTCTGCTCGTAGGCCTGGTAGGAATTTTAGTCCTATGAGAACAGACTGAAGGAGTTGGGTGTGTTAAGCCTTGAGGGAAAAAGAACAAAGGGGAGAGGAAAAATACGATGGCACTCTTGAAGTACCACTGAAAGTCAAGATCTCTGTAGCTTGAATGAATTTAAGACCCAAGAAGACCAACTGGTTACATATTTGGGTAAATTTTCTGCTGGAAGAATCCTCTGATAATGAAGGAGAAGGTGGGCTCCCCTTGGCTTGAGCTCAAAAGCTGTCCAGCTATGGTGGTTGCCTACTATACACCAACCAAGTAAATCACCCATGTTTGGGCTGTAATTTTTTGCAGCTGATGGCAACATAGTGGTTCTTAGAAAAAAAAAAGATAAGTAGGTTTGGCCCACTTAGCACGTGGCTGTGAGACCTTCAGGACCTTCCAGAACTATAGACTAGACTGGGAAGTCAACCCTCCCAGATGGCAAAGGCCAATTGTTGCCACTTTCACAATATAAACCTCAAGGGATACCCCCGTTCGGTCCCTTTCAAGGACCAAACCATCTCCATCCATCCCGGAGGACATGTGTTCCTTTGATAACAGTTGTGAGAAGAGGCCAAACAATTAGATCTCTTCCAAAGTACTGTATTCACCGACACACAAATACAACAGGCTTCCTTGAGTTGATGCCCTTCTTCACAGGTTTTAGCTTTCAGCTCCCAACACCCAAAGTTGCTGGCTATGGTGACAGGAATTATAATAGGAAGCATCTGAAAGCTGACAGATGGAGGACTGACTTTTGAAGAGACAGTCAAAAGGTGTATTTTTATATTCTTGTTAATGTTGGGAAGAGATGGAGGTGTTTTATATAAGTCATTCACAGTATTTCCCCTTTACCTTCTTAGCTGGAAGGGATGGAAGACAGAAGAGGGGAAATCTCTAATGTGCACCTCTGCCATAAAGTTCTCTTACACCCAAGTTTCTTTTTCAGTTACTGCCGGCAGAGGTGACAGAAAAGGCATGTCATACCCTATTTGAGAGAGAAAAATGAAAAAGGCTAAAAACACGATGCAGGGAAAAACAGTAACCGCTAACATAATTTGTATCTTTGCATAGCAACTAGTAGATCAGCTGGTGGCAGCATCCGGCTGACCTTGTCTAGGCTTGGAAGCTGTGCAGATTTTAGTCTGGTTAATACCAGAATGGGAGACCACTAGGAAATCCCAAGGCTGTAGGAAGCTGAAAATACATCCCATAAGAATGCAATGGCAAAATACTTCCATGCTATGGCCAAGAAAACAACATGGAAGTTTCTGTTGAAGTCATCAGGAACCAAGCTCAAATTCACCTTGAGTTCAATATTAGTGTATCTTTTCCCCACCCCTGTAGCATCTGTTACCACACAGTCTCTGCCAACCGATATTGGCAGAATCAAGAACAGAATTCCATAGAAGTCTGTGCAATTAGGAAACAAGTTTGCTATTTTTTTTTTCTGAACACAGGCAGGAAACCAAAGCTGGCTGCAGACACGAGCGAAGAGAGAATCTGCCCATTTCTCAAAAACTTTTGTATTGCCAGTCAAAGCCCACATACCTCCCAATTAATTCCATCAGCTCATGGCAGCCAATTTTCACCTACCACGTCTTTCCCGCTTACCTCCCAAGCTCACCAAAAGGGGCTTTGTGTCTTCCTCTAGGCCCGCTCCTGCCGAACTTCAAGACTCCGGAAGAGTCTTGACCGTGTTTCCTGATGCACATGCTTTTCCCCACAACTGTACCACCGGGTTTTTAAGAACGGAGACCAAAACGAAGCTTTCCAAACAGCTCAACTGTTCCTGCTACAATGCAGAATTTAAAAGTCCAAAGACGCACGGTAGACGACAGTCCCAATGTCCAATGGATCATCATAAACCCTTTCGGGGTAAGGGATGCTGCAGTCCAGCAGGAGAGGAAGGTGCATCTCTCTGCCTTTCGTAATTGTCCACTTGTGCAGCATTATCAAACCTTCGGCTGTCCCACTTGATTAGTGACAATGCTCAACGTCACTAGAGTTTACTGAGTACCAGTTAGAGAGGGCAGGTGGTGACCTGGGCAGGGATCAAAAGTCCAGACTGGGGGCAGGGAAAGGCTGAGACTAGCAATCAAGGGAAGCTGTTATTAAATACGGGGGGGGGGGGGAATTAAGACCCCGGGGGGGGGCATCAGTCTGGCTCCTCGGGGACTGGGCATCCAGGCCAGGTCACACGCTCATTGTCATGCTGGGCGAATACTGGGGAGACAGATGGGAGACACCACAGCATTAGAGGAAGGGTCCATCATGGAGGAGGGGGGGCACCGGCCCCCTCTTCACACCTCTGACAGCTGCTGCTTCCAGCATGAGATGGCACTGTTAGCTGTTGGTACTGACAGCCCAGTCCGACCCTGCCACAGGGTGCCCCGCCCCCCGCGTGCCCCCCGAGATCCCCGCCCCCTCCGCGGCCGCCGCTCCACGCAGGCCCTTACGCTCTCGCTTTGGAAGGGGTTTATGAAGCTGCTGCCCATCTCACTGCTGCTGTCATCACGCGGGGTGCCCGGTGGGTTAGCTATGCTGGCCATGCTACCCGGGGAATTCTTGGGAATCAGAAATAAAAAGAGAAACAGAGGGGAAAAAAAACAACAGGCAATTCACACCTGAACCATGATTAGAATACATTCTCAGAGTTACTGTATTAGATAGCATTGTTAAAAAAGGCATCACGTGGACAAGTTTGGCAAAAATATATATATATTTTTAACAAAAGAGCCCGTTTCCGGACTTTATGAAGTTCTTAGATTCTATTTGCACGATCAGTTTAACTAGATCATGGGGAAACAACATTACTGTAGGGATTTTCTCACAGAGAAATAACCTGCTTAACTGCAGGCAGTCCTTGACATACCAGCGTAATGGAGCCTGCCCAGTCTGACTGAATATCATAACGGTTGCAAAACAGGCTGATCCCATGACCAACCCAATTTTACAAACCCCCCACTTTTTTTTGTGGCGATCAATAAGCAAATCCTTAGTTGTCAAGTGAACCCATGGTTTGCTATGGGAGTAGTTTTGTCACAACTTAGAAGCACCAGTTTTTGGTAAAACGATCCTAAAATACGGTGATGCTGCAAATGGTTGTAAATGCAGCCATTTGCAATACTGCTAAGCGCCCAAAATTCAATCACATTCAGGGAGACCGAACCACCACAACTTCCAGAGTCATCCAGAGAATAACGAGTTGTCTCTAAATGTAATAAATAAATAAATAAACTTTGAATTTGGATAATAAGTCCTCTTTTTTTTAATGGCTCGGTCATAACTTCGAACAGTCACTAAGTGACTAGTTGTAAGTCAAGGACTATCCGATTCAGATAAGAGTTAGTCCCAGAAAGACCCTCCCAAATATCATTCCTTCAATTTTAGGCAAGGAGGTCAACTGACTCTCTTTATTCCTAAAGATAAATATTCTACAGTGAGAGGGCCCCACTGAGAAGAGATCACGATCCCCTTTAACGCCATATAATCTTTCCTGATCCCCTTCTGATCCCTTGGTCCCCAGGGCCTGTGGGACTCCAGCTTGCCCTCTGGTAGAGGACACCATGAGCAAACCCTTACCTTGGGCATCCCATCTATTTCACCTGGACCTGCAATGAGAATGGAAGCAGTTAAAGCACAGCCTTTAGGTGGTCCCTACCAGGTTGGAAGGCTTTTGTGGAAAGCACAGATTTGTTGGCAGCCAAAGTCTTAGGAGCCTCCACTGAATCCACAGAAATTCTTACCAATAAAAACTTTCTGCCAATGAAAGTTTAGAAAGGTATAGAATATCAGCTGCCGTCACTATCTGATTTTAAGAAAGTCTTACAAAACCTATTTCTTTTCCTCAAGGCCTCTTTCGAATGGGATGTTAATGTTCAGTTCTTGATTCTGGCTCTATGGTCCCTTTTACACAATCATTGTTTTACTTCCACAAATCTTCAAGAATAACTGGATCATCTGCAATCGTGCCATTTCACAGAGCTTTGAAAGCAAGGACCGAAACAACTAAACTCAGGATGTCTTTGAATGAAGAAAGCTATTACTCCTGAATTCAGACGGCTAGCCCAACATCTATCTTGTCCTATCTAGAGTAGTTCCGTTCTTATGTAAATTTCAACTAGAAAGCAAGCTGTGCACTGTTCATTTTAGAGCCATTGTTAGCTTTTGAACGGTTATTGAATGAATGGTCATAAGTCAAGGACATCTGTATCTGATTTCAAGCTCAGGAATCTCAGTCGTATAACATCCCTGCTAGGCAACCAACAGATAAATGGACATGTGCGTAGGAACATCAATTCCCCGATACTGAAACATGGAAGCTGTTCCTCATCTTTCTCTGCCAAAGTTAAAGATCGAGGATACTCAGAGTTAGCATTCTGGCGTCCAGTGGTCTGCACTCCTGCTCCAGTCAGAACCAGCAAATCTTGGCAGAACTCAAAAAGCTAAGCAAAGTTGGAGCTGGTCAGGACTTGGATAGGAAACCACCAGAAGATTTCACATCTAGAGATCAGACTGGGAAGTTAAAAAAACATCTTGGAGGAAACCACTGAGAAAACATTTCTAAATAGACGTAAGTAATGTAAGAATTTTATGGATGTGCCCTAAAAATCACCAGAAATCATGCTCAACTGGACTTGACCTCTTTTAGCATGCAAGAGGACATTGAGAATTTATTGGATTTTATTTATTTATGGATTTTTATTGTCCATGGCCAGCCATGCAGGAAAATCCATGCTTACCTAAAGATCCATTCATATGATGGGGCTCCATGGCACTCATTCCAGCCATTGGACCTTCTGGACTTGGCCCCATGGAGAACTAAACATTATGCACAGACAGCGTGAAAAGAAAGAGAAATACTGAAATAATGAGGAAGGGCAGATTCCAGACGGAGAAGCATGACAGTTTTCTCGCTCATGTTTGTATTTTATTTAGAGCCACGGTGGCGCCGTGGTTAGAGTGCAGTACTGCCGGCTACTTCTGCTGACTGCCAGCTGCCTGTGATTTGGCAGTTGAAATCTGACCAGGCTCAAGGTTGATTCAGCCTCCCATCCTTTTGAGGTGGGTAAAATGAGGAGCCAGATTGTTGGGGGCAATATGTAAACCACTTAGAGAGGGCTGTAAACTGTATACTATGAAGTAGTATATAAGTCTAAGTGTTATTGCTATTTATTTACTAAGAAAATGTATATGGCCACCCAATTCACTCATGGTGAAATAAGAAATTTGTCATAGAATATCACCCAGCAACAGGGTGTGAGCAGGAAGAAGGCACTTACCCCAGGCCGGCTTGGTGGAGGGCCAACGGAGTTCATCATGTACATATTTTCACTAGAGTTGGTAGAGTCTGAAACAGGACAGGACATTGCAAGAAAAAGTTACCAAGGCGGTCTCTTTTCATACAGTGAACATCCAGAAATCTCAAGGAAGTCCATCAGCAGGACATGAAGTTGGGTGGTATTCAGAGATAAGCTGCCTCAAATAAATGGAGGCTTCATCCCTAGGGTTTAAAATCTGGCTGAATGAGATCAAAAGTCTGTCTAGTCCCAGAGCTCCGTTCCAAAATTTAGCCAGGGATGCCTCTTCAATCTACAATAGGCTAAACTGTATTATGCACTGGAGGAGGGCTTTAGCTTGATATGTAGATTAATCTGTAGATTGGTTACAGTCTAGAGAGACTCTAGCACTGTGATGGTGAACCTATGGCACGCATGCCAGAGGTGGCACACAGAGCCCTCTCTAGGGGCGCACGAGCTGTTACCCCAGCTCAGCTCCACCGTGCATGTGCATGCGTGCTTCCCATTTCCCAGCTGGTCTTCGGGTCTCTGCTGTGCATGCACGAGGAGTAGGGCACATGCAGGGGTAGGGTACCTGCACGGGAGACGCGCATGCATGAATGGGGATGGAGCGCATGCACATTGCATTTTCAGGGCACTCACTGCCAGAAAGGTTAGGCATCACTGCTCTAGCATAACAACTAGACTAGGATCTGCTTAACCTTGATTTAGGCTCAAGGTTTACCATGGATACCTGGGGAATTCTCAGAGTTGAAATCCATATATTTTAAAATTAGCAAGGCTGAGAAACATTGAGCTAAACTAAGGTTAAGCAGACCCTATTGCTCAAGGAGAAAAAATGTGAAGTACCAGAAGGCCAGAAAGCTGAGGCATTCCTGTGCAACATCCTTGATTAGGCACTTTTTATTTTTAGCTGGACTGTGTGTATCTTTAGATAGAAAGGGTCCAAGTGGGAAAAGAAAAGTTTTTTCCCCACCACAGGAACTTCTCTGGAACTCTTTTTCAGTGGCTATGGTTCCACAACATGCTTAATCCAGCTAAGGCCTAGTGGCTACATTCCCACAATATACTTGGTTTTTCTAAATTAGAAGTAAAAAAATAACAGGAGGAAGTCTATGAAACATGACAGTATCCTCCCGCATGTCAATGCATTTACCTATTGTTTTTATTCTAAATCTCCAATTTTCATGTTGGCTGAGCCCCTGATTACATTTATCCAATGAGGTAATCCAGTCTTCAAAATTAATTTAAAACAGTGTTCTGGAAGATAGATTCTTTCTTTCTTTCTTTCTTTCTTTCTTTCTTTCTTTCTTTCTTTCTTTCTTTCTTTCTTTCTTTCTTTCTTTCTTTCTTTCTTTCTTTCTTCCTTCCTTCCTTCCTTCCTTCCTTCCTTCCTTTTCTTTCTCTCTCTCTCTCTTTCTTTTCCCTCCCTCCCTCTCTCTATAAATAACTCAAGGTGGAAAACATAGCTAATAAAACCTCCTATTTTTCTCACAACAACCCTGTAAGGTGGATTGGACTGAGAGACAGTGACTGGCTCAAAATCACCCAATTAGTTTTCATGCCTAAGGTGGGACTAGAAGTCACAGGGTCATGGTCATTTAACCACTAGACACCATGGGCAAACCAATGGGTAGACACTGGAGAGTGCAGGCAGATAGGCTGGGATCCTGGGTTGATTAGGGGTTAATGCAGGCGAATGCCCCCTATGGAGTGTGGAGGAGGGGCACTGTGGGCAGGAAGGCAGGGGATGCTAGACAGATATCTGGAGTCTCATACTCCACAGCGGAGTTCCTCAGGAGAATATGCAGTGGGATCTACTTACAAGGGAGACTTGTGAGAAACCCTGCCAGCTTTCCGCTTGATTTTGCTTGTGGGAAGCTGGCAAATAGGAAGGTTGCAAATAGTGATCATGTGCTTGTGACTCAATACAACATTATAATGGAGCCTGGATTGTGATCACATGATTGTAGGGACACTGTGATGACCTCAACCTTGGGGACTGATCATACCAAGTTCCCTCAGTCACAGCTGTTCCAATTTTGAACAGTGACTGAATGAGTGGCTGTAAATCAAGTACTACCTATATTGCCTTGTTTCTCCTTTTTTTGTTCTTTTTTTCCTCTCTCTGTTCTTATAAATAAAGCAAAAGAAAAAGTTGACTAGTGACTGTAAGTATTGAAACTCAAAAATCTGAATGACACCAGGATAAGGAAGACTTTCTGAGGCATTGTGACAGAAAAGTGGGGCGTTCAGAAATAATGTCTTTCCGTAATAGAATCCAGGACACTTACAAGGATCCAATCCCAGTCAGTCACTGGGACCAAAGGTTTATTCTTCCAGGCTTTCAGGGTCATGCTGGAACTCGTCATCAGGGAAGATTGGAAGAATAAACCTTTGATCTCAGTGACTGACTCGACTGGACCTCCAACATTATGCTGGGGACACATATATTTACCTTCATTCGTAGGCTACTTACCTCCAGGGCTTGGCATGAGAGGGGTGCCAGGGGGGCCTCCGCCTCCCTGTGAGGAGAGACACAGAGAGAAATAACGTTCATGATCCTGGGGTTTGCCTTGTGGAGGAATCGTTCTCATCAACCTTAACAACCATGTCTTGCAAGCACATTTATTAGATTCATCTGCCCTTTATCAGGACAGGGGTTCAAAATTTGCCTAGGAAGTCCACCCCACATCTTTTCACACCTCTTCAGCTACTTACCCCGTAGCTGCCAGGGGAAGACGAGGAATAGGATACCTAAACGGGATAGAAAGGAGAGAGCAAAAAATCACCAGCTGGGGACCAGATTTATTTATTTAGCATAGAGGTCTCCAAACTTGGCAACTTTAAGACTTGTGGACTTCAACTCCCAGAATTCTCCAGCCAGCATAGCATAGCTGGCTAGAGAACCCTGGGAGTTGGAAGTCCACAAGTCTTAAAGTGCCAAGTTTGGGGACCCCTGATTTAGCGTATGGCATATCATACATGGACTAGCAATATCAATTAACATTTCATCTAGATTAGTAGAGCACAATAAAATATAAATGTTAAGAAGGTCTTATCTGGGAAGCAGTATGTATCAGGCATTGGCTGCATTTGGTAGGCGTGCTTAACCTGGTTACTGAATTAACCCATTTGTGGAGACTCTGCCTAATTTCCTGAATGACAAAGTAAATAAACTGGTTGGGTGTGTGTACCACAAACCGAGACACAAACACTCTGACCAAACATAAATAACATGTTGTGTAGGCGCAGCCACTAAGTTATTTGCCTGCTTGGTGAAGTCTGTTGTGTGAATGCAACCACTGTGACTTTCTGAATTGTGGAAGAGAAAGGTTTATTTAAATAAAAAAATAAACCAGACATACCGAGTTTGTGTTTATATTTGACCAGGATCCTCGAACACCCGGAGCTCTGCAGAGAAAAATGTACAAGACTGACCTCTCAAACATTTGGAAGAGTTCTTGGGGAGGGATGGTGATGTTCCTGTTCTGTTGAAAAGACACACTCTCCCCGATTTCCTTTGGCTACCCCTTCCCAAGATAAATTAATGCAGACACTTACATGTTCATTGTGGCCATACCGGGGCAAACCAGAGACCCTGGAGGAGGTCTTATGCCACCACCATAATTCTGGACGAAGAAAAAGCAGGAAGGGATTAGGGGAAGGAAGAGAAACCGATCGAGAATATTTGATTCCCTTCCCAGTCATTCCTCACCAATTTTACCCAGCAGAATTTATCTATTTAGTACAGAGGTCAGGATCTTTGCATTATTACCATTACAGCTACCACTGATAAGAAACATCACGCCACTATTAAGGGCAATTTTGTTCCTCTAGTTCAGAGGGTGTCAAACTCGATTTCATTGAGGGCTGCATCAGAGTTGTGTTTGACCTTGGGCGGGGGGCATGGCCATGAAGGGTGTGGCCAGCTCAACAGAATAGAATAACAGAGTTGTAAGGGACCTTGGAGGTCTTCTAGTCCAACCCTCTGCCTAGGCAGGAAACCCTATATCACTTCAGACAAATGGTTATCCAATCTCTTCTTAAAAACTTCCAGTGTTGGAGCATTCACAACCTCTGGAGGCAAGTTGTTCCACCGATTAATTGTTCTCACTGTCAGGAAAAGTCTCCTTAGTTCTAAGTTGCTTCTCTCCTTGATTAGTTTCCACCCATTGCTTCTTGCCCTGCCCTCAGGTGCTTTGGAGAATAGCTTGACTCCCTCTTCTTTGTGGCAGCCCCTGAGATGTTGGAAGACTGCTATCTTGTCTCCCCTGGTCCTTCTCTTTTCTAGACTAGACATACCCAGTTCCTGCAACCATTCTTCATATATTTAACCTCCAGTCCCCTAATCATCCTGGTTGCTCTTCTCTCCACTCTTTCTAGAGTCTCAACATCTTTTTTACATCATGGCGACCAAAACTGTCACTCATGTCGGGGGCATCTGTGGTGGCCCGGGCAGGGCTGGGGGAGGAGAATCCACTTTTGCTAGTAGTTTTGTTTTGCTAGCACTCTGCCAGCGAAAATGGAGCCCAGACTGTATTTCAGTTGTGACGGCCTCCTGCAGCCTTCTGCCAGCGAAAAGGGCCACTGCCCATGACCCATGTGAGCTCTGTTTTTTCTGGCAGAGGCCCCCCGGGGCTGGTCCTTTGCTGTTTACAGGGCAGCCCCGCGGGCCAGATCCGCCCCCACAGACCTTGAGTTTGACACCTCTGCTCTAGTTCAAACAATAATTAGCTGTCACTATTTTTAAAAAATTATAAAGGCAGTCCTCGGTGTATGACCACAACTGGGACCAGAATTTCCATTACTAAGAAAGCTGGGTTGTTAAGCGAGTGGCACCTGGTTTTTTCCCCCTGTGATTCTTTAATCAAAACACCGCCGTTGTTAAGTGAATCTGGCTTCCCTTATTGACTTTGTTTGTTGGAAGCAGCTGGGACGATTACAAATGGCAACTGCGTGACCCCGGGACAGGCGGGACATTGCAACTGTTATAAACATGTGCCAATTGCCAACTGCCCCAATTTTGATCACGTGACCATGGAGATGCTGCGATGGGTAGTGTGAGGACTGGTTGTAAGTCCTTTTCTTCAATGCTGTTGTACCTTTTTTAGATGAATGGTTGTTAAGTCAAGGATTACCTGTATTTTGGTTACTGTTTCACATGGACATTTAAGAACCTGCTTTCATGTTTTCTTCATATTTTACGCTACTTAATTCACTGCCTTGAAGTCTGTTCGCTTACTGTAAGTCACTATCACAGCTTCTATCCCAGAGCAGTAACTCCATTGAATTCTACTGTATAGTGCAATATTAATGCAATATCAGGGGTTTTCAATTCAATGTAGAGAATGTGTGTTTGTGTTTATTTTCAGTCATAATGTACACTGAAGATGATATTTAATTTCGTTGTATGAGGTGCAATGACAATAAAGTAAACTAGACTATGCAAATGTTAATAGGAAGCAGCATACAGGTTTAATATAAATAATTAAAAGGTCAAATAGCAGATTAGAAACATCTCAGGCTAGTTTTTATTTTTTTATTTATATACTTTAAATAACCCAGGAGTCCAGGGTTACATAGGGTGCCCATCAGATTCAGCATCGAACCTTTCTTTATTCTAACTGAATGAAAAAAAGTATGCAACCATTTTAATGCAAATTAAATTGCGGGCTTCAAGAAGTTGGAAAACTCCCTGAGCTTCTAGAACATATTTTGCATTCAAATTGGAATGCATGAGCATATGCGTGTGCGCGCGCACACACACACACACACACACACACACACACACACACACCATCACAATCTCATATCAAATAATACTTCCAGAATCCCCCAACTTGTTTCAAAATCTATCCCCCATTTTGGGGAGCTCACCTGTGGAGCCATTCCCGTCATACCCCGTGGTGGTGTCATGCGCTGCATCGGGCCCATGTTAGGATGCCCTACTGGTGGCAAAAGGAGTGGGAAAAGAGGGGAGAATTGGGGAGATCAAACATATTTAAGATGCAACTGTAGAATCAAAGTCTCCAATGAGCCTGGAGCCTCAAAAAAAAAAAAAAGCAACAATCAAAATAATCCACACATTCAAGCAGTTAAATCAGAGGTGGTATTCAGCAGGTTCTAACCAGTTCTGGAGAACTGCTAGTGGAAATTTTGAGTAGTTCGGAGAACCGGCAAATCCCGCCTCCGACTAGCCCCGCCCCCATCTATTCTCTGCCTCCAGAGTCCCAGCTGATCGGCTGGGTCTTCTTTGGTTGCCCTGCACAGGAGAACGGAGCTGGAAAGCAGCTTAGTGGGGTGGGGTGGGGAATGGGGATTTTGCAGTAACCTTCCCCTGCCATGCCCACCAAGCCACGCCCACAGAACCGGTAGTAAAACTTTTTTTAATCCCACCACTGAGTTAAATCAAGCAAAAGGAACAAGTTCAGATGTTTATAGCATTTGTATTTGCTTTACCAAATGCGACTACATACTGCGTTGAAAGAAATATAGGCAAGGATGTGAAAAGTTCAGAAATATTTCAGAAGCGTTTTGAATTTTTTTTAAAATGCAAATAATTTCTAAGTAAGATACTTTGACATTTATTGATTTGTTTATGAGATGTGTATCTATCTCGTTTGTTTATGAAAAGGATGGATATAGATTCTAAAGAGATGCACCATTCATTTCATTTCCCTGCTTGCAACCATAGTCTCATGTCATGCCAACTATCCACTCATCCCATTTTAACTCACCGCTCACCTTGTGATCGGATTGCTGGATCCATTGCACTGGGCATCAGAGGTTGGCCAGACACACCCATAGATGGCTGTGGGAGGGGGAAAAATCCATGTCTTTTTAATCAGGTAGATTGGGATGCTTATTCACCAAAGAAAGAAAGAAAATATATCTACAGAAAATCCAGACATAGTAAACCAGGGGTTCCCAACCACCGGGCCCCGGACCGGTACTGGTCCGTGGATCATTTTGCTGCCTATTTTGCTTGGGTGCCGCCATCTTGTTTCAATGGCGCTTGAGAAAGTGCTTCCAGGTGAGCTTGTCGTCGGTTGGAAAGAGGCGTTTGGGTGCTGAAGGAATCCTCGCACCTTAGTTTTGTCGAAGTGGGGGGGAGGCGGCTTCGAACGAAGAGCTGTCCCAATGGCGGTGGAGTCTCGCGTTACTCAGGAGGAGATTAAGAAAGAGCCCGAAAAGCCCATCGACTGTGAGAAGGTACAAAGGAGGAATTGAAGGTGGCGGGGAGAAACGGGGGACGGCTGGCCGGCCGATCGTTCGGCTCGCCTTGCCTTGGTCCTGCGTGCTGATGCCGGTACCGGTCCGTGGATCATTTGTACCGGGCCATGGTACAAAAAAGGTTGGGGACCACTGTAGTAAACTACTACATATACCTTGGCCAATGAATCTCAGTGGAGGGTGATACAATAAAGGAAATTGAATGGTGTGTTAAATGTGGTTGGTAGGCATCTGGCAAGCTAAGTGTAATTTTCAAGAACAATCTCCTTGTATCCCTGAAGAGAAAAGTTTTCAATCAGTGTGTGCTACCTGTTCTAACAAATGCCAGTGAAACATGGACACTAACCTCACAATGATACTAAAGCTACGAGTGATGCAAAGAGCCATGGGAAAGATACATGCTCGGCATCACAAGACAAGATAAAAAGACCTGCACATGGATTAAAGAACAAACAAAAGTATACGATATCACCAAGAGAATAAAAGAATGGAAATGGGCCGGTTGTATAGCAAAAACAACTGATGGCAGGTGGACCAAGGCAGTCATAGAATGGATCAAATTTGATGAAAAGCATCCAAGAAAGGGACCTAAAACAGGATGGATTGACGACACAGGCAAGTATTACGGGCCCAATTGGCACAAGATAACTAGGACCATATTGATTGGAAACATGCTGCAGTGGATAGACAGTGGCTAAAATATTAGTGATGATGATGATGATATTATGATGCTTATTTACCAGAAGTGTATTTTTAACTAGGACCAGTTTTGGAATCTGTCCATAAGCTTCAGCGGTTGTAAAATTTAGCAACTGGGAACAAATCTGATCCCCAAGTGCAGGTTGGTGACCAAATCATGAACAATTTTCAGCAGCCTATACAGGCTGAATGAAAAGCAACACCTCTAATGTTAAACACTGCCAACGTATGGTAATACTGATGTGCCAGAAGCTCTAACATGTTCCTTATATTGTTCTTTCATTGCAGTTGTCACGAGATTGCTGGGGAAAAGTTGTGATGCAATTGTTTGCGAAATGGCCTTCAAGGAATACTCATCAGTGCACACCATGATAAAATTTTTGATTGATGGAAGAAATCCCTCCAACTGATAAAACTCCCTTTTTATGATCTTGTAATCCCTTAATTAGAGGTAGAATCAGGGTTGAGTACTTCTTGGCTGGATGCCTTTCCTGATGCCACGTGGAATTCACAGCAGATATTTTTTCTTTGTGCCCTAGGAGAGAAACATCTGCCAGCTACCTAAGATTGAACTCTCAACCTTCTGAGTGGGAGGTGAGTGTCATCACCATTAGGCTACCATGCCGCTCAAAGTCCCTCCAACTGATATTCACTGCTAAATGCTTGTTGTTTATGGAGATGCAGTGTTGATATGAGTACGGTGCAAAAAATAAAAAAAATACAGGCTACAAATTGAGAAGAGCTTGTTTGTGTGATGAAAAATAAAGTGAATGATGTGTGACAGTTTACACGAGAAAGACTGAGGAACTAACAGCACAATTGTCAGATCACTCAAAGAGAAACTGCTACTAAGTTTGGCATTTCACAGGAACTTTTACTGTAGGGGAAAAAAAATTCAAATTTCATGCTCCAGAAAGAAAACTCACAGCTACAATTCTTATGATGCAGCTGATTTTATTCACATGAGCTAACATTCCTGAGCTAACATGACTGGAGGAGGAATTCTGGGAGTTGAAATCCACAAGTTTTGAAACTGTCAAGTTTGAAGACCTCTGAACTAAGAGATCCTTAAAACACTGAAGAACCTGAAAAGTGGTCGCTTGTAGAACCTTTTTCACTAATATACTATATCCTACTATGATAATAAATAATATCTTTCCTGCACCTATGTGAAGGCCATTTGTTTGTTTTGGATTTTTCTTTGACTTTTCAGAACAATAAGCAGGCTAGAGTGGTCATCCTCTACCTGGTGCTATCAACACACATGGAAAGGTATTAGTTTGGGAAGATCATTATAGAAGGAAGCTAGCATAGATCTTGGAATCTAGATCTGAGACAAAAGAAGGATGAATGGGAGACAGAGAATTATGTAGGTAAGTTGATTGATAGACCTTTGTGTAAAGGCTGTCAGGTCACAGCTGCCACTTGCTATCTACTCCCCAGGCAGGAACTGCAAGTCTAAGAAGATCCCAAAGGGGGAAGTACAACCCATTCAAGACTAAAGGTGGAACATATCCAGATTTGACCAGTCAAATACCTATAGCTTACTGGGTCTTGTCAGAGCTAAACTTGATTCTCCTCATCTGGATCCACATAGACTCCAGACACTGGATCAAGATTTTGAGAACATAATCTAGTTGGCCGAGGTCCAAAATGTAACATGGGCACTATCTGTATAGTGATGATACTGGATTCCAAACAGAGGGTTGATTTGTAGTTCTTTCATGTAAACGTTAAACAGGAGGAGCAGGAGAATCCAGTCTTGATGTCCTCCACATTAGGGGCCTCTACTCTGACCTTCTAGCTCTGCTAGAAGTCATCAGCAGGCACAACTAACGCTGCCTTAGTATTATGTCATAGTTTCAAACAAGAAAGTCTAGATAATCCATTTCCTCCAGGACTCTCCAAAGTTGCAGTTCAACCACTTTCTCAATAATCTTACCTAATAAGGGAAAGCTGGAGATTGAATGAAAATTGTCTAGGAGTCTCATCTCCTTTCAGGCAGGTGGCACCAACTCTCTCAGCAAAGCAAATACACTTCTTTATGGACACATCACCTTCTGGCTATCTTTCAACAGCTGTTTAGGATTACAGTCCCAAGGACCCCGTCTACTGCTTCAAGAGTTGTAAGTTGAAATTCACCCCCAGATAAACATATAACACCATGCTTCCATCGCCTCAGGAAGAATCGTCAAACTCCAAAGGAATCGGAACAACTTTATCCACCAGATGCCTAGAATATTCCTCGGATGGAGAAAGGCAGGCCCTCCTTGCTCCTCCTTTTCTTTCTTAGCACTATCCTCAGAATATTGAAGTGCATGGAAGCCAGCCTCATTGAAGGGAATATTATTTTGCCCATATAGGACAACGCATCATTTTTCATGTTCCTGGTCTATCCAACAAATGAAGAATTATCTAGTGTCTAAACCCATTTTTCTAACATCCCCTGTCAAATCTTTAAATGTGCTCTAATTTTCATCAGTTATACCACTGAATAAGTGGGATTATCCAGGCAACAGTTTGCGGAAAACAAAATTCCGTTTATTAAGACTTCTTAGCATAGAGTTAATTTATAAGGTGCATTGGGGGCATTGCTATGCCATATCATCACAGATGGCCAGACGGGCAGCCAGAGGAAGTATAAGGTGGAAAGCAGAAGTAACTGAATGCTAGATGTCAGAAGGTCCCTGTCAGCCTTCAAGATTTCTTTCCTTTGCTTTGCATCTTTCGGCTGTCATAAGTAACGGGGGAAGGAGGGGTGAAATAGTTGTGGGACCTGAGCTGGTGGTCCTGAGAGAATAAACTGTAATAGTTGTGGGGGAGAGGGGGAATTTCTTGTTTATGTTTCTTTCCCGTGATATGCGCAAGCGCACCTCCTTCAATGGACAGATGCCTGCATCACCACCTGAAGATGACCCACACGACATTACATACAACTTTTGATTGGATGGACAGTTTGAACTATTGTGGATGGGAACGTTGCCATCACTTTGTATATGCGATTTTCACACTCAATTCCTCAGATTCAGAATTCCTTTGATGCTACCGCTTGATTTCCAGTAAAAGATTTTTTTTCTCTAACGGAGTCTAAGTGTTTCTTTCTTGGATTTTGAATGGAGCACTAGCTGACAGTCCCAGAAATTAAATCATCTTTGGTGGAAAGAGGAAATGAAGATAATCTTCTAATGGAAATGATTAACTTGGGCCATTTACTAACTTGCTATCAGTAAGAAATGGAAAAGCTATACAAATGCTAGAGAATATGACAGGATACCAGAACTGGACTTTCGTAGGTGAAAAGGGAGAGGTGAACTACCCAAAGTAGTCCCCAGAAGAAACTTACCTGGCTTGGCATTCGAACGGAAGGACGGAGCCCACCAGGGAAACGCGAAGGCATGAATGGCTGCAGACGAATAAAAGAGGAGTGAACAGCTCCAAAACGTAGTAAATCGCAGAAGGACTCACACATATCCATGCTTTGGGAAAGGTCAACCTCAAACAATGCAAACTGGAGTGGGTATCTTCATGAGAATCAGTAAAATCGCACCAAGCAAGTTCATGAGATACAGCACATCCTAAAGCTTCTTATCACTAAACCTAATGACTGGTAACCGATTTCCAAGCTTCCAAATGCTTTTCCGGATAATCTGGGAATGCCAGAATTAAAGGCAGGTTACTTTACATACAAAGCCTATACTCTATGGCTTTTCCCCAATTCTGGACATTTTCAGTAAATAATTAAGTTCCTCTGAATTTCAACTGGATTTTTGGTGGAAAACATTTTTGGCCCTCCAGCTATAGCTGAACAATTTCCAGGAATCTCAGAGGGATGCTGGGAGTTGTAGTTCACTAACACTGGGGAGGTCACATGTTGGCCACTGTTTCCTGAAAAGAAGTTCACTGAGGACTAAGAGGTGGAACAATTAAAGGCTGATACCCATTTTAGTTTTCTAATATCATGAAAATGGGTTAAACTTGTCTTCAGATGCCTGCCATAATTCTCTCTGTGCACTCATGGGGTATCTAGAAATTGGCTTGAATATAATTTATTGCAGTCCCAGCAATCTAAATGAGACAAATGGCAACCTGGCAAAAGACTGGCAGCCACCTTTTTCTCTGGTTTATCTTTTACAAGTCCCTCTGTAGTTCTGCTTGGTTCCTTGCCATCCAGGGGTGAGATTCTACCAGTTTGGGCCGGTTCTAGCGAACCGGCAGTTCTGGTGGTCATTTGGCTCATCCACCTGCCCCTGCTCTTTCGATGCAAAATTTCCTTGATTTGGGGCACAGCTGATTTGCGCAGCAGAGAGATTTTGACGTGCCTCAGCTGTTTTACTCACTGGGGCTGCAGTAGAAGGTAAGCATTATAGCTGAAAATGGGCTTTTTCAGATGGCGCGCAGGCGCAAAGCGTGCAATCACCAAACCGGTTGTTACATCGGTTGAATCGCACCACTGCTGCCATCCCAATTCCTGCCTTGCTAAGTTCAACATGACAACTTCAGAGATGCCCTGAAGGTGTCTCTTTCAACTGGGGTGGTCCCACTGGTATCATTAGGAGAGTGATGTTGTCTCATCTTACGCAGCTGCTGTTGGGCAGCAGTTTCCAACCTTTCCCTTATATATACCACATTGGTGTCATCACTAGCTTTTTAATTTATTTTTAATTTATCTTTTTTTTTTTTTTACTTTTCCCATCTCCTCTACAAGGTGACTTTGAGCAGCTTTTGAGAACCACCTTGACGGTCAGAATTGGAAATGCAGCAATCGCAAAACACCACACACCTATACAATATAATCCCCCATCCAAATGGTTATCAGAAGGGTCCAAAATTAAGTAAAAATTAATTTGATGTAGGGGCAACAACAGAGCATCTCTAGAAGAGCTCGTTTGGTTAGGGTTAAGGCACTGTGCTAGACATTGGAAGACTGTGAGTTTCAGTTCCACCTTAGGCACAAAGCCACCTGGGTGACCTTGGGCCAGTCATTCTGTTCAGCCCTAGGAAGAAGGCAACAGCGAATCAATTCCAACATCTGGCCAAGAAAACAACAGGAACTTTTCCAGGCAGTCATCAGGAATCAACAACGTCTCAAAGGCTTAAATCACTTCAAATCCCAAATGGCCAAAATAGGGAGATTTTTTTTTAATCAATCTTGCAAGATTTTGTATTATATGAAATTTGTGATATTTGGGGCAACCTCTCTCCCCCCCAAAAAAAAGAAAGAAAGAAATCTCATGAAGTTTCAAGTAAGGGATCATGGCAATTAAGCAAGATTCTTACAATTTCCAATGTACAATCCTTAACCTAGGATGGTAACTTAGCAATGGCAATCCTTTGCAGTCCGACTATTATTGTAAACTGAATTTTCGTGGTTGTGAGGCAAGGTAGCTTCGTGCCGGCTTCCCGCAATCAAAATCAGTGGGAAAGTCAGCAGGAACTTGAAAAATTGCAGGTCAGCGGTTAGGTAAATGGCTGCTGCCAGATGTGGGGAGGACTGAGGGCATCCACAAGGAGCGCTACACGGGTTGGGGAGGGAGTGCATCACGAGCTGGCAAAGGTGTGCAAGAGGTGCTGCACAGGGAAGGCACGTGGGGATGCGCAAGAAGCATGGCATGGATCAGGGAGGGTGTACTGAGGTTGCCAGGGGCTGCAGAAAAGTCGCTATCCAAATTGGGGAAGGGCATGTGGGGGTGTGGGGTGCAAGTGAAACCTAAGTGGAGAGGAATTGGGGGAGACTCAACCCAGAGACTTCTGACCTTCCTTGCCAGCTTCCCCACTGACTTTCTGGTGAAGCCAGCGGGAATGGTTGCAAACGTTGATGACATGATTGTGGGGTGCTTGGCAACCAGTGCGAACAGGTTGCTAAGCACCCAGATCATGATAGCATGACCATGGGGGGGGTGGGGGTGGTGTGCTGGGACAACCGGAACTCCAAGAACCAGTTGCAATCATCGTTCATTCAGTACCATCATACTTTGGAACTTGGGGGAGAGGAGATGGAATGGATTACGCAGGGAGGAGGGAACCTGGAAACGACATTTCAAGGCAAGGTGATTCTCATATAGTTCTAGAAGGTACAATTCTCTATTCACGGATCACTGAAATCAAGGCTGGAGCTCTGTGGCTGGATCTGCACACAAGAATAAACTACTGGATGAATTTCTACAAGCAGCTGAGCCATATAACATACAGAGTTCACAGAGCATCCTAATCTAAAACAATTCTAGAAAGAAATCTCCAACAATTCTAGAGTACTTCCTTGTGAATAGACCGCAGTTATGGTTTCTTGGTATGGAGTAATGGATTACAATAATCTGTGGTACACCTTCCAAAATACTTGATGTGTTGGGACCAAAATGTGTAAAACAAAAGATACAAATGGCTCAAGATTTGGGGAAAGAATGAGGTCAGATAGCAGAGCACAGTTGGGGCCAATGCCAGTTACAAAAGGCTGCCTCTTTCTCTGGTCTTACCTGATTATGGGGTCCCATCATTGCCGCATTGGGGTTGTGCATGGGAGCTTGAGCATGTAGGGATGGCTGGGAGCCAGGTGGTCCCTTAGGGAAAAAGCAGAAATGTAATTATGGGGAAATAGCTGTGGCTAATTCTCTTCTTCCACAGTAATTTTGCATAAATCCAAGCAACAGGAATGCATGCTGAAGCCTGGGGCCACAAGAAAGGGCCAAGTATTAGGATTACTCCCTAATGCAGTTTTTCTCAACCTCAGCTTCTTTAAGATGTGTAGACTTCAACTCTCAGAATTCACCACCTAGCATGGCTGGCTGGGGAATTCTGGGAGTTGAAGTCCATATATCTTAAAATCACCAAAGTTGAGCAACACTGCCCTAATAGTATGGGGATCCATTAGCAAACAAGCTTCTGTTACAAGATGCAAGAGGAAATGTTATGTTGAAAAACAGGTCTTCCTGTTCTGTCTCTCAACTGACACCTACCAGAGCTCCCAATCTTATAACCGCAGGGTTGCCACAGTTCAAACCTGAGCTACAAATAGCCTCTTCCATTGCTACTTATAACTGCCTCTGTTTAGAGCAGAGGTCTCCAAATTTGGCAACTTTTAAGACTTGTGGACTTCAGCTCCCAGAATTCCCCAGCCCGCAGAGCTGGCTGGAGAATTCTGGAAGTTGAAGTCCGCAAGTCTTAAAGTTGCCAGGTTTGGAGACCCCTGGTTTAGAGGCACAAGAAGGCCCTGCTAATTACACACAGTTCAACTCATGCAGTATGTCATTTTTAGTGTAGTAGTCCTTGACTTACGACCGCAATTGGGACCAGAATTTCTAATACATGGGTGTCAAACTCGATGATGTTTTTTGCCTTTGCGGAGCCGGTGTGGGAGTGGCCTGTGTGTGATGCATCTGGCCCGCAGGCCACCAGTTTGCCAGGCCAGTTCTAATGCCAAGCAAGGCAGTCGTTAAGTGATGCATGCCTAATTTTATGGCCTTTTTTTTTTGGCAATAGATATTAAATGAATTACTGCTTTTATTAAGTGAATCATGTGGTCATTAAGCACATTGGTTGTAAAATGCATTCAGCTTCCGCCCACTAACCAGGTTTGTCAGAAGCAAATGGAGATCACATGACCCTGGGATGCTTCAAATGTTGTAAATACATGCCAGTTGTCAAGCATCCAAATTTTGGACGCACGATCATGGGGATGCTGTGACAGACATAAGTGTGAGGACTGGCTGCAAGTCACTTATTTCAGGGCCACCGTAAATGTGAACGGTCACTAAAATGAATAGTTGTTAAGTCAAGGACTATTTATAAGGTAAGCATTCCCAATCAAGTTTCTGACAGTGTCAAAGGTAGACTGCCTTTGAACATGGAGGCTCTACCAAGATGACGGCAAGTCCTGCAGGATGCTTAGGGTTCAGCAAAGGTCCCTTTCCTAGTCTATTTGTGGTGGCCCGGGACATGGCACAAGGCCAACACAGTCACATAAGTAAGAAGAGTGTTATCTCCAACTGTGCCCCCAATGTCCAGGTTACCTTTGGCTGGAGAAAGACTCTCCCAGGAACAGCCTTTAACTGGAGAAAATTCAGTCCAAAACAAGGTACATATAGACTGTAACTAAAAATCCAAACAAACCAAGCTGCAGTAATTAACTTGACAGGGCAGGAGAAGGACTTTCAAACTTGAAAGCACGGCAAAACTCACAGAGTTTGGAAGACGCCAGGAACCCAGATAAGGCACAACAATACCAGATCAATTCATGATTTGATCCCAACAGCTTGCTGCACGCAACTTCCCTTTTTAAACACTGTGTTCCCAGCTGCAGCTAATGAAGGGAATCAGGGCCCTTTCCTCCCCCATAAGCCACTCAACTCACATTACTCCCTTCTCCGTTCTTCCCTGCATGCCTAGGATAAAGAGGGGGTGGGCCTGGGTCTTCCTCTGAATTCTCTCTGCCCTGCTCTACCTCTCCCCTGCTCTGCCCAGCTGGACTTTGCCCTTCCCCAGTTTCTTCCACAGCCAACGGAGACACACTCCCACTCCCTGTCAGCTGCTCAGCCTCCCTCTCTGAATCAGATTCTGACAGGGGCATGACAAACAATTCCCACCTGGAAAAAGCCTGACAACATAGGCCCACTGATGGCTTCACTGGGCGGCAGGTTGGCCATCACAGGACTGGTCGTAGCTGCGGAGCTCTGTGGAGAAGAGGGGAAGAGGTCAGAATTGACGGAATCTCATGTTTTCCCTGCCCTTTTCCCATTGTGGACCAGCACAACCAGCCACTCCAGCAGGGCTGAGTCTTGGGCAGCAGAGAAAAAAATCTGCAAGTAGTGGGGAGTTGAAGTTCTTTTTCAGGACTTTCTGAGCCACAGCAGCCAGAGTTGAGATTTGTGAGATTTGTGCGCTGCGGAGTGAGCGAACGATCGAGCTGCATTTTCTGATTCAAGGCAGGCATTCATTGGGAGCCAACTTGGCTCCAGGGGGAGCTGTTAAGACGGCAGGAATTTTCTGCCTTTTTTTTTTTTCCAGCCTGGCCCCTCACGCATTGTCTCCACTCCAAGTGGTTTTAATTTAGAGGGGGGTGGTGAAGGACTGCAGCCCCCGCCCCCCCATCTCCACAGGAGGCCAGCTAGAACACAGTATTCAACACTGCTGCTGTTGCTTCGAAAGGCAGGCAGAGAAGATGGCCCCGGGATTTTTGCTCCCCGCTGCCATTTCCAAATAATTTAGTGCTTCCTCCAAGCTGGGGAGGTTGGGATTGGCTTAGAGAACAAGGAAAAACCAAGTCAGAGTTCAAAATAGCTCTTGGCTGCCTTCCCTGCCCCACAGCTGTACAACCTATCCCTTATATGAGTGGCGGGGGGCGGGGAGGAGAAAGGACAGGCACAATCTTTGGCAGGGAATATGGACTTAGGCAACAGACAACTGATGTCTGCAACCTGGTGCCCTTCAGACACATTGGGACTACAAAATCCCTCCTCCACCAGATGCCAGCCAACATGGCCTTGTTAACTGGAAAAGCCCCAAATAGGCCAAACTGGAGAAGGCAGGCAAACAGAGAACAATTCTCCCTGGAGGAATTTCGTATGTGGAGCTCCGCATCATTGACTTAGAGTTCTTCCCCTTCCAGACGTTTAATCCTTTTATAATCTGCCCTTCATGGACTGAATGACCTCCCAAAATTTCAGGAGTCCGTCATCTTTCAGTGCCTGGAAAGACCTTGTAGGCAGGCTCACAAAATGGCTGCCTTGAAAGCTGATATTACTTAAATCTCTGAAATGCATGCTCTGGGGATAAACTCAGTCAGTAAACACCCACTTCCCCCAACACCAACTGAGGCTCAACGGCAAGGAATTCAGGCAATAAATTAAAATCAAAGCAAACATGAGAGAACAGAGTAGAAAAATATTGTATTGCATATTTGTCCCCATCAAAAAAAGCCTCTAGATCCATTTCTGAAAGGATAAACTGTCAGCCAGCATGTCTGCTGGAAAAGAGGTGTCAAAAAGTCAAGATGGTGGCCATAACTGTGCAAACAAAACCCGATCAGTTTTTTACCTGAATGTATAGAGTGGGGCTTTGACTGCACGGTTGTGGGTGCCACCTTGACTTTTTTGACCCCCCCTCCTCCACAGACATTCATGCTGGCAGTAATCAGATAAATAATCAATCTGGAAGCCCAGCAGAAAAAATACCACACAAATCTTCCTCTCTCTCTCATCAAGAATTTAGTTCAGCTCAACCAAGGCTTTATTCAGAGGCAGATGGACATCTAGGCTATTTGGCTACACATACATGATGAGGTTCCTTTGCTGGCCCTGAATAGTTTTACATGAAGCCATGATTTGCTTAATTGCAGTTGCTGAATATATCAAATGATTTCAGTTCACAAATCATGCTAGGCCACAGAGATGTGTCAACCACAATAATTAGTCTACGTCTACTAGTTCCGAAACAGAGAAAGTTTTCTGGTATTTAGGTGACACTCTATGTGCTTGAATGTGTTTTAAGCATGTGTGCTTAAAACATATAACGGCCAGAATATTGTGAGGCTTGCTCTAAATCTTGTTAAGACTTCATAAAAACGCTTTTGTGGTCCTTTCAGAATCAATCTCTATGAACATAAAAACTGAGGATTATTTTACATTCCAAGGAATTTTTGGAACCACTTGAACACCATATTGATCATGCAGGAAGGAGATCGGATTTGGCTTGGCTATCAGCAAGAACAATCATTCATTAGATTTATACCCCGCTTTGTCCATGAGTTGAAGGCAAGGCACCTATGGATCTGCCTTCGCTATTATCCACACAAAACTATGTAGATGGGGTTCAGTGTGCCTACTCAAAGCCTCCCAATGAACTTCCAGGGCGGAGAGCAGATTTAAAACCTGGCTTTTCCTATTTGTCATCCGGCATCTTATCCTCTGTATCAAACTTAATGTATACTGCTACCTTTCCCCCAGATTAATACAGGCAATCCTTGACCTATGACCACAATTGAGCCCAACATTTCTGATGCTAAACGAGATAGTTGTTAAGTGAGTTTTGCCCCATTTTATGACCTTCCTTGCCACATTTGTTAAGTGAATCACTGCAGTTGTTAAGTTAGTAACAAGAGTTGTTAAGTGAATATGGCTTCCTCACTGACTTTGCTTGTCAGAAGATTGCAAATGGGGATCCCATGACCCTGAGATGCTGCAACCGTCGTAGATACTAGTCAGTTGCCAAGCATCTGAATTTTGTTCATGTGACCATGGGGATGCTGCAATGGTCGTAAGTGTGAAAAAACGGTCATAAGTCACTTTTTTCGATGCCATTGTAAATTTGAACAGTCACTAAACGAATTATTGTAAGTCAAGGACTACCTGTATATGGCCAGGCTGGAAGGATAAGCTAGCGAACGCAGCCAGCCACCCATTGTACTCTATGGCCATGCAGGTTGTTGAGGACTGTGTGTGTGTGTGTGTGTGGAGGTGTATTTCCATCACTGAACATTAGTCATTTGCTATGCAGAGAGTTCCTGCAGCGCTCCCTGAAATATTGATATAAGTGGCACACGGCCAGTTTGTGGGCAACATCTAGGACAGTTAACCCCTGCTGGCCTGTGGGCAGAGGGAGAGGTGGGCAAGGCCAAGGGCTGCTGGCCTCAGCATGTGTCAGAAGAAAGGTGGTCCAAAAAGAATGCGGTTCCCATGGAAACAGGCAGGGAGGAGAGCTGGATGCGTGGTACAGCACCGCGTGGCCACCTAGCAAGGAAAACAGCAGAAGCAAACGCCGCATGACTCCTCTTAGGCAATTTCTCGCTCACAAAGGATCCAAAGCTTATTCTCCAGGGGAGTGATGGGAGGGGGGCACACACACACACAGAGAGAAGAAGGAATAAGAGAAGGGTTTGAGTCTAGAAAATTAAAATGTAATTTCTCTTTTCTGTCTCTGTTTCCGTCTCTCTCTTTCTCTCTCTCTTTCTCCCCCTCCCAATTTTATAGACAATTAGACTGAATTTGAATGCAAGCATATTTTGGTGCATTTTTATTTCTAAACGAAAGCATTTTCGTTTCTCATTTCCTCTTAACTGAATCAAAATGTTATACCTTAATGAATCCAATTATGGATTGAAACAAATAAATAATTGGATCTTGTTCAATTCTTTGGTTTTACTACTGTCTGTTTATCTTCGAAGTCTTGGGGCTAAACCTGTGTTTAATAGTGTATTTAATAATGCCTGCTTAGCTTAGCTTCTAATTAGAGGCTGTTCTGTTCTTTTTCTTCCTCAGATACAGACTATTGTAGAAGAGCTGAACATCGACAATGAAATAACTGCATTTCACTCTCGACAGAGAGGAAACGACTCTCTTATACTGACACTATAGCAGTCAGTCCTTCCCTTGATTTAAATCTTATATGTAAAAATTAAAGTACCTTTTAGACTACAATTTAAAACAGGTGTGTCCAACCCACAACCCATGAGCCACATGCAACCCTGGACAGCTAGTAATATGACCCCACAAGATAAAAATTGAAGGAAGTTTGTTATTTGTGTACATTCACTATATTATATATTTTACATGTGACCCAAGACAACTCAGTGTGGCCCAGACAAACCAAAAGGTTAGACACTCATGATTTAAAAGCTTTCCAAAAAGGCGGCAGAAACATTCAAAAACTTCACAGACATGTTGTATTTAACTATATACTATTTAGGAACATGGAGGTTCAATTTTATATAATGAATAACAGCCATTCATATACCAGCTGGCCCATTAACAGGGCACAATGGGACAGCCTACCTCTATTAGTTATTTCTTAATGACTGGTATTTATATTGCTTGTGAAATACTGACATCTAATCAGATGCTATGAGAAAAAGTGCTGGGTTGCTACTTTTTCTAGAACCAGGGCAGATTTTGTATAAATGGTAGAGAAACATTTGGGAAGCTCTCATTCATTGCCCTGTCCTGATCAGTCACCATCACGATGGGCATTTCTACCTTCAGGTGTGACTCACTATTATTTACTCCAGGCGAATGGTTATTGGGCTGTAGAACAAAAGAGAATATGCATGCAAATCATCTTGAAATGTTGAGTGGTGATCAAGGATTGACTGGTGTTTGATTGTACTGCCTTAACAGATTAACAGAGTTGGAAGGGACTTTGTAGATCATCTAGTCCAACCCCCTGCCTAAGCAGAAGACCCTACACCATTTCTAACAGAGGCAGTCCAGTCTCTTCTTGAAAGTTGCCAGTGATGAAGCTCTCACAACGTCTGAAGGCAAGCTCTTACATTGATTGTTCTCACTGTCAGAAAATTTCTCCTTATTTCTAGGTTGAATCTCTCCTTGTTCAGTTTCCATCCATTGTTCTTTGCAGACAAGGAGTGCTTTGGAAAATAGCTTGACCCCTCCCTCTCTGTGGCAGCCCCTCAAATATTGGAATACTGCTATCATGTCTTCTCTGATACTTCTCCTACATCATCCACATTGGGATTGGTAGGATGTCTGCAGTTTGGTATCACGACCATCGGGCTAGAGCAAAGTCCCTTGTGCTCAAAATATGGCTGAAATAGAATTCGTTTATGGGTTGTTTCAACCAGACACCTTGAATATCCCCAAGTGAAATGCTTTCACCTCTCTTCAAATTGCTTTCACCTCTCTTTCACTACATTCACTTTGGTCTCATTGAGGAGGCCCTCCAAAGTCCAAATCACACAGCATCTGAACGACCATACACATGATTGGCATCAGCCCCACAGACTATACTCACATAATCATGGAAAGCTTTGGCCTCACTTGAGTGCTCGCAGGTCTCTCGCCGATCAGGAGCTGCACAGTACAGGTCCCAAAACACACTATGGGATAGCAAGGGAACAAGAAGAAAGAGAGGCATCATTAATATGGATGTCATGCCCCTGTCAGAATCTGATTCAGAAGGGGAGGCCGAGCAGCTGACAGGGAGCGGGAGTGTGGCTCTGTTGGCTGTGGAAGAATCAAGTCCGGCTGGGCAGAGCAGGGGAGAGGTAGAGCAAGGCAGAGGAAATTCAGAGGAAGACCCAGGCCCACCCTCTCTTTATCCTAGGCACGTAGGGAGGAACGGAGAAGGGAGCAACATGAGTTGCATGGCTTATGGGAGAGAAAAGGGCCCTGATTGCCTTCATTAGCTGCAGATGGGAACACAGTGTTTAAAAAGGAAAGCTGGGCACAGCAACTTGTTGGATGCAAATCAGGAGTTATCTGTTATTGTCGAGGCTTATCTGGGTTCCCGACATCTTCCCAACTGTGTGTGATTTGTTGGCCTTTCAAGACTGCAATTCCTTATCCTGCCCTGTCAAGTTAATTGCTGCAGCATGGTTTGTGTGGATTTTTATTTACAGTTTGTATGTACTTTGTTTTTGGACTGAATTTTCTCCACTTAAAAGACTGTTCTTGGGAGAGTTTTTTTCTCCAGTCGAAGGTAACCTGGACATTGGGGGGCAAAGTTGGGAGGTATTAAAGGGACTCTTCTTACTTATGTGACTGTGTGGCCTTTGTGCCACACCCCGGGTCATCACAATGGATTTGGGAACTTTAGGAAAAAGATGCCAGGATAAAAAGAACTTAAAGCTCTCCATGATTTCTTTGCATCCAGATTTATTTAGTGTCACTTGTGGTCCTCCAAATGTTGCCATATTTCCCTGGCTATGGCGAAGCCGTTGAAAGAAAAAGCTCTAGAAAACCACATGCTAGACATCTATAACTTAACTAGGAGATCCTAGAAGAAATCTGGACTGGTGGCAGGTAGATTATTTGCTTTCACAGATTAGATCACTGATTTGCCCAGCTCTGATCAAGAATGTTGATTCAGGTTCCAGGAAGAGCAGCTTCTCCCAACAGGTTTAACTGAAATGCTAAGGCCTTGATGTGGAGCCTCCACATAAAATTGGAACCCAACCAAGATTATCAGCTAACCAAGGCACAGAAGCAAATGTTTGTAATTACAGGCAATGTAACCCAACAGAGATTATCTTTCTCCAGACTCATTTTTGCAAATTAAAAGTTTACACAACTTCCTAAAATCTGAAGGAATCTGGTAGCACCTTTTCAGACCAATGTATTTTGTTAAAACAAAACCTGTTCGTCTAAAAGGGTGCTATCAGTCTCCTAATTTTTGGCTATCCCTGAGGAACAGCTCTGTTCCCACAATGACAATATCCTTTACACACACACAGACATACACACACACAAAACCTCCTATGTAATCTGTTTTCTAGACTCCGAAATATACCGAACCAACCTAAGCAAATGGAACGACTCACATCGTGCCCTGTTACCCCAATGTTAAACCTAACACAGCTCATTATGGGATCTGAACGCTAAATGCTTTAACTGATCTCCTTAAGAATTTTTTTTTTAGAATGTAGCCAACTAGACTGAGAATTGTGCTTAATGAAAGGTCAGGGGCATCCTCAGGGCAGGGCAAAAAAGTCAAGACTGAAACTATGATATACATAAAAAAGGAACAGGGTTCCAATTAGGAGAGTAATCATCTTGATTTTTTTGACAACTCCTACAGATGACCCTGGTCCAGCAAACATAGTGCTTTCATGAACTGACACCAGCCCTGGGTAGACAGTAGTTTTGAGCTCAAAATACCTCCAATTGGTGATTCTATAGCAGAATTTAAATCAAAAGTGAGTCACTGGAGCTGTGATATCACTGAAAGCACTCCATGAGGGACATGAGTGGTTTCTATCATTAATTCCAAGGAGCAGGAGAAGGAGAAGGAGGAGGAGAAGGAGAACAAGGAGGAGGAGGAGGAGGAGAAGGACAAGGAGGAGGAGAAGGAGAAAGAGGAGGAGGACAAGGAGGAGAAGGAAGAGGAGGAGGACAAGAAGGAGGAGGAGGAGGAGAAGGACAAGGAGGAGGAGGAGGAGGAGAAGGAGGAGGACAAGAAGGAGAACAAGAAGGAGAAGAAGGAGGAGGAGGAGGAGGAGGAGAAGGAGGAGGACAAGAAGGAGAACAAGAAGGAGAAGAAGGAGGAGAAGGAGGAGAAGGACAAGGAGGAGGAGGAGGAGAGAAGGACAAGAAGGAGAACAAGAAGGAGAAGAAGGAGGAGGAGGAGAAGGAGGAGGACAAGAAGGAGAACAAGAAGGAGAAGAAGGAGGAGAAGGAGAAGGAGAAGGAGGAGGAGGACAAGAAGAAGGAGGAGGAGGAGGAGGAGGAGGAGGAGGAGAAGGAGAAGAAGAAGGAAAAGGAGAAGGAAGAAGAGGAGAAGGAAGGAAGGAAGGAAGAAAGAAAGGAAGAAAGAAAGAAAGAAAGAAAGAAAGAAAGAAAGAAAGAAAAACAAAGTAAAGGAAGAAAAAAAGAAAAGAAAAGAAGGGAGGGAGGGAGTGAGTTGTGATCCTCAGCACCTCCAGAATGATTATCTAACTTTAATTTTTAATGCAACAGGAGGACAGAATGGTTAAATAAATGGCTGGAAAGTATTATTACTTACATTTAATTTTAAATACATAAAGTGAAAGCTGATTTTTTTTTTTTCAGAGCATAGGACTGTCTTGTACTACCCAAAGGGGACATACAGCTTTTGTTTGGGCCAGAAAAAAAAACAACTCTCCATCTCACATCAGAATGCCAGAAAAAGAATATCTGTGCAGAAACTGCCAGAAGACACCAGCAGCTGCCCCTTAGCTACCAGATGCAGAAGCTGGGCAGTCAGCTACTGTTAAGAGAATGAAATGCAATTTCAGAATGAAATGAAATTTCATCCCTCCCTTTGAAGATACATACTCTCATCTATTTCTCCCAACTTCATCTTGTAATCCAACAGGTCAGACAGGTTTACAAAGGACACCACAATCAACCAAACTATTGGGCTGATATCAAACTCCCTGGCCAGGGTCATGAGCTATAGATGCGGGCACCATGGGCTCCCACCCAAACGCTAACAAAGCAAGGCTCTGTCTTTGGATGAGGATCTGTCTTTTTGTAGCTGTGCAGATGCCCCAAGCCACCCAGTGGCCAAATGCCCACTTAACATGCCTTTGACCTTCTCCCTCTAGCTTCTGAAGGGTTAAGCCCAGCAGCCTGGATCCTCTCCTTGCTTGTTTCAGCCTCCAATAAATCAGGCTGCTTGTTGGGTTTCTGGGAAGCAGTCCCCTGGCCCCATGGGAGAGGAATCACGTGATCTCCGCTGCTGCGTGGGGCCTCTCCCCTTGTGGTCTTTCTGTCTTGGCGGAGGTGGTGGGGGGGAGGAGCATAACTATCCCCATAGTGTCTGCCAAGAATGCAGAGTTGCCAAGAATGTTTAGAGGGACAAGGAAAATTAGCCATGGACCTGGAATTTCTATCTCGCCATCAAGCATATGTATCTATAGATTTATACATGCAGACTTTGCTTTGGCCATGATTCTTGCTGTAAATTTAAAAGGTCGAGGAAGACTTGCTCATAAACTACACCAAACGACGGTTAAATGGGGCCGTACCAATTGTAATTGCATCCTATTGTGGAAAACCCAGCAACTGTCTTAATATGTTGTAGAGGATCCATTGTCCTTTTGAGCCATCGTTTTGTTTTTCTGTTGGGAATCGCTTGTTACACAAAACGCGTTTCCCTAACCTGCATTTAAGGTGTTGTATGACCAAGCCATTCTGCCACCATGGGCAGGTAATTTGTTTTTTTTTTTTTGGGGGGGGGGGAGGTACACCAGAATGAGGTTTAATTAATTAATTAAATGTATATGCCACCCATGTCTCCTAAAGATGAACTTTGAACTAATCTGAACTATTTCTGAAAAAGAAAGGCGAACAGGGACTGATGCCCAAGATCAAAACGATGTGCTAGACAACTATTAACATCTTGTCCCAAAGGCGCTTTTGTCAAGAGGCAACAACTTTCTGGTTTTTCTTTGAAGATGTTTCGCTTCTCACCCAAGAAGCTTCTTCAGCTCTGACTGGATGGTGGAGAATGGAAGGATTCCCATTCGGTCAGAGCTGAAGAAGCTTCTTGGATGAGAAGCGAAACGTCTTCAAAAGAAAAAAAACAAGAAAGTCCAGGTGCCTCTTGACAAAAGCACCTTTGAGACAACCATGAACTGGATGACTGAGAATCTCCATAGATATTACCATCCTGCTTCTCGGTTGCTAACAAAATCAGTCCCACTTCCAACCTTGAAAATTAGCTCTATTATCCAAAAAGAGTTAGTGGGGGATTAGTACATACGATGCCTGGGAAGCCCCATTAAATTCACCTGGGCTTACTTCCTGGTATACAAGCCCAAGATTATTGCAACCATTTGCATGTGAGGTGGCTTCACTGAATTTTGCAGGGCTTTTCCTAGACTATCAGCTGTTTTGCTGGGATTCTGCTGAAACAAATATGTACCTGCCTTGAAATAAATTTGTTCATGACCAAAATGACAAAATAGTGCATGCAGCAACTTGTAATTTCATATACCAAATGAGATTGCTAGAAGGAAGACAACTCTTTCTTTCCATTTCTTATTGCAGTAACAAGGATCACAATAACCTAAAGGATAGGCTATCTCGAAAGCTCGCCTCACTTAAAATGACATGGGGCAGTGGGAGGAGAGGAATTTTGGATTTATCACCCAGAAGGCTAATGCTGCCAATGAAGACTGATCAAATTGCAAGCAGGAAAAGGGGGTTTCTGTGCCTGCTTTTATTCCCGTGTGCTTTTGGGGAAAAAAAGATGTGATTCATTTTACAATATTTATCACTTGAGCCAGTCCTGATTCTCTGGGCAGGATACAATAAAAACAGAGCAAAAATGCAAATTTAATTTAAACAATTTAAAGAATATAATCCAAAAACATCTGCAAATATTTAATCTAATCTAATCTAACCTAACCATTGAACATGTACTGAAACTAAATTACTTTGACTTGTTTACAAAATGCCAGCAAGTTCAGAAACATCTGTACCTTTGAGAGAAAGTATTTCTAATATGGGGGCCACCACTGAGAAGGCCTATCACATGGTCAATAAGGCCTGTACTTTCTAAGGAAAGCATTCCTGCAACAGATTCTCTTTGGAGAACCACATAGGAGAAGCAGTTTTAATTCTAACAAATTGTTGCCCAAATATCCTGGTGTTGCTCCACAAAGCATAATACAAAATATGTCTGAATATATATGTGATGCCATTTTGCTGTACAGAACAGCATTTAGTGCTCTGAATACACTACCAGAAGAAGCCTTTCACTCTTGACTGATCTCATCTATTGAGGGTGATCGATAGATGGGATCTCATCCTTCTTAAATGGTTTGAAAAAATAAAGGTAATTCTTGTTTAGTGATCACAACTGGAACCAGCAACTCAGCTGTTAAGCAAAGTGGTTGCTAAATGAAACCATGAATGTGCTTTCGATCTTACTTCAGTTTTCCTTAGCTTTAAAGACCCGTAAAGACCTAGTCATCACCATTGTAATCAGTCACTAAACAAGACACTCATTAGATGAGGACTACCTGAATTTCATTCCCGTAGTTGAGTTCCCTTTTGATCCTATCTAGAATCAATGGGGGGTGGGGGAGGGAGAGGGAGAGAGAGAGAGAATGAGAATATACTGTAGATATTCTTGGACAGAGAACCAATAATTGAGGAACTGCCAATGAAGATTTGGCATGTAATAAAACTATACTTTGTTAACTACTGTCTATTATATATACAGACATACATACCTATGTGCATGTGTCTTTGTATGTAAGTGAGTTTACAATGCTTAATCCCTTAAACCAAATACTGTATATATTTTGCCACAAACAATAAATTAGATGCCAGGAGGAAGATAAATACCTTGCAATGCATATGACATCGGGCAGGTAAAGGAAAATCTAGTCATTTCAACAGTATATCTGTGCATTTTTGACACTTTTAATGAACCGTCTCTTATTATACCATGATGCTGCCAAATCTTATTGCTCTAATGTCCCTTGATCCCAAACTCTGATTCTCATGAAGGGCAATAGAGAACTATGCCACCAAAAAGGAAGATTCAGAGAGAAACAGAGAGGAAGGCTAGAAAGAAAGAAAGAAAGAAAGAAAGAAAGAAAGAAAGAAAGAAAGAAAGAAAGAAAGAAAGAAAGAAAGAAAGAAAGAAAGAAAGAGGAAAGAGGGAAGAAGGAAAACAAAGAAAAGGAATTTGTGCATGTGCTTTTTTTAAAAACGGGGAAGATGCAAAGAGAAAAAAAAGTGTAGAAAACGTAGCTGCAGCACGATCGCGTACATAATAAAACAAAATCAGCCCCTTGGAAAAAAAAAAGGGGATGTGGTGGAAGGGAGAGAGGGAAGGCGGTTGGAAGAAGGCAGATGCTCTAAACAGGCCCATCCGTCTAAAACTGAAGAGCCAGCCAAGTTTTGAGACTGGGGCAGGGGGAGTCAGCGTAGTTGGGCGGGGGAGGGGGGGGCGATGTACAGCACTTCATCCATCATTCCCTCCAGACTCTCTTCCCACTGCACAGGGAAACACCCCCCTCCTCCCTTTTTTTTTTTCCTAGGCCCTTTTCCCTGTGATAAGAGCCAAAGGTTGAGGGGTGGGGGAGACACACTTATCAAGCCAGATCTCCATTGCCGCCACCCCCAGTTAGGTCCCTGGAATATTCTGCCTCTGGATTCCTCCAAATCACATCCATGTGTAGAAGCTGGAGCCAGACGCCGCAACGGACAGGGACAGGGGGGGTTTCCGGGAAGGAGTGTGCATTGAGGGGGGAAAGCTCTTGAATGTGTTCCAGTTGTGCCTGAAGCCAACAACAAGAATTGGGAGGAGGGGGTGACTTTTAAGGTTGGGGTTGAAAGAGCAGAAATCCAGAAAACACACGCGCACACACACACACACAGAGAGAGAGAGAGAGAGAGAGAGAGAGAGAGAGAGAGAAAGAAAGACGTGCACACGTGCACCCTTTCCCAGTCAACGCCTCTTCCAAACTTCTCTACCTTCCGGGAACTTTCTCCACCCTATTTTCTCTGCCAGCAAACTCCTGCAGAAGGGCAGGAAAAAATAGAGGTGGGTGTGGTAGGCCCGGATGCGAGTATCTGTGTACAGAGAGATTCCATGAGCTTCCTCTGTTATATGAAATCTGGCACCTCGATGCCACCTTTTCTGCCATCGCCCCCAACTTCTCAGGTTTTCCCACATGCTCTATTTCAAACTGCATGAAGGACTAGTAAGTTAAAACCTGTTCCATATTTGTTTTTTGAGGGATTGCAGATAACTCTCAGGACAGTGGTGGGATTCAAATTTTTTTACTACTGGTTCTGTGGGCGTGGCTTGGTGGGCGTGGCAGGGGAAGAAGACTGTAAAATCTCCAGTCAGAGGTGGTTATTTGCCGGCTCTCCGAACTACTCAAAATTTCTGCTACCGGTTCTCCAGAACTGGTCAGAACCTGCTGAATAGCATCTCTGTCTCAGGATGCTGATTGATCCTTCCTTCCTTCCTTCCTTCCTTCCTTCCTTCCTTCCTTCCTTCCTTCCTTCCTTCCTTCCTTCCTTCCTTCCTTTCTTCCCTCCCTCCCCCATACTTAATACTTCTACCTCCTGTCTTTCCCACAACAACTACCCCTGAGTTGTTGAGAGGGAACAATTGGCCCAAAGTCATCCAGCTGGCTTTCCTGCCTAAGGCAGAGCTAAAATTCAGTGTCCTGTTTTGTAGCCAAGCACCTTAACAGTATAGCAAACTGTCTCTTGAGCCCAGCGGAGAATACAGATAGTCCTCTCTTACCCATTGTCTTGTTTAGCAACTGTCAGAAATTAGGACAGTGCTGAAAAAAGTAGGCTTGTGACCAGTCCTCAAAATTAAGAGCTGTTACAACGTCTCCAGGCGTAACCAGTGTGCATTTTACACCCGCTGTAGAGTCCCCACAATCACATGATTGCCAATTGCAAGCTTCACTGCTGGCTTCCAACAAAGAAAATCAGTGGGGATGCCGGCAATAAGTTGCAGGTCACATGATGCTGTGTTTAAGGATTCACCATTATTTGCTTATTGATTGCAGCAGAAATGATGTTGTAAGTCTGACTCAGCCACGTGATATTTCACTTAACAACTGTGTCACTTGGCAGTGGAGTCACTAGACCCAACCGAAGCTACTAAGTGAGGCTACTGCATTCTGAGAAGCAGGATAGGGTGAATTTATTTGTTTTATTTATTTGATTTGTCACTTACAAGATAATAGGTAAAAGTATAAATATGAGTAAGAATACCGGAAATAGGTACGAAGAAATGGGGACAATAGGACTGGGACAGTAGGCATGACGGTGCACTTGTGCACGCCCCTTACAGACCTCTTAGGAATGGGGTGAGGTCAATAGTGGATAGTTTGAGGTTAAAGGAGTGGGGGTTAGACGAAGTAACGTCTGTTGGTGTTGATTTGTTCATGGCTAGATCTTTAATTGGAAATTCTTGTTCTCAAATACCAATGGTGTTACTGAAGAAGAAAGGAAACTTGTTCAGTAAGTGCACAGATTCTTTATCTGAGAAAGTTTCTGAGTTCAATATCTGACAGCATATATCCCCTTAAAAAGATCTCCACCAGGGTGTAATGGAAAAATCTCCTCTGATCCAAGATCCTGGAAATTTTCCATCATTCAGAAGAGCCAATAACAAATTTGATGAGCTGAGCTGATAGGAAATAGCTTCCTATGTTCACAGACCCACCTTCCCGAATCTGTGCTCTCCAAACAGTTTTGGCCAGGAATTATGGTAGGTGATGTCCAGACACCCGTAGAGTAGTGTATTTGGAAAGACTGACACTGAATAATCAAGGGAATATCCATCTCCTAGACCAGGAGCGTCAAATTCGATTTCATTGAAGGCCGCATCAGGGTTGTGTTTGACCTTGGGGGCCAGGTGGGCAAGGCCGGGATGGGTGTGGCCAGCCGACATCACTCGTGTCAGGGGCACCCTTCCCAGGCTCCGTTTTTGGCTGCGATGGCCTCCTGCAGTGCTCTGCCAGCGAAAATAGAGCTCGTGCAGCCCTCCCGAGCTCCGTTTTCACTGGCAGGGCACTGCAGTCGGCTGTCACAGCCAAAAATGGAGCTCGGGAGGGCCACGCATGGCTCTCCCGAGCTTTGTTTTTGCTGGCAGAGGTTCTGTGGGCTGGTCCTTCGCTGTTTCCAGGGTGGGCCAGATCTAGGCACTCCACAGGAGGGATTCAGCCCGTGGGCCTTGAGTTTGACACCCATGTACTAGACTAACCTCCCTTAACTTTGGCAACTCTAAGATGTGTGGACTTTTGTGTCCCGGAATTGAAGTCCACCCATCCTAAAGTTGCAAGGTAGAAAAAGATTGATCTAGACAATGCATTCCACCCACCGTCCCATTGAGAACACTGTGGATGCTACTCACCACCACCAGGAGTGAAGGAAGCCAGGTGGTTCTCCCAGGGTAATGTTCTTTTCCCACCGGATCTGGGGAGAAGTAATAAAGTACCAGTTAAAGAGGCAAGACCAGCTTTCCTCAATTTACCACTTCCAAAAGGGGCAGAACTACAACACCCAGAGTTCAACTGGACCATAAAAAAATTGCTTCCCAAACACCTTTGGATGTATCTTATAGATTTTAGGCAGCTAAACACAAAAGTCATGTATGATTTAAACTATCAGGTACCACTTTATGGAAATGTTCTGTTTTTACACAATGGCCTTTAGTGCCAGTTAACTATGCTGCACACGTGAAAGAAACATACGAAAACATGGAACTGCTGTTGAAACACATCCAGTACACCAAGCGCAACTGGAATATCTGTGGAGATCTAAAAGTAGTGGTTCTGCTGTTTGGAATGCAGCTCAGATATACCAAATGCCCGGATGAGCTCCCAGGCTGGTCTCATCCCATTGGAATTGGCCTGCCTCACCTGTGCCAGCAGAGGAGGCATTCTACAGGCCCCATCAGCCTGATTGTTCTACCTGTCGGGATCCAGGAGAAAGGTCATCTCTATTGTTGCAGCTGACCTTTGGAACATCTTGTTGCCCCCCCCCCACCCATCCCCAGCTTCCTCCCATGTGAGGTTGGGCCCATCTTTCCTTACTTTTCACAAGGGCGTAAAGACCTGGCTCTGCCAATGGGGAAGCATCATAGTGGAGGTGACCTGAAGGCCAGACAAAGAATAATGGGTGGAAACCGAACAAGGAGAGATTCAACCTCTCCTTCATGATTCAACCAAGAATCTTGGGAAACTCTAAAAAGTATGATCATAGAAGCCCAGACCAGCACAATACCACTGAGAAAGAAAAACAAGAAATCCAAGAAGAAACCAGCAAGGCTACACAAAGATCTCTCTGGCAAATTGAAAGAAAAAAAGGAAAAGTACAAAAAATGGAAAGAAGGACATACAACTAAGGCAGAATGTCAGCAGATAGCCAGAATCTGCAAAGACGAAGTCAGGATAACAAAAGCTCAGAACGAACAAAGACTTGCAACAAAAGTCAAAGATAATAAAAAAAAGTTTCTTCCAGCATATAAATAACAAGAAAAAAATCAAGGAAACAGTCCACTAAAGAGAGAAGATGGCAAGGAAGTATCAGGCAACAGAGAGAAAGCAGAACTGCTTAACTCATTCTTTGCATCTGTCTTCACCCAAAAAGAAACTATAGTTCAACCCACCAAAAACATAACTGTAAAAGACAGACCAGAAATAAAAGTTACAATAAGCAAAATAATAGTAAGAGAACACCTGTCTGATCTTGATGAAAACAAATCACCGGGGCCTGATGGATTACATCCCAGAGTTTTAAAGAAGCTGGCAGAGGTAATCTCAGAACCACTGCACATCATATCTTTCAAAAATCCTGGAGCACTGGGGAACTACCAGAGGACTGGAAAAGAGCTGATGTGGTTCCCATCTTCAAAAAAGGAAAAAAAACAGACCCAAGAAACTATTGGCCAATCAGCCTAACATCAATATCTGGGAAGATACTGGAAAAGATAATAAAAAACAGATCTGCCAACATCTAGAAACAAGTAAAGTAATAATTAACAGTCAGCATGGGTTTGTTAAAAACAGATCATGCCAAACCAATCTTATTTCACTCTTCAACACAGTGACTAAAGTAGTAGACCAGCAAAATACTGTGGACATAATATATTTAGATTTCAGCAAGGCATTCGACAAAGTAGACCACAACCTACTTCTTAGTAAGCTAGAAAAAAGTAGAATAGATAGGACCACCACTAGATGGACTTGCAACTGGCTGGCAAACCGTACTCAACGAGTAGTCCTTAATGGGTCTAAGTCTACATGGAGGGAAGTAAGCAGTGGGGTGCCACAAGGTTCCGTCTTAGGCCCAGTACTCTTCAATATCTTCATTAACAACTTAGATGAGGGAATAGAAGGGGAACTTACCAAATTTGCAGATGATACAAAGCTGGCAGGAATAGCTAACACCCAAGAAGATAGGCTCAAGATCCAGATGGATCTTGACAGACTAGAACACTTGACAGACTAGAACACAAATTCAGTGTAGAGAAAAGTAAAGTTCTACACTTAGGCAAGAAAAACCAAAAGTACACATATAGACTGGGTGAAACCAGGCTCAATAGCAGTAACTGTGAGAGGGATCTTGGAGTCTTAGTGGACAACAGCTAAGTATGAGCCAGCAGTGTGCAGCAGCAGCCAAAAAAGCTAAGGCAATCCTAAATTGTATTAACAGAGGGATACAGTCAAGATCAAGGGAAGTACTAATACCACTCTATAAAGCAGGGGTGGGCAAACTACGGCCCGTGGGCCACATCCGGCCCGTTGGTCTTTTTAATCCGGCCCGCCAAAGATTGGTACAGAATTAAGGTTTGATGTGAATGATTGAATGATTGCATTCATTTGATTTGATTTGTAATGACAGGCATTTCAACACCAGGTGGTGGCCCGTCTGTCAAATTTTAAAAGTCAATGAGGCCCCCGAGCCAAAAAGTTTGTCCACCCCTGCTATAAAGCCTTAGTAAGACCACACCTAGAGTACTGCATCCAGTTTTGGTCACCACATTATAAAAAAGATGTTGAGACTCTAGAAAAAGTACAGAGAAGAGCAACCAGGATGATTAGGGGACTGGAGACTAAAACATACAACGAACAGTTGCAGGAACTGGGCTTGGCTAGTCTAGTAAAAAGAAGGACCAGGGGAGACATGATAGCGGTTTTCCAATATTTGAGGGGCTGCCACAGGGAGGAAGGGGTCAAGCTATTTTCTAAAGCGCCTATAGGCCAGACAAGGAATAATGGATGGAAACTGAACAAGGAGAGATTTAACCTGGAAATAAGGAGAAACTTTCTGACAGTGAGAACAATCAACCAATGGAACAGCTTGCCCTCGGAAGTTGTGGGAGCGCCATCACTTGAGACTTTCAAGAAGAGATTGGACTGCCATTTGTCAGAAACAGTGTAGGGTCTCCCGCTTGGGTGGGGGTGTGTGGACTAGATGATCTACAAGGTCCCTTCCAACTCTGATTATCTGTTAACAATTTAGATTGAATAAATTAATGGAGGACAGGCTCTTTAATCACTCAATGTTCTCTCCTGGTTGGGAGAAAATATGTCTCCAAACTCCTTTTGTAAAAAACAAAAAACAGTGCGAGAAATATGTCTCCATCTTCTGCATAGGAGCACCAAAGATGCATCTAGTTGGCCTCTACGGGAAACACAGTGCAGGACTACAATGGACATAGGCTTGATCCAAGAGAACTATTCTTCTGTTCTTTAAAATGATAAACTCTGGCATCTTGTTCGCAAGAGAGTGGGCGTGGAGGCACCAAATCAGACTTCTGTCCTTGGAGAATTCTTTCCTTTGAATCACTAACGACATTCTTAAGCTATCACTGCATTAAGATTCCCAAGGAATATATTTTTTTTCTCCCAATTTATTTGCGAATTTACTCTTTGCTCAAGGGGATTACTCTTTGGATTGCAAATTCAGTGTTATTAAGATTTTGCAGTAGTAATAGTGTGCGAACTGTGTTTCTGAGAGACTTGAATCAAAAAGATAAATTGGAGCAAACAGAAGAACAATTCATTTTACCCAGCTCTGTCATCTGGTACCTTTCAATTATACATTTCTGTTTTAACATTTTATTCGGATTTGTCTTTCCCCTATTCCCAAGGGATGCTTTGAAGACACAAAAGAATTGCTTGAATAAAAATATGTAACTAGGAAAAAATAAGAAAATAGAAACATATGTTTAAATTAGCCTACTAATTGGCCGCACCTGGCTTAACACCTTGACAGTTAAAGTTCTGACTTATTTAGTAATGGATGGGAGACCACCAGGCAATATAACACTGAGAGCTAAATTGAAATGTCAAAGCAACATTCCCAAAGAAGGCAGTGTCAAACCATTTCATTAATGCTGCTAAGAAAACCACTCAAGGGAAACTTAAAATTTTATTTTAATTACTACAAATCACATTACAGTATGAGGACCTCTGGTCTGTGTTGAAAAATATTACTAAAAAGAGATTACAAACCTTGCCTGGAACAAAGCACTTCCAAAACTTTGTGTTTTTTTGTCGTTTATTAGAATCCTCTCTCCAGAACCTCCAATTTTAAAGAAAATATATCCTATCCACAATGATCACATCTAAAGTGAGGTGCGCGTCAATGGATATTCCTCCCTCTGCTCACCTCCCCCAAACTTTAGTTCCTATTCTTACCTCGGAGAGGAAAGTCTGTGCAGATTTCTGAGCCCCAACATGAAGGAGATATTCATACACATACAGTGCCAACCTGGGAGAAAAAGAAAAAAAATTCCAATACTTTACTTAAGGACATATTTGCTGCAATAACACTGGCTTAATGTTCTTCCTGATTTTTGTACATTTCAATGTATTTTATAACTGTCTGGCCACTTCTATGCAGGTTTTATCTTATTTGTTATGACTGCCAGTCAAAACAATGAACTGATTGACTGTAAATATTTAGGAACTCCACCCCAACACAGTGACATATGCCCAGGTTTACCCATGTAACACCTCTGTTGGGTGAGATGCATTGGATCCCAGTTTTTTTTCTGGGTGCAATTCAGAGGTGGTATTCAGCAGGTTCTGACCAGTTCTGGAGAACTGGTAGTGGAAATTTTGAGTAGTTCAGAGAACCGGCAAATACCACCTCTTACGGGACATTTTATAGTATCCTTCCCCTGCCACACTCACCAAGCCATGCCCACAGAACCGGTAGTAAAATAATTTGAATCCCACCACTGGTGCAATTCAAGGTGCTATTACCTCTAAAGCCCCGTATGGCACAGGGCCAGGTAATCTTTTCTTGTGTAGTTTCCCTAAGAACATCTACCTGTCCTACCAGGTAAGCTCCTTGTAAGCCACCTTGAGTTGCTATGTGCGAGTAGGCCGCAGTATACATTTTCTAAATAAATAAATAAAATAAGATAGAATGGGCACGCTTCTGCTAAATATTTCCATATTTTGGGAGCCAGGAAATTTGCCTTTTCCATGAGAGCCCCTGCCCTGTGGATTATTCTTCCCCCCTGACGTTTGGCAGGCCTCTATTGTCCTAGCCTTCCGAAAAGCTTTGAAAAATTGGGTTTCTCCCCAAATGCTGCATATGGAAAGGTGGGTGAGAGATTTAATGAGGAACTGTATGATGGAAGTTTAACTTTGGCGGCAAGTTTTTAAATGCACATGGTTTTAATAGATTTAATAAGATATTATGTTGTTTTATTATTAATTGTTGATTGGGAGCAGCCCAGAGTTCAATATAAGATAAACAGCTATATGCACGTTTTAAATAAACGTATAAATAAAAATAAATTAAAAGGCCTCCCCTCTGCACTGCTGGAGATCAGGAAGGTTCTTGAAGAGGCATTGGTAGAAAGTATTAACAGCATCGTCCACCCCGTGATCAGTTTTGGATTATTTTGCAAGATCAGATCAAGCTCCATTAATCTTGCAGCTAAACTCCAATAAACCACGGCTTTTAGGAAATTTTCAAGTGAGATATAAAGCAATTGGGCTCATCTACATTGCCCAGTGCTGAAATCAAAGGTACACAGTCTGAGTAAACAGAGTGCCAGCTTTAGTAGCAACTAACCAGAGTAACTGTGTATTTCTTTCAATCTTTTTCACATCATCTTGGCTCAATTATAGCAATCTTCTGAGTTCATACATCGTACTGAAGTACCTTTGACAAATATGCATTATGTGCATATAGCCCTTGATAGCTTCCTATCTGACCCACTTCCTGTATTGTATTTGCATTCTGACATCTGCATTTACATTTAAGCATCTGAATAATATGCATTGGGGCAAACGCTAGTCTGCTGCTAACACCTTTCCTACCATTTTCCAGTATTCTTTTTTTAAGCACAAGGATAAATTTGCACAGCGTAAGCAATAGGAATCAGGAGGATTACAAAGAATTAGAGATTTAATTATAGATTTTTGGAAACCCTTCAAATTCTAAATATATTTTGCAAAAAAAAAAATACCACAAGTACCAACCTGGTTTCAAATGAATCAAACCCAATCAATCTTTTGTAAAGTATCCAGGTGTCTTTAATTAAAAGCAAGAGTAGCTTGAAGCATGGTATATATTTACTTCACTTGTATTTCATTAATGTTACATCAAATACTTATATTAAACGTAACAGCTTCTCTTGAACATGTAAAATTATTTTGAGGAAAACGCTGGGTTTTGAACTTGCAAAAAACTCACTGGAACACTTTGGAGCATTAATTTATTTTAAATGTATTTCATCAATTCATTAAGAAGTGACTGAAAGATAATCCATAGGCAGTATTACACTTTTCGTAACATTTTAACATTAATTGTAATATTTCCAGATTGTACTGGTTGGATTGTAAACAAATTGGCACATATTACTATTTTTGGTAGCAATGTCTAATTAGTATTTTGTAGTTGAAAGTTTTTGAAGAAATTGGAAAAATCACCAATCGTTCATAATGATTCCTGCTGTTCGTTTTTTTTTCTAGCACATATAAATTAATGCAATATAAGGAACTGATTCAGTTCCTGTGCTAGCTGCCAAGTTGATGGTGTAAAACACCAGAAAATAACATTTCTTTGGATGAGTATTATATAAAGGTATGGAAAATCGTTATAGGTGAAAAATAAAGAGCTTTGAAATATTCTAAGAAAAAATTCATCCAAATCTGGTCATCATTTATTGTCCATAATAAATTACCTTTATTTGAATAAGTAATTTTGGCCAGGGAAACTATATATATTTATGCATTTCTCTATATGATTACATATCTTATCTATATAAATACCACTCACGTATCATCACAAAATCTCCAGAACCGTAAAGTCTACAAACTTGAAATTTGGCACATATGTTCCTCTTGGCTTCTAGATGCTCACTAAGAAAGGATTTTTCAAAATGACCATCAGAACATTAGTATTTTGTACATTATTATTAATATGCTCTGATGCTAATATTCTATTCCCCCTTCCCACATGAAAAGAAATCTGTTCCAAATGCAATACACAAGCAGAGGAGAGGAATTTCAGTTTTAGAGCAGCAAACCAGCTTTAGTACAGAACAGTTGAGCTAAGCCACGCCTAGGCTCCTTGCTGTCTCCTTGCTCACACAGCAAATACAGTTTAAGTTTCCATGTTTCAGTTTCCAAACAGCCCTCAACTCTCACACACTGACAGGATGCTGGCCAGATGATTACCAATGGATGCTGTTAGGCAGAGGCACAATTTTCCCCCCTTATTTTCCTCCCCAAAAACGAAGCCCCATCACATAGTTTCGTAGCGAAGCATGGATATCGAGCTAGTGTGTTTATATGTGGTAGCAACTTTTCTTTTTTATTTGTACTGGTTTAATGGTCCTTTTTAACTCAATAATCTTTCTTTTGTTGCCTTATCTTGACACCAAGATTTTCTATTCTACGACAAGGTTTTGCAATCCTGGCATCTTTAAAAACACACGCTCCCAGAATTTCTCAATCAGCCATGCTGGGAATTCTGGGAGTTGAGGTCCACACATCTTAAGTTTGCATAGGTTGGAAAACCCTGATCTAGGAGAAATTACACAGTGAGAAAAACCTGCAAAACTAAAAATTCAGGAAGCAGAGAAATTAGAGAGGTCAGACTGGAGAAGGTGAGAGCAGACATTTTTCTTCCACTCTCTTAATGCTAAAACCTGATCAACTTTTTCCACACAATACATAGTTAAAGGATGAAATTGGCCATTGGAATCTGGAGCTACATATGTCCCCAGTGAAGTCAAAGAAGTCAAGATAGTGTATGTGGCTGTGACTATGTGGTCAAGAAGAGCCCCAAGGAGGAGACCCACTCTCTCTATTTCCTTTACTGTCTGTTGTGACTGTAGGAAATACGTGTCACTAAACTCTCCCCCTCCCCCTCTCCCCATAGCTCTAGCTTCAAACAAGCCACCCCCATTTATTTTCACACTTTAACCAAAAGGAAACCCAACTAAGAATCTGCTGCCTAGCAGATTGAGATGCTGTCTAAGATGAACATTCTCAATATCTCTGGGAGACCCCTTGGATCAGGAGTCTCCAAACTTGGCAACTTTAAGACTTGTAGACTTCAATTCCCAGAATTGCCTAGCCAGCATGACTAGCTGAGGAATTCTGGGAGTTGAAGTCCACAAATCTTAAAGTTGCCAAGTTTGGAGACCCCTGCCTTGGATACTTCACTCATCTTGCAAAGGGTCAGTAGGTGACTTCCCAGGAGTGTCTATTGGGGCGGGGACAAAAATTATGAGAGCTGCAGCTATGTAGTCAAAGTTCTGCCC